>NW_027397066.1:148297396-148355666 GCF_003265705.2 Callorhinus ursinus | reverse complement strand
GGAGGAGGAGGAGGAGGAGGGGGAGGAGGAGGAGGAGGAGGAGGAGGAGGAGGAGAAGAAGAGGAGAAGGAGGAGGAGGAGAAGGAGGAGGAGAAGGAGGAGGAGGAGGAGAAAGAGGGGAGGAGGAGAAGGAGGAGGAGGAGAAGGAGGAGGAGAAGGAGGAGGAGGAGAAGAAGAGGAGAAGGAGGAGGAGGAGAAGGAGGAGGAGAAGGAGGAGGAGGAGGAGAAGAAGAAGAAGAAGAGGAGAAGGAGGAGAAGGAGGAGAAGGAGGAGGAGGAAAAGAAGAAGAAGAAGATGAAGGAGAAGGAGGAGGAGGAGGAGAAAGAGGAGGAGAAAGAGGAGGAGAAGGAGGAGGAGAAGGAGGAGGAGGAGGAGAAGGAGGAGGAGGAGGAGAAGAAGAAGAAGAGGAGAAGGAGGAGAAGGAGGAGGAGAAGGAGGAGGAGGAGGAGAAGGAGGAGGAGGAAAAGAAGAAGAAGAAGTTGAAGGAGGAGGAGGAGGAGAAAGAGGAGGAGAAGGAGGAGGAGAAGGAGGAGGAGGAGGAGAAGGAGGAGGAGAAGGAGGAGGAGGAGAAGAAGAAGAAGATGAAGGAGGAGGAGGAGGAGGAGAAAGAGGAGGAGAAGGAGGAGGAGAAGGAGGAGGAGGAGGAGAAGGAGGAGGAGAAGGAGGAGGAGGAGGAGGAGAAGAAGAAGAAGAAGAAGGAGGAGGAGGAGGAGGAGAAAGAGGAGGAGAAGGAGGAGGAGGAGGAGGAGGAGGAGAAGAAGATGAAGGAGGAGGAGGAGGAGAATGATAAGAGGAAGAAGAGGAAGGAGAAGAGGAAGAAGAAGAAGAAAGGCTTAAGGTTATGTGGAGAATTTTTCGTCATGGACAGTGACTAGAACTTAGAAATGTAGGAAGATTCTAATCATATTGAAATTTCCAGCACTACTTGACTAAGGAATTGCACTGCTTTGAAAGACATCAAGACAGAGTAGAGTTCTATGCATGCCAGGTTCTAGGGATTTTAGGAAGACAATGAGCTAAGAAACTCTTTCTTTGATGCAAAAGTCTTATCTTTTGGGTCTGAGCAGGAACAAAAACCAGCACAGAAGTCCAGACAACAGATGAAATAGTCCTTCCTCTAAGTCATTCTCCTTTCTGCACCTTACGGGTACAATAGAGAAGTGGGAGCTGAACCCCATATGCCATATTTCTAATTACCAGCAATAAACCTGGATCTCAATTTCTTTTTGCAGAAATGGGTTTGGCTTATCTAAATTATGACTAAAAACCTCCTTCAAAGCTACACTTCAAACCATAACACTGAAATGTTTCATTATAGAAACACTAGCTTCAAGGGGCTCCTGGGTGGCTTAGTCAGTTGCGTGTCCAACTCTTGATTTTGACTCAGGTCATGATCTCAGGGTCCTGAAATCAAGCCCCGCTTAAGATTCTCCCTCCTCTCTCTCTCTCCCTCTCCCCTCCCCACTCTTTCCCTCTCACTCTCTAAATAAACAAAAAAAAAACATGCTAGCTTCAGAAAGACAGATTCACAAGTGATTTTTTAAAAAATCATTGAAAATAAGAAACAATAATTATGTGATTAAGAATATCATCCCTTAAACTATATTTTGCTTACATTTTAGGATTGCTAAGTGAACACTGGTGTACATGTTTCTTGTTTCAGAAAACCAAAATTATTTTAAATAAAAATTTTAAAGACAGACGAAAAGACTTACATGTGCTACCTACAAGTTTACATAAAAATTTTAAATTTTTACAGAAGTAACAGTTGGCTGCTCAAACTTTGAAAGGTCCACTTTAAAACTTTATATGTCTAGCTTTTTCAAATACTTCAGGAATTTGGGGGGAAAAATGAAAGACAATACAGGCAATGTTTATATCCATGACTCAAGAGCATATTTCTTATAAAAGTCAAATTTTGGTCGTTTGATGTCCCACTAACAAGAACGAAGGGTTCTTAGAGAAATATCTGGTATAAAGTCCAGCAAATGTATAAGATGAGCCTGGGAGATCTTAGTGTGACAGAAAACAAGGAATCTGTCAAAGAGGAATTGGACCATGTCAAAAGTGCATAGGAGACAACTTGGAGACTTCTGTTGGCCTAAGATGGGATAGTTTGGGCATAATAACTGCAATGGATTACAATGAATCTCTGCATTCATAGTGACACCAGAAAGAATCCCCTTTGGGTATCTATGAGGTTGCTAGTATGATAGCACATTATCTTGAGCATCAGTAAATAAGGGGAAACTGTCCTGTATTCAGGATAACTAAATAATTGATAAAGTAGAATTTATTTTTTAAGGGACTCAATTTAAATTTTTATTTATTTAACTTTTCATTTTTTTTATTTTAAATCCAATATAGTAAACATACAGTGTTATATTAGTTTCAGGGATACAATATAGAGATTCAAAAATTCTATACATTTCTCGGTGCTCATCAAGATAAGTGTGCTCTCAATTCCCTTACAAAGGAATTACAGAAATGACAAAATCAGAGAATTATTATTTTGCCAACCACAGCAAAATAATGGATCTATACAACAGTCATTGGTTCTGGCTACAAAAATGAAGTGATGGGGATCCTTATAATGGAGAATCAGACAGACCACATCTGACCCCACTGATCAATATGAGCCACACTAAGAGCAGGGTGACCAGACAGGTGTCTCATGACTGGTTGCAGTAAGTATTCAGCACCACCCATGAATAACTGAAGCTGAATGTGATCAAGCCTCTAGATTTAAATACCAGTTTATAGAAAAAATCTAAAGAACAGAAGAGATAGCAAAAGAAAGCAACTGACTAAGTCCAGAAGGCAGACTATTCTAAACCCGCTATCAAACCAATGGTGCAAAAACAGCGTGGTGGAGGAGGACTGTTACAGAATAAGAGAGGCTTCAAAGACTGACAAAAAAATGCAATGTACTGATCTTATTTTTTTTCAGCTTTATTGAGGTATAATCGACCAGTAAAACTGTAAGATACTTAAAGTGTATAACATGATGATTTGATATATTTATACATTGTGAAAGATTTCTCTCGTATAGTTAATTAACAAAGCAATTACCAGCCATTACCATATATATGTATATATGTACCCATTGACATATATATAAATATGTATACGTGGTGAGAACATTTAAATTTTATTCTCTTCGGGCACCTGGGTGGCTCAGTCTGTTAAGCGTCTGCCTTCGGTTCAGGTTATGATCCCAGGGTCCTGGGATGGAGTCCCACATCGGGCTCCTTGCTCAGCTGGGAGTCTGTTTCTCTCTCTCCCTGTGCCTGCGGCTCCCCCTGCTTGTGCTCTCTCCCTCCCTCTCTGTCTGTAAATTAAATAAATAAATAAATTCTTTAAAAAATAAAAATAAATTGTATTCTCTTAGCAAATTTCAGTTATATAATACAGTGTTACCAGCTATAGTCACCATGTTATATGCATTAGACTATCAGACTTTATTCACTTTATAGCTGAAAATTTGTATCCTTTTACTATTCTGTCCCTGTTCCCCCACCCCAGCCCCTGGTAACCACCATTCTACTCTCTATTTCTATGAGTTTGAGGGGGTTTTGGATTTTTTTTTTATTAGTCCTCATATAAGTGATACCATGCAGTATTTGTATTCATTTGTTTTATTTGGATCCCTATTAGAAACAACCAGCCATAGAAAGATATTTTCAAAACAATTGGGGTAGTTTGAATACAGACTAGAAATATGAATATAAATGATATTTTCCAATTATTAATTTTTTTTGGTGTGGGTGTATGGTGGTTAATTTAAAAAGCCCTTGAATTTAAAATGGTATGCTGACAATATTTACAGGTGAAATGACATGATGCCTGGGATTTTTTTTCAAACATTCCTTTAAAAATCTTGGGAGAGGTATCTAAAGAAAAAGAAAGGGGGGTTGCAAACTGTTGATCACTGTTGAAACTCAGTGAGGGGCAGATAGGACACATTGTAGCATTGTTTATACCTTTGTGTATACCTGAAGATCATTTTAAAAATTGGTAGATGAAGTCTCAGTGATGATCCTGAGTTGTCTCCAGTCTGGATATCCAAGTAGGTTTTCCGCATCTGGAAGCCCACAATCACACAGCATGTGAAATGGATTGTTGAATTTTGTCCCTAAAATTCCTGGCAAGCTCTGCAGACTGTTTTCATATTGTACAGTGTGATAAAATATACTGTCATCCTTAAGTATTCTTGAGGTTTTGCACTTTTTTGGTACTAACTTATTAAGCAACGGTATGACATAAGCTGTACATATTTTAGGTGTTTCCTCACCAATATCCTTGGCAACGAGTGAACACATGGCTATTTCTAACCCATTTCCTTTAAAAATAAAGTTGATGGAAAAAGTGTTAAGTTTTTGATGAGGCCTTCTGGAGCAACATATGAATACATAACAAGATGTTCAAAATCTCTCTCCCAAACCCAGTATCAGAAGCAGTGACATCCTGAGGCAAAACTCAGAAATGAGGATTTGAGAACACAGTCTCTCACTTCAGATTCACAAATGCAGTTGGAGGAATTGTTTGATACATTTTCTACCAAAACAGCAGCTGTCTGATGCTCTGGGGTTCTCCCAGATGACAGCTGGAAAAGCTGCAATCCAAAGAAGGGCCAGCTTCGAGAAGCAAGCTGTATTCCCTGAGAGACACAGTCTATTAGTAGAATAGTCACAAGCTTGTCAACACTAGTGATGCTTGCTGTTTGCACATATTACAATACTGATATCACTCATTATTTGACACTTCTATTAGGGTGTTATCTTTATTTGGTGGCTGTTTCATGCCTTAGGTCCTAAAAATGAATAAATGTTTCACTGCAGTATTCTGAGGCTTATTGATATATACCTGAGACAAACTAAATAAATGGCAGACTGTACCCAGTATATTGTGTAGTATATTTAGCATTATTTTTTTTAATTTCATAGATTCTCTCAAGAACCTTCATAATTTATATTCGGGAATGGTACTAGAATTATCCAGCTTTAGTTTATTTAAATGACAAGCAAAATTCCTGCTTTGTTGTAAAGCACCAGAGCAATTCAAGAGTAAGTGGAAATGAAAGTATGTTTCACTTTTTTACCTACTGGGCTATCTCACTCTCTTAAACATACAGGATTTTTTTTTTTAAACAGGGTATTTTTTAACCTTCAGTTCACTTTGTGCCTTTGACAGGCTTAGCTTAGGTATAACTGTCAGCAGGTATCAGGGTTTTTTTTTAAGATTTTATTTATTTATTTGACAAAGGGAGAGAGAGAGAGAGAGAGAGAGCACAAGCAGGGGGAGTGGGAGAGGGAGAAGCAGGCCTCCCACTGAGCAGGGAGCCGGATGCGGGGCTCGATCCCAGGACCCTGGGATCATGACCTGAGCCCCAAAGGCAGTCGCTTAAGCGACTGAGCCACCCAGGCGCCCCAGCAGGTATCAGTTTTTTAAGAGAAACAAAAGTCTTTGTGTGTCACTTACCCCTTGTGATGTATGAACTCAACCACTTTCCCCTTATAGTGTATGAACTCAATCATCTGTTCAAGGTTCAAAGAAAAGTAGCAAATGGAGAGGGACAGCTCTTACTCCTCTGGGGACAGGTGATATCCACTGTACACCTGAAAAGATCATGAATGATCTCTGGGATTTCATAGGCTTCTGGGTGCTGGTGACAAAAAGTGCCTGATTGTCTGCTCAGGCTGAGCTTTGAAGTCCGGCCAGTTCTCCCTACCTGATATCCTTCCAATTCCCTTTCCAAGCTAAAAAGAGTATGGTAGTGCAAAAAACCCTACCCCACTTCTCCTAAATCCTTCATCTCTTGTATGTGGCCCAAGGCTTGGTTTCTGATATCCTTCCATTGAGCTATTGCGTGAAGGTTAAGTCCAGCTGAGTGGAGGAAAGGGCTTCAAGTTCTATATACATTGGAGATCAAGCCAAGGGACAGTTTAACATTTTATGCCACTATACATTTCACCATATAAAAAGAATGCTTCCCACTATAAAGTTTTGGAATTATTATAACCACACCCAAGGAAGTAGAGATTCCTTTTTAGCCTCTTGCTCTCCTATTCTTCCATTTCTACCCAGTTCTCAGGGCCCCAACTTACTCACAGTCTTCCATTACACCAATCCACTGGGCTGGGCTAGCTTGGATATACCCAACCTAAAGGTTTTTAATAACCTACCATCCTCCATCCCTCTAAAAATGTACCAGTCTTGCCTCCAGAAACTTATTATAATCAACTGGGGGAAACTTACTCATGACAGAATTCATAAACATGAATGTGTTTGTGTACAGTAACTTGTTATAACGTTTTCACTCAACAAAATGAGTGAATTTCAGTAAAGATGCTTTGAATAGTTATTTTTTAAAAAGATACTTAACCTTACTGGATTGTGGAGATTAAATTTAATGCATAGGATACCACAAATGCCATTCAAATATAAAGTCAACACCAAGTCTGCCTAATATGCCCTGAAGATATTCTGTTGATGTGAAAATTAATGATAGCATTCGGTTGAGCCTGCGTTTGTTCATGTCCCACTCAAATGAACTATTGTTCTACTGTATATAAAGCCCAGATATTCTGTTTCCTGGTACAATGTGTTTAAAACAAAGACAGTGTTCTCAAAATAATTAAGACACATGTTGAAGAGCTCTCCTTAAGAGAGTACATGCAAATCTTATTATAAATTGTAGACAGTGATTTAAGGGTATAGATCAACTATGCATGCCATCATACATAACTGTCATGTGCATAACCAACATGGTTTTACTGCGTGCCAACTGACTCATTTGTTATGAAGTAGACACAAATCCAGAAGATCCCATGTATACCTAAGACAATCCCATGGGGTTGTGACATTTGTGAGCCAGGGAAAAGGAACTAGGTAAGAAGATTATTTCAATTATACTAATACAACTACATATAAACAGACACAAAGTAAATACAAAATGAGGAAGCTAATATGAGATACCCTCATTAACTGCCCCCCCAAAAGTAATCTTGCAAAAAAGTAGGAAAGAAGAAATATATTAGAAAAAGCAGAGAAAGATGTAAAGAGAAGGGGAAATCAGAAACAACAATAGCAAAATGATGATCTTATTTCCTAAACCTACTGTTAACTGGCCATACATAAACTCAAGAGAAGTATCAAATAACCACGCTTCAGCAAAATTTGGATCTCTCTGTTCTGTACTGACAGGACTATGCAGAGAATGGCAAAATGTATGCAGGACTTCCAGAGACATCTCTTTTCCATGCCCAGCGCCAGTGGGAACGTGCCAACATGGTGATGAGAAAGCAAGGATAAATATTTTCATGTTGTGCTCATTAGTGGTTAAAAATATGTGTATATTCGTGGTAAAAAGTGGGTAAGCAAATAAAGTGGAAATATTTTTATAGGGAATACAAACTCTTTCATAGTCAATTGCACAGCGAGAGAAAGCTTCAGAAGCCAAGGTTCAGGAACACCAGTCTGGTTCTGGCATCTTCCTCTTAGTCGACCAACATGAACTGTAAATACACTGAGGAATTTAAAAGCCCACAACATGATTTTTATTGAAGTCATCAAAAGTGGAGAAGACCAATTTAAAATCAACCATGGTTTTAAATAGGGGCTGAAAACTGTGGCTTATGAGGCAAGATTGCAAGTTGGTGAAAAGTTTAAGCCAAAGAAAGTATTCTTTATAAAGGCAACTAATTTGGTTTAAAAGGAAAATTTAAATGCCACATGAAGAACGAGACTGTGACTTCCATTAGGTTGTATATTGGCCTTCAAAAGACGCAGTGAAAACCTCTTTATAGCTTTCATTAAGGGAAAGAAAGGACATGTGTTAACGTAGATAATAACACTATTCAACCATGTAATTGAATATATTTATGTAGGTTAAAACAGTAATTATAGCTTTAGGTGTATTTATAAATGTAGATGTGTATACAATAAGCATTTATTTATTCAACGAGTATTTATTGATTGCCTACTGTGTTTTAGGCATCATTCTAAGTGCTTAAGATATTTCAGTGAATAAAACGGACAAAGATCCTTGCATTTGTGAAACTTACTTTCAAGTGGGAGACGCAAGAGACCATGAACCCACCCACCACTATATGCTACTGTATGTTAGAAGGTAGTAAGGGTGGGGGTGTCAGAAATGGAGTAAGGAAGGATTGCAGTTCTAGGTAGGGAGAGCAGGGGAGGCCTCAAGAGCAGGGGACCATTTGAGTGAGGTTAGCAAGGCAGTTTTAGAGCACCATCTGAGGAAAGGACAATCCAGGCAGAAAGAACGGAGAGTGGAAGGGTTAAGGCTTGCATTGCCTGTGGAGGAACAGCAAGGAAGCCTGTCACTAGATTAGAGTGAGGGAGAGTAGGGAGAAATAGAAGAGATTTGAAAGGCTAATTAGGAAACACATCGTTTGGGCCTTTGGGCATGGAGGGGACTTGGCCACTAATTAAACTCATCATATACTCAAGCAGACACAAGACACGCAGAACTGGAAAACGAGTTCCCCACCCTCCAAGGAACTCTCTGCTGCTAGTGGATACAAACAATTAAATGCTGTGTAGAGAATGTGGAAAGACTGCAGTGGTGCAATTGTGATGTATATCCTTGATCTGGAGATGGGAGATGCAAGACTTTCCCGAAGTGACCCAAATTTTGAAATGGAAGTAAAATTCAGTCAGAGGAAGAGCAGGGAAAGGTTTTCCAGGTAAAGGAACCGGCATACACACGTTATTCAGTTCACAACTCGTTATTGGACAGGAAGTCCATTCTAGGAATAGTTTGAGGCAGTGGGGGAAACGGTAGTGATCAGAACTGCTATCTCTGAGAACCCTCCCTCTCACAGAAAGGGGTAAAATCAATCAAGGGGAAACACATAGAATATTCAGGGACCTTCATGTACTTTCGTGTGAAAAGCGTGCATGGAAAGTGGCAGTGGGTGAGACCAGATAGGCAAATGGTGGCAGATCTGAAAGGTCTAGCTTTTATGCTAAGAAGTTTTGGTTTTATCCTGAAGGAAGGGGAGAGGAGGAGCATCATCAAAAGATATTCCTCAGGGGAAATACATAGCCATTTTCTTTGAGCCCATGGCAGATACCAAAAAGATTATGCAATTGAGAATACAGGAGATAGACTACCACTGTTTTCAAAAGATAGCTTTCAATGGCCTTCTCCACCCCCCTTCCCACTTCTCCTTGTGTGATGTTTGGAAAGAAAACATGACTGGGAGAGAAGATATTAGAATATAACCTTCTGTATGTAGGAAGCTCGGGAGTGTTTACACTGTTTATGATTCATTGCTATGCCCTTCTCCATGGGAAAATTTCACTGGTGAAACCCTCGCATTCTTTCATTGTAAAATAAAAGCTTAAAAATAATACCCATCCATCCTTGTAAAACGACAAGGCAATTTAAACGTGGGGGGAAACAACTTGAAACGGGTTGGGGAAGGGTACGGAGGGCTTTCATTTACTAACTTGTGTTAGTTGACTAGATAAGGACATGCTCCCTGGCTTTTATGTAGGCTAATCTCCCATTGACCCCCATTGCCATACCACGGCATCCATCACAGAGTAAACAGGAGTTTTTTGCTTTCTAATTGTATCTACTGACACTCTTTTTCTCCCTGAAGATAGATTATCTTCCCCTTCAAGTTGCTTTGCGTTATCTGAAGTCGACCTGTATTTTATTCTGAATCAGAATGAACGCTGTTTGTAGAAGATTTTCTTTTTAGGTAAATTTGAATCAAAAGGTGTATGCAGTCTTTGTATTATCCCAGATTTTTCAGATATCCAAATTTTTTTTTAAACTTCAAGCCTTCCCGTAGTAATATTATCAAGACCAGTCTTGTGTTCCCCAAAGAGTTACCATAGTGATATATGCAGGTGATCTAGGCAGTTAAGAATTAGCCCTGGAGTGGAGCCCCACAGAGGAGTTTACAGCCTCAAAGTTCCCTGAGCCGGACACGGGTGTTTTAACGCAGCGTCACTAACCTTCTCCAAGAGGTGAAATGAAGTTCTCTTTAAAAGTCGCCAAAGCATCTGCCTCACTTAAGAAACCTGTGGCATCTGAGGTGATAACAGAACTGAGTCATTTCAGGCTGGCTGCCCAACTTGACTGAAAACTTAGTGACAGATAAAACATAAATCAGAGCCCTTATCATTCTGCTTCCTTGCTTGCCAAATGGGGGGTTAGTTTATCAGCAACCTATAGGCCCGTGGACTGCTTTCCCCCCTAGTGCTGGACAGCGGGGCAGAACCGGCTAGAAGCTAAATGGCTGTTCTAAAACGTGTTCGTGTAAACAAGCCAGAGGAAGACTTCCTTGAACTGCCAGTTAGTGACGTGTCATCCATCTCACTAAACTGTACATTTGATAGGGGCATATCATCGATATCTCGAAAAGAAAACAAATAAAAAGAAAAAAAAAAAACAAGTTCCCTGTTTTAGGCTGGGACCTCTCATGTTGATAAAAGTACTAAGAATTAAATTGCCCGATCCAAGTATTGGCTACTCATTCAAAGGAAGGTAGGGGCTGGCTGAGGCAGAGAAGGATTTTTTTTTTAAAGGACATTTAGCAACATCACTGTGTTTCTACAAAAAAAGTGTTTTAATTTTCACCAAGTACTATACTAGCTGAAGAAGTATGTTTTCCTAATATTTAAAGGAACAATTCCACTAACCTCTTGGAAGATGTTCAAATTTTATCTTTTTTTTTCCTTTTTCATATGGCTTGCATATAGGAGCAACATAGTTTTCCAGGTATTGATATAAACTTCACACCCCAATCCAGTGTTGCTATTCTGACTGGCCAAGTAAAAATTATCGATACCTGCAGAAAGTGAAGTCGTCTTTTATACAGAGACTAGTAGCTTCCTCCCTCACCCTCCAAAAAAATGTAACAGCAGCTTGAGGGGCTCACTGCAGGATCCTCATCAGTGAGAATATCAGTCTTTCTTTGGAAGAATGCATACACATATTTTCTGACATAGAGCAACTAACTCCACTTAGAAGGGAAATATATGACCTTTATAAAAGGCCAAATAGTTGTGTGCTGGCATTGAAATGAAAGGAACACGTCCAGCCAAAGGTAAAGTGGCTCAAAATTAACTAATTTTGGCATTGTTAGAAACATTGGATGTGAAGCTGATAGTTTAAGAAGAAACAATAGATTCTTTATTGTTTGAGTCTTGGACCAAGATAAAATTACTTTTTCTCAGTAACAGAGCAAGAATATCCTAATACATTCCCATAAGTGATGAGCTCTATGATCAATTTCCTTATGTGGCAGAAACTCAAGATGCATATGGATGTGCATTATTTTGGCCACACCTGGATATTATACCATGTGTTGTGTGAACGATCCTTCCCCAATCAGGGTTGGCTCATAGCCACTGAAAACTCAGATGTTTCCATTTAAAACCTGATGCATGGATATAAATGTATTAAAAAAAAATAAACCTGTGATCCACCAAAGATTTCAGCATGAGTTTACAAACACTATACAAATGGAGGCCAGAAACATTGTCTTAAAAAAAAAAAAAAAAGAAACTGTAAAGCTTCCACTCAAGAAGCTATTTTGAATGTAGATTTTAGGTAATGCCTTACAGGTTATTAAACATGCTTTTGACTTGCTTAGGCACTTCTATTTAAGTAGAATGTATTCTTTTTTAAAGCTTTGGAGTTTCATTTGGTTTTCTCATATTGAGACATGTAGTGACCATTCCTTCACCTTGTAATTTAATGCTATACTACCAAAAGAACTTCTCTTGCAAAGTATTTTAAAACATCAATATTTTTAGAGAAATTATTGCTAACTTCCTAAAACGGAACTGATCTAACACTATATCTCACTGGCAAAAAAATCCAAAGCAGTATTTGCTTATGAGGGTTTTGCTGTATAAATGTATTGGACCATAATTAAGGAGGTGGAGATTTCTGGCACACTTTAGTTGCATTCTGTACCTAAGCTGTGGAAGTATATATATTTGATTTTTGTATTATTCAAAATCTATTTACTCATTCACCAAATATTCTTGAATGGCTACTGTGTCCTATAGTGTATGTACCCCTTTAATTATATAATAAATACAACATAGTTATATGCACAAAAGGGCATATAATAATAAAAAGGTAATACACTGTTTCAGATTTTGAGGAGCTTTCAATCCAGTACCAGATATAATATTTTAAAAAATCTTAAATGCAAATATTTTGAGAATGATCAGATATCACAAAATTTTAGGAGTGAATTTCATTAATATCTAAACAGAGAAATTAAAGATGGCTCCAATTAGAGGCTCACTGTGTTTTTAAGGGCTAGTAATCTTGTCCTGTCTTGTCACCAACTTTCAGAAGCACTCTGGGTATCTGAATAAGTACTGATATTGGAGTCCCACTATCTTAAATTGTCTTCTCCAATCTTATACTTATCTAGGACTTCAGAGGAGGCCCTACTTTATTATCATTGCCCTCCAGAAAAAGAAGAGTCACAACCTGTCTCAAGTGTTAAACAACTCTGACTCTTAAGAAATCATTTCAGTTAACCTCCAACCTTGATGCTGCCATCTTAGTTTGTCTCATTATGTCCCTAAAAGGTGCCTGTTAAATTGTGTTTTGTCATTCTCTCCTTCAAGCTGAATCATGCCAATTTCTGTCTTTCCAGAAGTAATCCTAAAATTGTCAAGTATACTGTTGATGTTATTAGATTTGTTTTCCATTCAGTATTATAGCAACTCTACCTCTTTGATTAAGAACTTAAAGCTCTAGGAGACAGCCTGGTTTAGTAGATTAGAATGGGTCAGGAAGTGTTTCACACCTGGGTTATTGGATCACATCTGGTCTAGGTCAATGATGATACCAACATAGGTGACTCTTCACTGGTCTACACCAGCACTGTCCAATAGAAATATAAGGTGAGACATATATGTAATTTTAAATTCCTGGAAGCCACATTAAAAGGAGTGAGAAGAAACAGGCAAAACTAATTTTTTAAAGATTTATTTATTTTAGAGAGAGAGAGAGCACAAGCAGGGCGAGGGGCAGAGGGAGAAGGAGAGAATCTCAAGCAGGCTCCCCATTGTGTGCAGAGCCTGATGCAGGACTTGATCTCAAACCCGGAGATCATGACCTGAGCCAAAATCAAGAGTTGGCCTCCTAATCGACTAAACCACCTAAGCATCCCAGACAAAACTAATTTGAATGATGTATGTCATTAATATTGTCATTCCAGCATGTAATCAATAAACAAAATTATTAATGAAATTGTTTACAGTATTGTTTATGCTGTCTTGAAATCTGGTGTGTATTTCACACTTATAGCACATCACACTTTAGGCTGGTCATGTTCAAGTATTGAAGAGCCACATGTGGTTAGTGGGGACTGTATTGGGCCACACAGGCTTACAGAAACTGGATGGCAGTTTTAGTGAACCTCGCTCAAAACATGGAAACCTCCCCTGCTGATAAACTCACTTGGATATGAAACCTGAATCCATTCTTCCTATTTGAGGTGGCCCTTGTTCTCAGTCTCTGTGCTATTTATTCCAAGTCTAAACAACGGTCATTATAGGAAGTTGTATCATGTTACAAAATATTCCAAAATTCTACATGGAGTCTATGAGCTTACTGGTAATTACCTAATTCTCCTTAAAGAAAAGAGACATTAGGTGTGCTTCTTTTTTTTCTTTTTCTGTTTACCATTTGCCATGGCTCTGTTTCAGTACCTTAGTCAAACATTATTTACTGGGGCCAGGCATGGTTAAAGTACTTAGAACAAACCTTGAGGGATAGAGTCCCTGCATTCAAGGAGTCTCTATTCTATATCCACTCAGGTAAAATTATTTCCACTTTTGACAAGTTTTGTCTTGTAAGGGCCTTAAATGGACTTGTCAGACTACCCATTTGCACAACTCCCCTGTAGGCGTTAAGAATACATGTGAAAAAAAATCCTTAGTTAGTTTTCTTTTGTCCTGTAACATTCAATTTGGCAAGTTTTCTAGGAAATAAGAACTCCCTCCTAAACAAAATCAAATTGTTCCAATTGTTCCTTTTCAGAAATATTTTGCAAGTGTGCAAAACGGTGATGTGGTTTCATCATGTCTCCCACACCATATTTTATCTGATCTCTTTCTTCTTAAAAGAAACAGCAAGGGGAAAAAAGCCAAAAAATTAAAAAATAATTTAAATAAAAATCATGAGGTAGTATCCGCGGAGATACAAACATCTGTAAAATGTATCACCAATTTCAAGTATTCTGTGGGCAGGGGTTGCCTATGTACAGACAGAAGCTCACTAAAGAACTGAGACAGAATGGCTTCCTTCTCAACCAAGTAAATTCAAGTGTTTCTGAACCGAGTTGAAAGTTAAGCCCAAGTTCTCTTTAGATGTTCTACCAGCTTCTAACAAAGCAAAGTGCTCAACTTCCCTTGGCACAACATTCTCTTTTCCTCTATTTATCAACTGGCTTTAATGTTCTCTCTTCTGAGACTTCAAGTTTCTGTGACCTTAATATGACATTTTAGTCGGGTGATTAATCGCCGTTAAATGGCACTGCACTGATTAAACGAAGGCCTTGTTGGCACACTAGTCAGTTACAATGCAGCGATTCACTGCGATAAGCTTAAACATACACAATTAGATGTAGTAATATCCAATTTGTCAAAGCTCTTGCAGCTTAATTTTCTGCCACAAAGCTTGAAAGAAACAGTGACGAGACCAAAAGCTCCAGATTTATTGCTTAAGTACCTTCCAGTAAATTGATCTTGCCCATCATGTAATCTCGTTTTGGACATTTTGGGAGACAGTGAAGCTCAACTAGCCTTCAACCTCCTTAAAAATCAGCCTGAGGGTTCCTGATCGCAGAATTTGAAAGCTAAGCCACAAGATATGAATGTCTTTTCAGAGGCAGACAACAACCCATTTGCCTGGCCAGAGCTTTCCTTTTAGGATAATTGCATAAAAAGAATAAATGTCAGTAAAAAGATGAAAGATTCATGTAGGGAAATAAAAATATATACCGGGTCCTGAAAACATCGTACTGAAACAGCCCATAGCTCTATTATGTGGAAAATAAAACAGGAGCAGCTGATATGTCTTTTAAATGGGTTATTACAATCATAATTATCTTATCCTAACAATAGTTAGTTTTTCTGCCATATGTTCCCAAGGCAGGCTACTACTCTCTAATTGGAGAAAAAGAAGATATCCTTCTCCTGCAATTTTTGAAGTAACAATTACTTTTCCTTTTGATAAATAGAAAAAGAGTAAATAGGAACATTTTCTTCAGATTAACTCTGAAAAACATCTACTATTTTAGTCTGATAAATACACAAAGAATAAAGCTTATATTCAATGAATATCCCACAAACATTTATTCAATTATTGAAGGCATTGCTCTAGATGTAAGGGAAATAGAAAAATTAGTAAGATGATAGTCTTTGTCTGAAGCCTCCAGTGGAATATACAAACATATGCATAGTCATTAAATTAGACAAAAGCTAGATATTGTGAAAGAAATACAAAGGAAGAGATTGATCTTATGTGGAACAGTATAGAAGTCACAGGGCAGATTCGGGAGGAAGGGCAAAACTGACAAGAACTACTAAGTAGGTAATATTTGAGCAAGACCTTGAAAAGTAGAATTTCTGCCCATGGATAAAAGGCATTACAAGGGGGTGGGGGGAAGCATGAAAACTGATGCTGTAAAGGTATAAGGCAGACTTATTTATTAAATCTTTATGCAGATTTCCATGCTTTCATCTCCAAAGTTGGTCTACTCATTGGGCTATAGACTAAGTATTCTCCAGAGCACAGTTGTCCAAACAAGATGGAAGATTCTTTTCTCCCTTGTGGAGCAAGCTCAACTGTGAGTGGGCTGTCCAGGGCAGGTAGGTAGGTCGCCGTGCTCCACCAGGTCATACAGGGACCCAGGCTCCTTTTACCTGCTGCCCTGTTAGCCTCCATATTGCCCTTATCCAAAAGGTTGAAGCTAGCTCACTAGAATCACATCTACATTCATTTACCTGGATAGAGGGAAAGAAGGTAGAGGGTAAGAAGCTTCTTTTCTAAGGAAGTGACCCAGATGTTGCTCACACTGGCCAAAAGAAAGGATCTATCCAGGAGGCTTGTGTCCTATGGAAAGTCCAAAGGGTTTACTAACATGAGGAAACAGAGACTGGGTAGTATGAGGCAATTGAGCAGTTTCTGACACACTAGGTGCTCAATGTTCATTGCTTAATTAATGAATGAATAATTAAGTGAAAAAGCAAATGTCTCTATGTTCCATTCAAGCCAGAGTCTAATATAGGAATCGGTAACCTCTTAGTTCTTTTTGTGAATTGAAGGAATTGAAGAGCAGCTGTACCAGATGCTTCTGTGGAGGGATGTGTGTGTGTGTGTACATATACATATATATATGTGTGTGTGTGTGTGTGTACATATACATATATATAAATACAAACACACATACACAGTGGGGGGGATGGTAAAGGGAAAGGTGAAAAAATATTGAACTTCCAGAGAATTCTGGGATGTCATTGGTAACAGCCG
Source organism: Callorhinus ursinus (assembly GCF_003265705.2). Lineage (NCBI taxonomy): Eukaryota > Metazoa > Chordata > Mammalia > Carnivora > Otariidae > Callorhinus > Callorhinus ursinus. The sequence continues at coordinate 148,339,117 of NW_027397066.1, read as the reverse complement.
TTTCTCTCAGGAGGTGTCCTGGCTCCTTAATTCAGGGGACAATTTCTGAACCTGGAGAGAGGAGGTTGTTTGTCAACCGACGTCCAACAGTGGGACCCTGGAGTGACTTTAGTTGCACAACTCCTCTCTACCAGCCATTCTCCTCATCATCTCCAGACACCATGCTCATCTCATGCCTTGGCTCCAGCTATTACAAAATGGGCTCTCCTTCTGGAGGAAGCACATGATGGGATCACACTTCTCCGAGTCTTCGTTCTTCTACTTGTATCTATATCATATTTTCAACAGAAAAATGTGTCCAGGGTTTTGGAAGGATTCCCCTGGAATTATAAACCTGGGTTCTAATTGTATTTTATATCTGGCTTCAAAAAGAAACCTCATACCAAATAAAAAGTATATGGATATATGTGTGTGTTTGCATGTATACACACACACATAATTTAAAGCTTCCAAAAATAAAATAGTCTCTAAAGATAAGGACTTGTTTGCATATCTCACAAGTATCACAGTTGAGAATTCAGAATAGGTGGAACTGAATAAATGTGGAATGAATTTAATGGAGCACATAATTTCAATGTCATGAAGTTTGGTCATAAATTAACAGAGGTGTGTCTCTTCGTAGAGCATGGTTAATCAAAGAAGAACTATGAGTCTTAGAAAATAGGCAAAATCTAGAAGTCTAGAAGTAACTATAGATGTAGAGATAATTCCAAAAGCAAAGAAAATGTATATTTTTATAGATAAGTCATTTCTGTTAGACAAAAAAGATACATAATAAAAGGATAGAGACGAATTTCTATCGAAAAGGAAGACACTGTCTTTTCATTATCTGATGAGGTCAAAGCCACATCATTATTTTTGTCAGTCTGCTGTTGCCACAGTTCCAGAGTAGAGCACACCTAGGGTTTGTATTCTTTATAGTAAATGCTGCCTCAAACAATGAAGATGCCAAACTGCCCCAAAGTCAAGAAATGTGAGCCACTGAAATCTCCACTCATTCATCCACTCGCCTGTTCATTCACTCCTCTAAAAGACTCCAGGCTAGTTGGGTTATAACCCTTGCCCTCAAGAGTCTTACAGTCCAGGAAGGTATTTACATTCTAGAGGAGCACTAGGGTCTATATTTTGATCTTCCACACCTCTCTGTAAAGACTTTTTTTGTGCATACCCTTCATTTTTGTTCATTTATCTATAAATGACAGATGCATCTTACCATGCTAATTACAACTGTACAAAAGACACAAAAATACAATTTTTTTGGTAATGAGACATAAAAAAGGAAATCATATTTTGAAGTGAGCAGTTAAATGTGATGGCTTCATACTACCATTAGTTAATATTTTTTTCACACAATATACACTTAATGAAAGGTTCAAGTTAAAGGTGGTGGATGTAAATCCATTTTGTGCAGTGCTCTTGATATTTTTCTTTTGGCTGACCACTTGACAAATAGTATCTGACTGTCAATGTTTTTACCATGTTTTGTGGCTGACAAAGAGCTTTATTAATAGTAAAAAATGTACTGACTATACTATTTTCTTTTTGGTCCCTTGGGCTTGCATTAATAATATTGTCTTAAGCAGCAATTTCCAGAAGGAGTATTTTTAAACTTCATATTTATTATGGGGGGGGTGTTTTAGCCATAGTTTATAGCCATAGTTTTTAGCCATGGTTTATAGCCATAGAACCACATAACCAGAACACACAAAAATTATATGATGTTACAATATGCAGAGATCAAATTAGATCAAACAATCTAATAAAGATACTGCTAGTAATACCTCCTCACAGTAAGCTAGCACTCTTCCCTTAGCTTATTTTCTGCAGAGAGGGCATGACATGCAATCATCTGACATATAGGACCCATAGTGGGCTGAGAGAGGAACCCATAACAATTAATTTATTAAGTATAATAGAGCTCAGTTCTTTCTTTTTTACAATAAAAGAGTAAGAGGAGAATTCTTTTTACTGCACCCCAGTGGATTGTTTTGTGCACCCCACTTTGGAGACCACCTGTAGTAGACAGTTGGGATAAAAATAACTATTCCAAGAGATTTGAGTCATGTCCACTTCAAAAAACCGAGGAATTGGAGCGCCTGTGTGGCTCAGTCAGTTAAGCATCTGCCTTTGGCTCAGGTCACGATCACAGGGTCCTATTCGGCACGGAATCTGCTTCTCCCTCTCCCTCTGCCCCTCTCCCTGCTTGTATTCTCTCTGTCTCTCTCTCCCTCAAATAAATAAATAAAATCTTTTAAAAAAAGGAATCATGGTGGTAGTTTTATTTTGTTAATTAACATTTAAAATGCAATTTTTATGCTTTTCATACTGATTAAGTGCTCCATCTTTGGCCCAGAAAACAACCAGTTACCATTATGGCAAACCTTTAATTTTATGGAAAACTTTCATTAGAACCCTTGGCTCAAGTCTTAGAATTCACAGGTCAGACTTAAAAACAGAAAGTGATTAGAGAATATATAAAAGATTAAATAATCCGGTACTGCAAATAACCACATCTGGCGGGCTGTAAATGAAGAGATTAATAGGCACTTACTGAACAAAAAAAAATCATTTAAAAAGAATATTAATCAGGTCTGGGCCTTATAAAAGAGGCACATTTTGGCTGGAGAGATACTTCCTCAAGGGAAACCAAAAGAAACAGCATGCAGTGTGAAATAGAGGCAGTAAGGATAATAAAGAGATTGTTTTTATTTGTGAGTTGAAATCTTTTAACTATAGACATGAGACTGCAATGTGAATTGTCAGTGCACCTTGGGGAATGGTCAAGGTTGAGGAGTTCTGAGCTATTGGATATAGCCTGACGGAGAGATCCAAGTCAGATGTACCTTTTTTTTTTTTTTTTAACCTGGCCTTAACATTATATTGGTGACAAATAAAGCTTGGGGGTAGAGAATTCTATAGATATTTTTTAAGTCACTTCTCTCAGTGGCTACCTTCTTTACAAGAAAAAATTGTTTTAACATTTATTGAATAACTCATGTGTATTAGGCTTTATATTATCCGATCATTACATAACCATGCAATATGAATATCCCCATCTTGCAATGACAAAATGGAAGCCCAGGGTTGCAGAGTTGGTGACACCAGCCCCACCTGTCTTTGAAGCCCTTGTTCAAGTTACTGCCTTTGGAAGTATACTCAGGAAACAACAATACAGCATTGCAGCACTTTGCCTCCTTGAAAAACAAGAAAAAACAAAACAAAGGAAAGTAAAAAAAAAAAAAAAAAATATATATATATATATATATATATATATATATATAAAGGCCTGTAGTTAGGACTTTAACAGATTTTAAGAAAATCTAATTATTCTTATTATGGATCAAGATGTAAGGAAAACCCCATGGGAAGGCAAAGACAATGCCAACACACATTGGAGGACGTTAAGAACTACTGATAAAGGAATGTTAGCTACCTGAATTGTTCAAGAGAGGCATCAGAAAACTCTAGGGAGCTGTCAGAGGGAAAACAAGCAAAGCAGAATTGGAAAAGGTCTGGAGAGTTGAAATTCATCTGCATTGTACCTTTCCTTTGACGATTCACATCCATCTTACACTGAATCATTGTTTATTCTTATTTTGCCAGGTTTCCTTTTCTGGTCTGCTGGTTCTCTAGGGTTTCGTAGGCCAGTAGTTTGAGTTTTCAAATTTCAAAAACATTTGGGATTTCAAAAAGACAAAATGTAAAGGATACCCAGCAGCACAGTTTACTTAAGAGGCTTTAATCATAATAATCTGCAGAGTGTATGAGACTTTCTACCTCAACTGTCTGTCTCCTTTCTCTATAGTGTCCGGGGAAAAGCCAAGAGCTCCGCCCTCTCGCTTAAATACCCCATAAAATTTTGGTGGAAGTATTTTGTCCTATCCTCTCTTCCTGATTCCCTTTCTGCCGTAATGAACCCAATTAACTTGCAAGAGCTGCCATTGGCAGTGGAACAGCTTGGGTCATGGGTAGAGAGTCAAGTGCCACCTTAGGAATTGGCCATCATTACCCTAGGGAGTTGGGCAAGTTCAGTGCCAACCGTGCGACCCGGGTTTGCGTTCTCTAGCTTTGGAGCCGCAAAGACTTACCACCGCAGCCAGGGCTGGGAATGAACTGTAAATGCTGACACACTGAAGGGGTGCCAAACGGAAGTGATCACACCACTGAAGGGGTGCCAAAGGGAAGTGATCACAGCTTAATCTGAGCCAAAAGGCATTTCTTTGCAGCAGTTATAAAGCAAGAGCAAACTCCCACAACCTGTACATAACACACAGACCATTGCTAAAGAGCTTCAACATCATCATGCCAGACGCCAAGTGAGTTATCTCTCCCCTTCCCTGCCTCACCCATTTCCTCCCACTCGGTCACACATGGTAAGCATTCATCTAACCCCATCTACGGTCCCCCAGTCTTATCACAAAATCTGCACTCCCCATTATTGGAGCATGATGGAGCACATATTTCCAATGTAAAAAGACTGACATCATTATTATTTTAATTAGTTCCCAGTTTGCCTTCTTTTTCTCCCTTTTCCCTTTCTTAACATAACTCCCCTCCCCCACTCCATCCCAGCCCCCCCCCAAAGAATTTAGTTTGCTGCATTCATTTAAAAATTATTATAAACTTAGAACCTCAGAACCCCACAATAACATAGATTGTTTTGGGATCATCTGTGAGCGGTCACAAAACACTTGGCATCACTAAAATACTGACCAGAGAAATGATGGCATTGTTCCATTGAAGTGTCTTCATTATTTTTTTGACTTTGTTAGCATTTTAAAAATGGACAACAGAGTATTTTCTTAGACACACCCCCTTTGTCAAGAACTGTGCGTTTATACGCATGAATTGACGAAAATATTCTCAGAGACTTAATGAAGAGAGAATTTAGGAAGTTGTGATTTCCTTAACTGGCCTTTTACATTTTCCAAAGCATTTTTTTTTAAAGAGGATTTTGACCACACACATGTACAGTCTCTTAATTTGGAAGACTAGTTTCCTGTTATAATCAGGATTACTTTTGGACTTAAAAAAAGTCAGACAAATCTTCTGCATTGTTGACCTCTCTGGGTACATGTATCTTCTGCCTTGTTATGTTTATTTACTTTATAGTTTCCCTTCTTTTCTTGCTTCAGAGCCTGTTCAATATCACTGACTAAATCATAGAAAGAATCCAAGACGATCTTTGAAGCTACAATTATTGAAGTGAGTGAGCACTTATTTAAAAAATCAGGGCAGGTGGTGATCTCCTTTACTTTTAAATTACTCTATAGCTGGAAAACATAAACATAGTTTTTAATTACAAAATGGTCTTTGTATATCTCATAGATTTATAATTATTTTCTCATCAATGATTCATTTGAAAAAATACACACTCAAATAATCATAATTTTAAAACATGAATTCTATACCTCTCTATCTTCCCTTTCTCTGGTACTAAGTCTCATATTTTAAGAAAGCTTTATCCTCACAGTAAATTTCTGGTTGTTTTATACACATATCCGGGATGTCTACTTACAAAGCATGACCACATGTGTCCAATTGAGTCTATGTGTCCAGTTGAGTGTTGTCCTTTAGGATTGACATCTTAAGGGAAATGAACTTACTACAGATTTGTCCTAACTTCAGTAACACTCATCCATAAGTGGCCCCTGAGTTGCTACTGTTTGGTAGTGGCACTTGAGTTGAAGAGGGGGATTCTTCAAGAACAAAACACCTGGTGACCACCAGAAGGGCCGAGAAGAAGATGAAGAGTAGAGAGATGATGAAGGGGTGAGAATGGCTCCAAATTCACATGAGACCGAGGGGATGTGATAACATGAACCTGGTGGGCAATGCAGGAGGAGAACAGGTTCGGGCAACAGTTTAAATTATAGAGAAAATAATGGGAGGGCGCCTGGGTGGCTCAGTCAGTTAAGCATCTGCCTTCAGCTCAGGTCATGATCCCAGGGTCCTGGGATTGAGTCCTGCACTGGGCTCGTTGCTCAGCAGGGAGTCTGCTTCTCCCTCTGCCTCTCTCTCTCTTCCTCTCTCTCTCTGTCTCTCATGGATAAATAGATAAAGCCTTTAAAAAAAAGAAAAAGAAAAGAATGGGAGACAGGAAACCAGAAACCTGGGGTTAAACCCCTGATGACCAAACAAATTGCTTTTCTTTTTTTTCTCTTATTTCTTTTTCCATAAATTTAGAATAACTATATTCGGTTGGAAACTTTGGTGGCCTAGACATAAATCTGTATAAGGTTCTGTCATCTTTGTGGTAAAATTCCCCACAGATTGCCTTCTTGATTCTGAATTACTTGTTAGATTTTAGAAAATAGATAACAGAGTGTTTACTTCGCTACTTTGGCCTAATGAAAATCTACTGATTTATGTTACCTTCATCAACAAGATCCTAAAAAAAGAAATATCTCAACATATTGTCAGTTTACTTTATCAATACAGAGCTGCATAGAATTTAGTCTCCAAAGAACAAACCACCAAAGAGCAATGTCCCCTAGTGAGGGAAGTCAAACCTGCTTAGTCTTCTGAAATGACCAGAATATTAAAATGAATAATATTTTTTCAAGTGAGTTGGCATGCCAAAAGTTCTCAGTTGCGAAAAAATCATTCTGATTGCCTATAGATCATTCTGGTAGCCTATAGATTATATCTCTGAATTAGAATTGCTGTCTGGGGTGCCTGAGTGGCTCAGACGGTTAAGCGTTTTTCTTCAGCTCAGGTCATGATCCCAGGGTCCTGGGATCAAGTCCTGCATCAGGGTTCTGCATCGACTCCACTTCTTCCTCTACCCCTCCCCCCCACACACACATTCTCTCTCAAATAAATAAAATCTTAAAAAAAAAAAAAAAGAATTGCTGTCTGGTTCTTTCCCCTATGAGGTTGTAAGATGGAATAGCCATGCTTTCATTCAGTATTTATTAGGCCTCCACCATGAGACCAGTTATTTTGTAGGCATTGAAGACACACAGTAAACAAGACCTAGTTTCTGTTCTCAGGGACTATCAGGTCTAACTGGGATGTGGAAACAGTAGTGGATGTGTGCAGACAACCGACTACAGAGGCAATTCCCAAAACAAGGAGATAAATGCCATCAGAGAGTAAACACTGGCGGCGCTGGGGCTCATGATACTGTTAAACACTCCAAGAAGGCTTACTATGTAGCAGGCACAGAACCAGCATTTTACCTGTAATAGCTCATTTCAACCTCATAACAACCCTAAGGGATGGGCCCTTATATTTACAGAGGGAAAAAGATTTGATCACTTATCCAACGTCACCTCCTTTTTTTATTTTTTTTTTGAGGCCAAAAAGAGGTAAGGGTGTGTGCATCTATGTAGAAATCAAGTAGGTTGTAGACACTTCTTTTTAAAATTTTGTTTTATTATGTTATGTTAATCACCATACATCACATCATTAGTTTTTGATGTAGTGTTCCATGATTCATTGTTTTTGTATAATAACCCAGGGCTCCATGCAGAACGTGCCTCCTTAATACCCATCACCAGGCTAACCCATCCCCCCACCCCCCACCCCTTTAGCACGCTCAGTTTGTTTCTCAGAGTCCATCGTCTCTCATAGTTCGTCTCCCCCTCCGATTTCTCCTTCATTTTTCCCTTCCTACTATTTTCTTCAATGTCACCTGTTTCTAAAAGTAATGAGCTCAGAATTTTGAACCTCCGGAATCAGACGCCATGTGTCTTATAGCATTGCCGCAACATTACACTGAGATTGAACAAGAAAAAATTACCCAATGGGGATGGTAGCTATGGCAGAAATACAGAAAAGACTGGTGTGGGGAGGGAAAACGACCCAGAGAAGGAAGAGGGTGTGATGTTTTCATGGAACAGTCAGCGTCTAGAATGTTTGAAGCACAGAATCCAGTGAGAGGAAGTAAAGACGGAGCGCTGAGGAGACAGGTTCACACCTTGCAGGATGGCCTGATTAAAAGTTGGTGCTTCGGGGCGCCTGGGTAGCTAGTCAGGTAAGGATCTGCCTTGGGCTCAGGTCATGATCCGGGGGTCCTGGGATCGAGCCCTGCATGGGGCTCCCTGCTCAGCGGGGAGTCTGCTTCTCTCCCTCCTTGCAGCTCACCCTGCTTGTGCTCTCTCTCTCTCTTAAATAAATAAAATCTTTTATAAAAAATAAATAAATAAAAGTTGGTGCTCTAGACTCCTCTGGGCTTATAGAGTGGGGAGCCCTGTCCTGGGAAGCATAAAAAGCAATTTTGTCCGTTAGGTCCCCAGGCACTTTGATTTTGGTGAAATGGTGTTTTTTCCTTCCAAATTTTTGTTCCGGAACTTAAAAAGATGATACAGGTGACTTAATGTTTGTTGAAGTTCAGAAAGCTAAATTTCAGCGTGGTAAGGTGACTCGCCAAGTTCACTCGTTAGAGAGCAAATTCTAACTAGGACACTGGTGTCCTTCCTTATCTTCCGGTGTCTCTTTACCATATGGCTATCTTATTACAATAAATTTAATGTAGAATACTGATTTTTAAAACATAATATTTATTGCTAGAAATGAAATTGCTTTTTCTACTCATAGTCTTTCTCTTCCTAGCACACACGATGCCAGATTAATCATCCTGAAATACAGTGCTCCTTTATTTCTATGTAATCATAAAATATTCAATTGTTATCAGTAAAAATAATAAATTCTTATAGTGAGCAAGTATGTTCTTTTTTACCTCACTTTATATATTATACATACTCCATAGAATCACTTTGGAGACTATAAAATTAATCAGTAGAATATATTTTCTTTCCCGCCAAGTTAATATTATATATTGTTTTGTATTACAGCACTTTGTCCCAAATTTGGTTTTATCAGAGAGTTACAAAGAGCACTTCAGAAAATAAGAAAGCAAAGGGAGTCCATCAACAGGTTTGCTAATCTATCATTCCATATTTTCCTTCTGATAACCTTCACCTATCAACTGAGTCACTATTTTAACTCTTAGTGATAGTTACCATTCATCTTATCTCTACAAATTTCCTTCACAGAGGAGTGCATTTGCCTTATAGATACAAGTTTTGAATGGAAATACAAAGGGGGATGTATTGTGTTCTTGGGGGAAGAATGAGCCAGTATATATTTAAGGATGTTAAGAATAATTTCATAAAGTCATTACTATTTAAAATCTGCCTTTGCAAAGTTCACATCCTCCACTAGCTTGTCTTCCCCACAAATGATTTGAGAATGCTTCAGCTGGGACACCCTGAGCCAAGGAATGTGTGCACTTGAAGTAGGTAGCAGGTGCAAGCTTTGATGGCTTTAGAAAAGTTCTGGCGTCTTGGAAGGCAGGGCAGAGCTCGCCAGATGCCCTTGTGTATTCTGATTCCTAAAACGGAAAGCCTGTGGTGATCCGTCTGCTTTGCATGTCTGGCTGTGTCTAAAAGCAGACCTCAGGAATTAACTGTCCCAACATGAATTCTTCAGAAACTATGGATCTTGATCAGTCTCCACGGTGTCTCCACAGTGTCCCACAGCCTGCACACATTTTCTGTAATCTACTAAAATAAAAATTACTAAACATTGTTGTGCCCCCCAAGGACTATCACAAAGATGAATCTCTTCTAGATTCCCATGTAAAGCAAGTAGAAAATGTCCTTCTCATTCCATTAACCTTTGTAGGCTAACCTCAAGCATTTGTCACTCACTAATGCACACTCAAAAGTAGCCACTAAGGGGATGCCTGGTGGCTCAGTCGGTTAAGCATCTGCCTTCAGCTCAGGTCATGATCCCAGGGTCCTGGGACTGAGTCCTGCATTGGGCTCCTTGCTCAGTGGGGAGCCTGATTCTCCCTCTGCCTCCCACTCCCCCTGCTTGTGCTCTCTCTCTCTCTCTCTCTCTCTCTCTCTGTCTTTCTGGCAAATAAATAAATAAAATCTTAAAAAAAAAGTAGCCACTAAGAAAATGGAACACTAGTTTTTACATACCTAAAAACATTACACAACTCATCTGTACAGTTTTATATATATCTGAAGTTTACATAACTTGAGAGAAAACTGAAAAAGAGAAAAATGTTTACTCACGAAGCATTACATACAAAAATAGCAGAATGCTAGAAGTCAGAAAATTGAAACCTGAAATAGTTAAACTTGCAAAGAGACTCATTCATTACTTTTCAGAAAGGAAAATCTTCTTAAAGCTAAAGCATCCAATTCTTGGTTTCAATCCAAAAGTTCTGTTCAGTTGTTTTGAAGTTACAGGGAAAAAAATGTACTTTTCCTATCGTACCCATTGACATTTTTAAACAAAAATAATTCAAAGATATTTAAACAGTACAACTTCAAATGTCTGCTGTTAATCCATTTTGGGGAAGAATCTGTAGAAGAAAAAAAAGAACTATGAAAAAATAAACTTAGAGTTTGGTCATTCTTTCAAACACTGAATCAAACTAAAATCCTTCTAGGTTTATGATGGTACCATCAAAGTTGGTTTATTTTTAACTAAAAGAGAATAAGATTCCTGTATTGTCTCTTCCAAAAGTATTTTTTACAGGAAAAAAATTAAAACTATTGTATTGAGAATCATAGAACAAAATAATCACATGCCAGGAAATTCTGTTTCACCCAGAAATGCTAAATTAGCTTAATTATCCTGCCATTTCAGAATATTTCCTGGTGAGGGCTACTCTTTATTAAGATCAGACAAAGTAGAACTAATATGTGATCTTTTTTTCCAAATTTTTGTATTATAATTTGAATTCAAATTCTATTAAGTGGTCAAGGATGCACAATTTAATTAAAGAAAGAACATGGAGTATGGCCTCAGAGATAAAAGCTTATCAATATGTCACCCTAAGTTATTTGGCCTCTTGCATTTAGAGACAGTGGAAAATCCATGGTTTTGAATTCTTGGGTAAGATATTTTCTCTCTCACAATTTTGGTTTCCTTATCTATAAAATGGAGAGGTTGGTGAGATTCTTGTAACCAAAGAGGAGATAACGTACAAAATGATACAGATGATATCTGGCACAGTGCATACTTGTGATTGTCAGTTTCCTTCCCCTTCCTAGAGGCAAACATTCATTAATATAATTAAAAATTACAAAATGCAAGTACAAGGAAATGACACTCAATAACCAATAGTGTCCTAAACAAATTTGTGCAATAAATTAATTTACTCTCCATCGAATTAGTGTCTTTCATACTGTTTACACACCATTAGTGCATACGAAATCAACTTAGGTGGTTCTAACCCGACAGGAAGAGAAGAGGAAAGAAAAAGAGAGAAAATGTCAGAGTATATCTTACACAGAAGAGTGTTGTTCCATTCAACTGTCATTTCAGTTATAAATATGGCATGTCTCTGTATTGTAGACTAGGTCACAAGGTCAAATGTTTTTCTTACTGGGGGTCGCATTTTTTTTTTTCAAAAAATAAGAAGACATTGCTTACTTAATCTGTTCCTTCAATTCTGATATCAGCTTCGATGTTTGACTTTACAAAGTGTATATAAAGATGACCTTGAGCATATGCTAGGACTCAAAAATTCACTAATGCCTTTTCATCAACTGAACCCATTTTCCACAGCCAGAGGAAATCAAATGTTCTGGTCTTCTGGCCAAAAACTATGCTTTATTGAGCAATTACTAATTGTGAGACATTGTGCTACACACTCACTTTTATTTAATCTTCAAAACCGCTTTATGAACTATCATTATCCTCCTTTTACAATGAGGGAACTGAGGCTCGGTGAACTGAACCCCAAGACAAGATGAAATTCCAGTCTGGTGTCATTCCACACCCTTGCTTTTCATCACTGAATTGTAACAGTGTCTTGGGTGGCATAGAGTTATCTAGCGTGGTAAGTGGAGAAACAGGTCCTCTGGCTCATGCTTCCTCGTTTGTGGGCTATAGAGTAAGACAGACTGGGAAAAGATTGCACCACACAAAGGGAACAGTGCAGAGATGGCGAAGAACACTTCTCCCATAGAGCAAATTAGGTCTATCAGTGACTGCTTTAGTCATAACACAGTTTTGCCTTTGAAAGAGTCAGAATTGTATAAATACAGTACAGGAAGTTCAAAAAGTAATATTTTAGAAGCCACATTTTTTTCTCCGGAACAGACAGCACAGAAGGTTCCATTTCCCACATTAAAACACTCTGTCTTCTCCTTGGGACACAGTGAAACATTTACTAAGAAGTCTGAACAGCTAGGAGCATGAACCCTGATTCTTTCCACTGTGTTCACAAGAGCAATGGATTCAATGGCAGTCCAGGATTCTGAAATAGCCTGTTGATATTTCTTTGCTCATGCTCAGCTAATATGAATCACTTTGACTAAGTATTGCTCTGCTTTGCAGAATGGTATTCTGACATTATTAATAGTTGGCTCAGTGAAATTGACCACAATAAGAGCTTTCTCCAGCCAGAGAGAGAGCCAATCAAGCCTTTATGAATGTCAGCATTAAGTCTGGCTGTGGATTCAGATCCAAATTTTGAAACATAATAAACACTCTCCAAAGATATATTACAATGGGCCAGCTACTAAAAACCATCATAACAGGGCAATTGTGAAACTCCAAATGAAACCTAACCTTTGAATGTATCGTATAAGAACATATTATAAAAGGGAACTTCTTAAGGCGATTTCCACAATACCTACTAGAGAATGCTTTAATCTCATTTTTTTTGTCTTCTTGTTGTGCTTATGTGTAGTCACTCAGTGCAAATCTGAATTAATTTACATGGTATCAAATGGTCTCAAAAATATCCTGTTGCAAAATGTCTCACTTACAAATGGTATGTACTCAGAAATAAGATGGTATAAGGAGCCGGTAGAAAGTATCATGAGCATCACCAAGAGGCATGTTTCACTTGAGCTCAAGTGCATCCAGCACCACCAATGACATAAGGAAAGACACCCAGGGGTGACTGAGGAAATTTAGTCTAAATTACGCCAATGTGTTTTGAACTAACGTTCTTTTCTTAAAGCAAAAATTTGGGATGGAATTCCAATCAAATTGGTCAAAACCGCTGTATTTAGACTAGAAACGACCTCTTAAATCACTCAATTCATGTCCTTTGGGAACAAGACAGTCATTTAATGAAGAACCTGGAATCTGTCTGCTTTTTCAAGAATTTAGAAAGAAGTGATCATTTACTTTTCAATGATAAACTTTAAAACCGTTGATGACTTTTCTTGAACCCCCACCCCCATTAGCTCAAATTTTACTGATAACTGCATCTTTAAAACTATGCTGCCATTCAGCTCATGTAATATTATACTGAGTATGGAAAAAGAATCATCACAATAGCTGCTTAAAACATAATTATTATACCCTATGTTATGGTTTTAGCAGCTGGTCTCAAAGTCATTTCAATCAAAGTTCCTTTTCTTTTCATTTTTTAAAAATTAATTCATTACTGCTGGATGCCTGGGTGGCTCGGTTGGTTAAGTGTCTGCCTTTGGCTCAGGTCATGATCCCACGGTCCTGGGATCAAGTCCTGCATCAGGCTTCCTGCTCAGCGGGAAGCCTGCTTCTCCCTCTGCCTGCCGCTCCCCCTGCTTGTGCTCTCTCTCTCTCTTTCTCTGACAGACAAATGAACAAAATCTTTAAAAAATTAATTCATTACTAGGGCATATTTTCTGATTTGCCGGTATAGTAAGGCTCAGTGTAGATGAAGCAGAGAAATAGAGAAAATACAAATGAAAACAAGAAGTTTCCCCCATCACACACACACACAAATCGCTAACATTTAGAATTGTAACATTTCAAATGTTGTTTCAATGCATATAAGCACACATTAACTTTTAAAAAACATATCAGCATACAGTACATTCCCAGTAAACCATAAATCACAAGCAAATTGCCCTTGTTAGTAAAAGTTTTTTAAAAATATTTTTAAGAGCTGCAAATTTTATACTCCTGGAATGTATAATAATTTAACTATTTTTAAGATACTGTTAGGCATTTAGGTTTCTTCTAATTTTTCACTATCATCATTTACATTACTGTGAATATCCTTAATATACTCCTTATATTCATTATTTCTTAGAGCGAAAACTGCTATGTCACAAGGGCCAGGATGTTTAATGTTTTGATATATATTGCCTAGTTCCTCTAGAGAGACAGAAATTGTACCTTTTCCCACTTGTATCATCATAGTCTGGCCACGTTGGAGATTATCATTGTTTTAGGCATCCTCTAAGATGATGTCCAATGATTTTCTCCCTTCAGAGTGGGGAGTACACACTGATTTGCTTCTAATGAAGAGAACATAGTAGAAATGATGGTCTATCACTTCAGAGACTGGCTTATAAAAAGATTACTTCTGTCTTGTTCTCTCTGTAGCTCTCTCTCTCTCTCTCTCTCTCTCTCTATCACTTGTGCTCCGGAAAGCAAGCTGCCATGTTGCTGGAAGTCCAATGGAGGGGCAGACATGTATGAGTTTGAAAGAGAATCCTTTGGCCTCAGTTCAATCTTGAGACGCAACTTCATAAGAAATCTTGAGCCAGAACCACCCAGCTAAGCTACCCCAGATGCTTGACTCAGAGAAACTACGAGGAACAGTCTGTTATTTTAAGCTGCTAAGTTTTGGGGTAAGTTGTTCAACAGCAGTAACTGTAACAAAGACAATCATTTTTTTCTATCCTCACCTATTTCCTGTATCAATAGAAAGATTGAACATTGTTTTTCCTTTGTTCATTGATCATTTATAGTTCTTTTGTTAAAAATGATTGCCATCATGTTTTCCTTTTTCCTTATTAATTCATGGAAGTTCATTATGTATAAAAGTACATACAACTCTTTAACCATTTTATGTTGCAAATATTGTTTTCTCAGTTTTCCAGTTTGTTTATACTTCTCTAGACACTGAAGTAGTTTGACCTGAAAAAGTCTTTCGCTTTTTTTTTTTAATCTATCCATATTTCCTATTATGGTTTCTTCTTTTGTGTTTATGCAGAGAAAAGTCTTCTTTATCCCTAAATTAAATACCTGTCCACCTATATTTTCTAATAGCTTTAGCTAATAAAACCATAAACAGGTAATCATTTAATCTATTAAAATTTTATTTGTATAATATAAGGTAAGGATATACATTTTTCTTTCCAAATACATTTTTGATAGTCCCAGAAATATTTATTTAATAATGTTTTCTCAGATGGATTTAAATTCTATCTTTATATAGTAAATTCTTAGAGTAGCAGCTCTAAAAGTGTGGTCCATGGATTCCCGGGGTTTCTTAGAAAATGTCATGGTCTCCACAAGTTAAAACTATTTCACTGTCTTGACTTTTACACTGATGAAGCAAAGTCAATGGCAGGTAGAATTTTTGGGATGCCTTAGCACCAATCAAGGCAGTTTCAACACATATACGCTAGTAATCATTGTATTCTTCACCTCTACACACTTGCATTTACAAAAAAAAAAAAAAAAGCCAGTTTGCTTAAAAATGACTTTGACGAAGCCATAAAAATTGTTAATTTTATTAAATTTCAACCCCTGAGGGGCGCGTGGGTGGATCAGTAAGTTAAGCTTCCGACTCCTGATTTTGGCTCAGGTCATGATCCCAGGGTGGTGAGATGGAGCCTGCTTAGGGCTCCATGCTCAGTGGGGCGTCGGCTTCTCTGCCTCTGCCTCTGCCCCTCCCCCTATGCATGCGCACTCTCTCTCAAATAAATAAATAAATCTAAATAAATAAATAATAAATGGCAAACCTTGAGTACTCATCCTTTTAATATCCTGTGTGACATAATAGAAAGTATATCTAAAACACTTCTACTGCATAGTGAGAAATGATAGTTGTTTGGAGGAAAAACATTAGTGCAAATTGTTTGAATTGAGAGCTTTTTCATGAAACATCATTTTACTTTAAAGAATGACTGAGGGCCAAACAAGGGTCATTCTGATTTAGGTACCTGGCAGAGATTTTCTTGGAAATGAACTAAGCAAACCTGCCACTTGAAGGAAAACAATTTAAAGTATTGCCAAAGATAAAATATTAGCTTTCAAGTGAATATTAGAATTTTGGGAAACATGTAACTAACATCACAATCTTGACAGCTTCCCAATACTTAAAGATATTTCTGATGAGATTAGTGATAATAGTAACCAATGGGATTTTTTAACACCGTGTGGTAAAATCTATCAGCATTTAGAACATCTGCATACCTCAGTTTAAAGTCCAAGATAGAAAAATGGATTTTAGAGTACAAAAAGTTCATTTAATGATCAGACTTCAGAATTTACATTGCAGCTAATCTTTTAAAAAACTACTATGTGGTGAATTCTAGTTTAGCCTCAGAGAAACATACTGATAGTTCCTCCATTATTTAACTATATATTTGTGTGAGGCCAGATTTTGTTAATACACATTAACCGAAACAACGTAAGGCAACCAACTGAATGCAGAGGCAGACACGAGAACCCAGCTGTCTTTTATTGAGCATATGAGAAAGAATTGAGAATGTGCTAAATGGTGGTACTCTTATCACTAATTTAGTTTCATTTTGGAAAATATAGTTTTCTAAATAAAAATATGCTCTTTATATTAATATGTAATGGGTGTTTACGGCAATTTGAAATAGTTAATATTGGGGACTATTATAATAATTTCTCCATTTTAATTTCTCATACAGTAAATATTATTAGTTATAATCCACATAAACAAGATCACTTTGGGATTCCACTTTCCTGTTTTTCTTTGTTCATGACATGTTCCCCGGATCCTTTCTATTAGCATTTAAATATATTCAAGTCCTAAAACACCCTTAACTCCACTTCTTCTACCTACTGCTTCTCACCCTCCCTTCAAAACCAAACACATTCTCTCTGCTCTTGGCTTCTCGGTAAGAACAAATGCCATAGTCTTCCTTCCTCAGCAGCATCTCATGCTCAGTCAACTCTGCCAACTCATCAACCTCTATCTTGCTTTTCCATGTGTGGAGTCACTCAGGGCTCAGGCCTAGGACTTCTCGTCTCATTCTCTCTTCCCTCTGTCAATCAGTCCACCCATCATAAGCCTATATACAGTCTGTCAATATTTACTTCTCTTATTGCATTTCATTTCACATAGACACATGCTTTTTGGCCTTCTCTCTTTTTCATGTTACTATAAATATTTAGTCATAAACCACTGCTATAAATAAAAATGCCTCATCCATCTTCTGTGTTGGATCTATGAGCTAGAACACAGCATTAAACAGGGGGAAAGTGGATTATGTCCAAAGTCCTCCAATTATGTTCCATCTTGACATGTTTTTAATGGCTCTACAAGGGTATAGACAAGACTTTGGAAAGGGCAGGCATTTCTGATTTATATAAAAGACTTAGGTTGTTGCTAGTGGAAACTGGTTGTGTGGGTGAATTAAAACACAATCCACTACAAAGGCCTATACTTCCCTTTGAGAAATTTATAAGCTTCTGTTATCAGTAGCATAAATCAGCCACACAACTACATCAACTAAACCAAATTATATAGATTGGAATAAGGAACGCTGTGGCTGGAATAATTCCACAGAAAATGAACTGCTAGGTCTGTTTTGTTTTATACCCAAAATTTTCCTCCATCTTGCTGTTATGAAGGATAATTTCTTTGTTATCAGGTTTTTGGGACTCTCTTACATCAAATTACACTTTTAGCCATCAGTTTTAAAGCTTTTCATCAGATTTAAAGTCAGGATTTTCTCATCTCTGCTCATACCATTCCATTCCCATAGTGAGGAAAATTTCATTTTAGGATTCCAACCGCTACAGTCATTTGCCTCTATGTATGGTAACTTTTATAAAAACTGTTTGGACTCTTAAAGCCTGCCCTTTAAAGGTGGTTAGCTTCTTCTAAGCACTATTTTTAGAAAAATATATAGCTGCCACAAAGCTTCACAGTTAGGTGGGTCTAGACTGCTGGATCTCTAAGTACATCAAACAGGCTGAGAATAATGCCAATAAGCTATTTATTCTCTGTAAAGGGTGCTGAAATATAGGCGTTCTATAACAAGCATGGTTTTATTTTTAAAAGAAAAAGAATATCTGGAGAGCATTTGGCATATTTTTGAAGCTATTCGAAAACCACACTGTGGGAAGGAAAAGATGCACCCAATTTTGAGAGAGACTTCTGAGTGTAAAGAATGTGTGTAGGTACCTTAAAAAGGGCCCTTTTATTTTACACAGCACCACTGAGAGGTAAGTCATGCCAAAGGTCACACATTGCATTTTAATAGAACAAGGATGATATTTTTGAGGTATTTTCCAAAGCTCTGTATTTCTTTATTGTACCCATTCTACCATTAAGGATAAGCCCAAAGCTTAATGTCCTAAGAAGGAAAGGGTTGGTATAGGACAGATCCACCTAGAATAAAGAGGTCATTGTTCAGCTTTGACTCTCAAGGCTGAGTTATTTTAAGCCCATGATGAAGGAAAAATGTTATCATTTTCCTTTTCTCTTTTATCTCCCTTTCTTTCATTGGCATTGCTCTCTGCATCACCAAACCCAGACATCGGTGGTCATCCTCAATTCTCTATCCTTTCCTTCACTTTCCAAGTTCAGTGGTCACCACAGCCTGTTGATTTTCCTTCCACAGAAGAGAAAATAGGGACTTCACTTCTTACTCTGTGTTCTGTTCCAACATCCTAAATCAGGGTCTCGTGATTTATAAATTGGCTGCTGAAAATCCTCCTATGTTGTCTTCGTCTTTACTGGGTACTGCTCTGCATTCTCCATCATCCTCTTTACCACGTTGAGACTAATCACCAGAAACACAAAGCTGATGCTGTCATACAACATGTAGTTAAACTTATTCAACTGTTCAGTGACCCATAGGATAAGGTCCGAATTAATCTGCAGAGAAATGGGAGATCTTTGTGATCTGGTGGCTGTCTCTCTTTCGCTGCACCTCTGCCTTCCTCCTGTGCACTTCGAAGTCACACCAGATGAGAGAGAGGTGTGAGAACATGCCCTAATCTTTCTCAACCACATGGACCTGTTACTTGTTAGTTTGTTTGTTCAGAACACCTCTGATCATACGGGGGACTCTGAGCTTAAGTGTCATGTACCCTAAGATGTTTCCTGGACCCTAGCTACTCACCCCTTCTATCTCCCTTTTCAGAGTTGAAGCCCCCTCTTTTGTCTCCCATGGAACTGTGAACACTCCTTTTTTGTAATTACTTAGGTTTATATCTTCAGCCAAACTAGAAAGTTCTACTTATATTTTTTATTTTGAGCTCCACTTAATAAAAATGTGTCACTTGCATGAAAACAGAAAGGAGAAGATTAGAGTGGCATAATTTTGACACTGCTGAAAACCCAAATCCATCTGTGTGATGTAAAGGTGGAGATATGCAGTAGACAATTGACCTTGTTTAGACACTATGGGTCTCATATTCAGGAGACTGATTAACACTGGAGATAGAGATTTGGGAATCATCAGTGGTGGTGGCCAAGGCCACGGGCATGGGGAAAAGAATTAACAAGAAAAGAAAAGGGAGCTAAGAATTGGACCCTAGAGAACTTTGGTATTAAGGAATTGATGAAGTCAGAGAAACCTACAGAGATGACTGAAGAGTGGTCCAAAAGGTTGGAAAGAATGACCTTGAGGGAGTCAAGATGTAAGAGAGTTTCCAGAAAAAGGGGATGTCCGATAAAGATGATAACTGAAAAGCACTTATTAGATTAGGTGTTTGGTTTAGGGATGATCTTAGTAGGAATATCTTCTTTTTGAGATTTATTAATTTATTTGAGAGAGAGAGCATGAGCATGAGTGGGGGGAGGGGCAGAGGGAGAAGGAGAGAGAGAATCCTCAAGCAGACTCCCTTCAACCAGGCACACTGCTGGTGGAATAATCTTAGTAGGAATATCATTTTTTAAAGTGGAAGGAAGGGGTCAGTTGATGAAGACTCTGACTCTTGGTCTCAACTCGGGTCTTGATCTCAGGGTTGTGAATTCAAGCCACAAGCTCCATGGTGGGCATAGAGCCTACATAAAAAAAAAAAAAAAAAAAAAAAAAAAGTGAAGGCAAAATTGAATTAAGTGAAGGATAAATAAGGATAAAACTATTGAGATACGAGTATTGGTTTTCTTGCTTTGTCAGTCTTAGAGTTACAGTCTTGGGTCTACAGAGAAACTGGTGCGAAAAGTGTTTCTTGGTCAGGGTACTACTGGCTTTACTACTGGCTTGCTCTTGTCCTCAGTGCCAGTAGTACCCTGAAGCTTAGCATCTCTGGCCTTGCCCATTAGAGTCCCTATCATAGTGGAAACCAAAATTATCCCTACTATTTTCCAATCCCTGCATGTGGGAGGGTACATCTCCCAGTTGAGAAACACAAATACCTAAGCTAGATTTTCTCTAACAACTGTAGCAGGATGTTCTATGGACTTTGGGAATTTTCTTGACTGCAAAGTTCTACAACAACTTCTTTTATCTGTGAGATTTCCAGAAGCCTTTCTTCCCTAATCAAGACATATTCTTAGCTTACTGTTAGGATCATAACAACCTTTATCTTTCCACCGCTGCTCACCACTACTGCAAACCAAAGAGGTTTATATGTTTCTTGTCTATTTTCAGCAACAGCTTCACATCTGCTTCCTCATAAATAGGTATATGTTTTGTTCTGAATGGATGTTTACTGCTACCTTTTCTGTTGAGAGAACACCACTGAAAATCTGTTATAGCTTGCATAAACTTTGTTGGTGTGAACGAGCAGGTGTTCATTAAGATAGTTGTGTGTGTATGTTAAAACTATTTGAAAACTATATTGGAATGCATTTCTGTGGGAACACATAATGTAAAATGTATGCAATATATTCTATGAATACACTGTGCTAATTTCTACCTTTAAAAATTTATTTATTTATTTATTTATTTATTTATTTATTTATTCGAGAGAGAGAGAACACAAGCCGGGAGAGCGGCAGGCTGAGAGAGAGGGGGAAGCAAGCTCCCCTTGAGCCAGGAGCTCAACACACGGGACTCGATCCCAGGACCTCAGAGATCATGACCTGAGCCGAAGGCAGACACTTAACCAACTGAGCCACCCAGGCGCCCCAAATTTCTACCTTTCTGATTTTCCTCATGCTGACATTCTTCATGGAATATCATTTACTTTTCTATTCTATCCAAATTCTCCCAGTTCTTGAAAGCCCACCTCAAGCCCGCCCCCTCTTCCAAGAAGCTATCAGACCACTCCAGCCCTGATGGGAAAACATACTACTTGCGTGATCTTAGGCAAGCCCTGACCTCTTTGAGCTTTGATTTCTGAAACTTTAAAATATGATTATTCGCACAGCCTCTATCATATACATTAACTCTGAAGTTCAAATAAGTTAAGGTTTGTGAAAGCAACTATATAAAAAGACTACTGTAAGTAGTAAAAGGACATTCGTGAATCCTCTGCTATTTTATGTCCACTATTTCTCTATAGCTTTCTATTTAGGAACACCTTGCCTGATTGAGGTATGCTCTGAAAGAGGGCTGTTTTGTCATTTCCTTCAAACAGCATGATTTTTACTGAGTTATCCAACAGTCTAGCAAAAGCAGAAGCAGGTTTCACAATCTGTACATCTGCGCATGAGAAACTGATAGCAGACCACCAACTTACTTCACATTGAGACCAAACAGCTCTCAGATGGAAACAATGACTTTTAGTCATTAACAGCCCGATTAAACAGAAACCATTGACCTAGAGGTGAAAGGCTCCCTAGCCCATTCGCTATGCTTAGGCCTGGAGTAACCTACCAGTTTGCTTTGCTTAATTACTTCACTCGTTAATGGAATGCCAGACTGAACCGCAGCATGTGTGGGTGTGTACGTGTCTGCCACCAAAGCAGAATCTTATATTCCAATTGTCCACTTATGTTTTTAAGCATTTTTTGGAGATAACCTCAGAGAGCCCGTGGCTTTCCTTAAGCTGTCCATATCACACAGGGCTATATCTAGAACACTGAAACGATGTTTAAAAAGATCAGAGGAGATTATATTATAAAATAATATTTATACTACTCATATATACCAACACGGCCCTAAAATGATTAGGGCCATGTTTCAGGTTTCAGAGTGAGTCATTTCTGGCAGGTATGAGTTATTGGAGCTCACAGAGCTGTGTGCCTGGGCCGGCTGAAAGGCTACGAGCCCGTGATAGGTTTGTGAACGGATAGGGTCTTTTTTCCCCTTTCTCCAGATGAGTGCTATCAAAAACATGGTAAGAACCGTAATATTCTGCTGTATAACACTAAGCGGAATATATTCACATGAAGTGATTAGCCCTGATGTTTCTGGACAATCGAAAGATACATTACATTTTCCTAATAGTACCTACCTTCTTTTTGATATGATGTTTTAGAAGAACAGCTTGCACTTATAATCAGTACAATTTATCACCTATCCCCAAAGTACCCTGCTGTTGAAATGCCTGACATATATATTGGGTGTCATGGATTTAGCAAAAATTGAATTATAAATTGCCCTGCCAGTTTTTGCCTCTGGAAATAATGAAAAAGTAAGCTAAAGAAATGTTCTCCTGAGGATTTACTTTTTTAGTGACTATGAAGAAAGGAACAGGCACTATGGGTTGCCAGAACATTATCTCTCTGGGCATAGATTATTTGGACAACTAAGAAAATATAACAATAGAAATAGGAAAAAGTACAAGTTCTACTTGCAGGGAAAGAAAGCAGTTGCATTGGTGGATTTATGTTAAACAATTGAAGGATCTCATGTCTGACCATGTCAAGGTCCTCTCAAGCCAAATAAAATGCCAGGCAGAGCTCTTTTGAAAAAGTATAAATATTTGATTCTTATAAATAAAATGATGGCCTATTAGGGTTAATTACTTCATTAATTAACTGTCAAAATAGTTTATCGCTCAGCATCACTCAATTTCTTTGAATGTTATATAATACGCTTATGAACAATTACATATAAGCTTTTATATTATATGTTCGTTGCATAAAACTTGGAAATACAGAAGCTTATAAAGAAAAACTAATTTTTATGCCTCCACTCAAATTAGGCATGTTTTTTCTAGTATTTTTTTTTCTATGCTCCGTGGTTTTAAACAAAATTATGTGTACACTTCGTATGCATTTTTATATTGTTTTTTTCCACCTAAGTATAAGCCGCTGTTAGATAATATTCTAAAATATATTTAATGGTTAGATAGCGCACTGCCATATGTAAGTATACTGGCTAAAATATTTCTCTATCTTGAACATAGTGTTTTTCCAACTTTGGACTGTGAAAAACAACAAATGATGATACTTAATCTGTTTCATCTCTATTTGCTTAGACATAGAACTACTGGATCAAAAAATATGAAATTTTTGAAGTTGTTTGATAACATTTCCAAATGTCCTTTCATAATGATTGTATCACCTTCCCTTCCCACCAGCAGCCAGTAAACCTGCCCATCACAGAAAGGCTTAATAGGTTTAAATTGTTTAACCCGTTGGCCTTTTGATAGGTGAAATAGTTTTTCTCCTTTTAATTTGAATGTCTTAAGAGCAAGTTGCAAGGTTTTGGGTTTTGTTTTTTTTTTTTTTATATGTTTGTTGGCTGATAGAGGTTTTCTATGAATTGCCTATTAGGACTTTTTTTCTTGAGATGAGTAATTTCTTTAAACTTACTTTCAGTTACAAGGTTTTTTTTCTCTTAGCAATATCTTACAATGGATGACATATTAATTATATAGCATTTTTTCATATTACATATTTATAGATTTTTAAGAACATAATTGTCTGAAAGATGCCACATCATTATTTAAGGGTGTTATATTTAATAATGTATTTAATACATTTAATAATGTATTAAATTATTTTGCAATTTAAAAAAAAATTTTTTTTATTATGCTCAGTTAGCCACTGTATAGTACCTAATTAGTCTTAGATGCAGTGTTCAATGATTCATTAGTTAAGTATAACACCCAGTGCTCATCACAGCACATGCCCTCCTCAATACCCATCACCCCGTTACCCCCTCCTCCCACCCTCCTCTCCTCCCTAACCCCCAGATTGTTTCCTGGGGTCCATAGTCTCTCACGGTTCATCTCCTTCTTTGATTCTCTCCCCCCTTGAGTTCCCTCCCCCTTCCCCTGTGGTCCTCTGGGCTATTGCTTATGTTCCACATATGAGTGAAACCATATGATAATTGTCTTTCTCTGCCTGACTTACTTCACTTAACATAATCCCCTCCAGTTCCATCCCTGTCAATGCAAGTGGTGGGTATTCATCCTTTCTGATGGCTGAGGGATATTCCACTATGTATATGTACCTGTAATAACCATCCAGCTTGATCTTTCCAAAGCTTAGTCATTTTAGGATTTACCTTATAGTCATACTCATTTGAAGAAAAAGAAGATCTTGCAATTTCACTGATATTTTCCAGTTGGTAACCTGTTTTATGAAGTTACTTCTTGTTTTTCTCTGGCATTAGTCTCACTAACACATCTACTTATGTCCAAGGGTTTTCAAAATCTCTATCAGGTTATTTTGGAAACTTAATGGAAGCATGCCACATAGACAGTAGGCTTACTATTCTTATTCTGCACGTGGGGTTGCACAGAAAGATCTTGGTAATTTCAGAGTCTCTTCCAATGATGATAGTTTCCAAACAATCAAAACGAGAGCCCTGGCCATCTGTATTCTTTGGGCTCTTAATGCAAAAGATGAAAATAGTACATTAGGAATGTATTAATGACAGCCCTGAGGAGGAAGAAGAGCAAAGTGATGGAAATAGGTGCGATCTGTATCCTTTCGTTCCTTGCAGATCCATGTGACATCCGTCCACTTTATAAAATTACTGTGAATACGAAGGCAATGTATACAGGGAGTCTGACCCTCAGATCAGCTCTTAGCATATATCTGATGCTCAACAAATGCTGGCTACCTCCACTGTTTCCACTACTACAATTTCTACAATAACTATTTTTACGTCTACCATTTGTTTTTAGATCTACTCTTTTGGCAACTGTCTTTTCTTTGTTTTTAAAGTTTACTTCCCTAATTTGGTTTTTTTTTTTTTCAATTTTATTTGTAGTTGAGTAAGTTGACATACTACTACTACTACTACTGTTTGAACTTCTTAATTTCTTTACAATGTTCACCTGGCTATCTCAGTACAAATATTTTTAAATTGGTATAAAATCTTAGCATTTATAGGACTTTTTTCACTTGCTCTCTATAGAAAAACCATGAGGAATATGCAAGAGAGGTGTTATTATCTCAGTTAATGATGCAGAAACTGAGTCTCAGAGATGATAAGTAGCATGAATAGGACCCACACTTTAGTCATTTCCCTAATGCTACCATCACTTCAGTCCATCCATTCCATCACATCCTGAGGACACAAATTGCAAAGGAATCCAAAAAAGGCCAATACTAGTATACAAGGCCTCTCTTTCTGTTCTCTTGATATTCTCCCTTACTTACCTCATTGGCTTTCCCATCTATCAAGAAAATGACATTTGAGTTCTAGAACATACATTTTTCTCGAGGTGAATAATATAAATGAAATGCGTGAAAATTCAAAAGCCACTAGGAGAAGTGTTAGTCCTTATCCCTGAAGGTTTAAGAGGGACGGCTGTTGCCATGACATCCAGATGCCTTCCGCTAACTCGCTCTTCCTCAGAGCTTATGATGATATACTCCCATATTTCATCATATTCAAATGTTGTCAGTATAAACAGCACCAACATGTTTCTGCATCAGCAAGCCCATATTTATATCATGAATCGCTCAGAAGTAGACCTTTGAGGGGCGCCTCGGTGGCTCAGTTGCTTAAGGATCTGCCTTTGGCTCAGGTCATCATCCCAGGGTCCTGGGATCGAGCCCCGCATCGGGCTCCCTGCTCAGCGGGAAGCCTGCTTCTCCCTCTCCCTCTGCCCCTCCCTTTGCTTGTGCTCTCTCTCTCTCTCTCTCTCTCTCTCTCTCTCAAGTAAATAAATAAATAAAATCTTAAAAAAAACTATATTTTTGAGTCCAAATTTTAATTTTTTTAAGTCATTGCCTTGATTGACAATTAGCAGGGGACAGAACCAAGCAGACAGGGCTCTTAAACATATTCTTGAGATTTAAAATTCCAGCCTCAGTTGGAGAAATAACTGGGTTTTGCAATGCACAGAAGCCCAACTCTGCTTCTAACGGCATCCCAGTCCCTTGATGTCCCACCATCCCAGAGGATGAGATGTCCGTCCAGAGAATTATGAATCAGGTATTTAAAGTAACATCTTGGAGACAGTGCAAACCACAAATCTGCTAACTGTTCTCTTCTGGGTTTATGTGTGGCATGACAGACAAGAAATTCAGACATACATAATAAAGTAACCAATATATCCTTGCTAATGGTGGGCTCGCTGCCACTGGAATTACCATCCTAAATAAATGCCATTAAAAAAAAATCTGCTAGGCTTCATTTTATTCTGGCTGACTTCCTGACTTTCCAAAATAGTGACAGAAGTCAAGACCCAAAAGGGAGAAGAGAGCCAAAAAAGAAGGAGGCTGCACGTCACATCGACATAAAACAGATCGGCTAAGCTCACCTTCACTTAAACACTAGATAATAAAGGCAGAAAATAGAACCACCAAACCTTATAGAATAAACTCAATCAATTTCAAACACTCATGTAGAGATAGGAAGTGCAATGTATATGTTCATACTATTTAACACTTTCCTTTAAACTTTAAATATGCAAAAAATAACCACAGAAATTCCTTTTGATCCTAACAAACATAATTTGACTGGAATTCAGGGTGTAAGGCTGTGACACTGAAATGTAGGATTGCATCTCCTGCTCCCTTTTAGTGGCCTGGGCTTAGCTAAAAGCAAGAGCTTTAAATTTTAAGAGCAAGAGACTCTTTTGGTTTTCCTAATAGCACCATTGAGGATGAAGTAAACCACAATAAAATCAAAATGGCAGTTATGAAATTCACAGGAAAAAATGTCACACCTCATATGCAATCTTCATAACCTCATTATACTTGCTGTTTATGATTTTAAATGATCACACTCTAATGGTGAAACGCCATATTGACAGAAAGAATTCTGGGGCTGCTTGCATTTATGAGGCCAGGATTTTTATCTCTAGCTTCCAAACTCGCCGAAATATACTTATTTGGCTCGGAGGGCACTGTTTTACTCGAGGGAGACAATATTTTAAATACAGAAAGAGCAAAAATAATTCCAAATGCCTGCTGCTTTATAATTTGGTAAGATGTATGGGAAAGCCTTGTGTGTGTGAATCTATATTGACATCTTTGAAAGTAATATGAAATGTAAAAATAGAGAATAAAGCTATTTAGTGGGACTGTTTGTTAAATCCATAGCAGAGGGATTGAGAGTGTCAGTTTTTGATTCAGACCCTACGATTTCTAATGTCTCCTTTGTTCTCCCATTCTTCTTCTTGATTCCCATACTCCCACCATCCCTCCTCCCCACACCTTGAAATACTGGAATTCTTCTGAGCTTGGTCCATATGCTTTGTCTAACTCAGTGTTTCCCAAATATATCTCACTACAAAAAGCAGCTAGAGTGCTTCTTAGGAACACAGATTTCCTCTTAACCAATCCTGGAAATTCTGACTCCGTAGATCTGCAGTAGAGCCTATGAGTATATATTTTAAATAATTGCTCAAGAATCTCTATGTTCCAACAAGTTGGGAAAGTATTGCTCTAGGCCGTCTTATCCATCCCTCTGGTTTTAAAAACCAGTTATATGTTGCTGAGATCTAAATTTATAGATCCGATCCAGACATCTTTTCTATATCTTCCTCTTTCATATCATCACTTAGATGTCTTACAGGCACCCCAAATTTAACATGTCTAACACTGATGTCTTGAACATCTACCTGATATTTACTCTTATTTCATTCTCCCTTTTCTCTATAAATCACACTGAAATCCACCTAGCTGCTCAAGCTAGAAACCTGGTAGCAATCACTAAAACCTTTCTCATCCTTAACTCCACATCCAAACCATCACCAAGATCCATGGATCAGATCTCCAAAACATATTGAACCTATCCACTCTTACCTTTGACGTCTTCATTGCCACCCTCCTGGAAACAAACCAACAATTTCTTGCTTGAAGTACTGTGATAGCCCCTGATTTTTCTCCCCTGTTCTACTCTTGCTCCCCTATGTTTAATTTCCATGCAGCGGCCAGACGATCTTCTTAAAACATAACCTGGCTCATTCCTTGCTCAAAAATCGTTAATGACATGTCTTAGCACTTAGAATAAATTCCCAGTTCTTACCCAGTCTTACATGCGTTACTCCGTCTACCTCTCCAGCCACACCTGGAGCTTCTCTTCTACTCATTGCACTTCCAGCCAATCCTAGTAATCATCCAGGTCTCACTCAAATGTCATTGCCATGGGAGAAGACTGCCCTAACCAGCACCACCTCCAAACTATTACTATTACCACTTACTATTAGTATTACTAATAATACTACTAATTAGTATGTCTCTTAAAATCTCTTGTACACTTTTTTCCTTTATTAGCATTTATATGTTTGTTATTTCTTTTTTGGTAATTTGTTTACCACCTGTTTATCCCACAAAACTACATGCCCATGCAAGCAGGAGTCGTTCACGCTTTACTCAACACTCTCCTTCCAGTACTTCGCAGGTTTAGTATAAAGTCGGTGCTCAGCTTTTTGAATGAATGCATGGGAAATATTGAAGACCCACCCATAAACAAAGTAGAAAATGATTTCTTTTGGGGAGGTAACATTCAGTGAGAGAGCTGTTATCACCTATTAACTTGATGATTTGTGAATCATAAGAAAACTTACGACATTCATTTGTTCGTTCTATTTATGCTTGTTACGGATTATGTCAGGATCTGTGCTATTCAAGCTTATAAATTCATACGAATTCTAAGCAGTTTGTGTAAAAGGTGAGATTTGGAATTTTATCCCTGACTGCTCCATATGGATGATTGGTCACAACATCAAGAGATAGTCTTCACAAGAGCAGCAACAACCTCCAGCTGAGGGCCCCCTGCTCTGTGCCCTTTGCTCACCCAGCCACTGAAAAGCCAAGGTGAGGAGGAGAAGCAGAGAGAGTCACATTTACCTGTACAGCCCTTTGCTGGCAGAGGTGAAAGTGGATGGTGGACACATGAGGAGAGGTCCATAAATGTCCTCATGTGAATGTTGGGCTTGTCAAGGAAAACATGATTCTTTAGCATACAAGAAAGAAAATAAGAAAATTTTAAAATATTTAAAATCTTTAAAGATGAGATATGTCAATTTCAGATGAATGATGAGCTAATGAAACTACATTAACGGAACACTCTAGGAACTTAACCGCTTCTTTGTATTTTACTAAAACACTATCAGAAACATTTTGCAAAAGTTTTAGAAAATGAAGAAAACCTGTATGTCCAAACCCCACAGTATGTTCAGGGCGAGTCCAGCTCTGTAGCAATGTTCAGCAGATCATACCTGTGGTTAACCAGCACCTAGTGGAAGAAAAAAGCCAAAACATGATATTTTTAATCAGAAACCAGTAAATAGGGCTTATTTTAATGTGAGATCCTCCTCACACTCTAAAAGGAAAACACTTTCCAGCCTTTCATTGCCTTGAAAGCACAAGATCTTGCATAAAAATGTCAGCTACAAGCTTCGAAGCAAATGTTTCTTTTTACAATATGGCACACATCATAATTTCTTTGCCTGGTTCTCCCTGAAAAAGAGGGGGAGTATAACCCTCTAACTAGCAGCCAAGCACTCTTCTCTTAAAAATGCTGTACAAAGAAATGAAACACAGCCGCAACAAAACAAGGTGTCCAGAGCAAAATTCTTGCCCTGAATTTATCATTTGTTTATACTTCTCTCGTCTTTTAAATTTTCTCTTGTTACATCCTTTTTGCAAAGAATTAGGAGTCGGTTAGTAAAATCATTAGAAAAGTATTTTCTTCAAATAAACTAATTCAATTTGGTCCATAACAGAGAGGTGCTGGCTAAATTTTACTGTGTTCACATTACTTCATGATTAGTACACGTAAGTCAAGTTCTAACACTTGCCTTGTTTTGTTTTAATGAAGAAATCCCCCTTGAACAAAGAGAAAAATTCTTAAAAGAGAATTTCTTTATAGACCCATACATGTCCAGGTCTTTCCTTCTGCACCTGAAATGATCTGTTCTTACACTGAGGTACTATTTGCCAATTTTCAGACCGGAGTTAATTCTTCTAAAAATGTCACAAACCTTTGAAGAGAAATTTGACTGTAAAGATGCTGAGATCTTTAACCAAGTAGCACAAACATCACTGCAATAAACAATATTTTAAGGAGCTCTGTTTTAGTTAACTCCAGAGCCATGGGGAAGTTGTTTCATCTCTATTCCATTCCTTTGTCCCCACACTGACTGAAAAAGGAAGTGTATCTTACCATAATATTATTATGCCTCTCATTCATGATAGTGCCAACTTTCAGATAAGTGTGGATGATTGTTTTTTCCCAGGGAGTTCTCTCTAACCTAGCAGATCATACACAGGGGTATCCTTTCAGAAGCTGCCCTTAATCTCAGTTGTGACCCTACAAAATTAGGAAATACTGCCTAAAGCATTCCTAGCATTCAGTTAGCCAAAAGTAAAATAGTCCCAGATAATTAAGAAATGCACCCAATGCCTTTGGGTTGCTAAAATACATATAGACCAAAAAAACAAAAACAACAACAAACAAACATGCCTCATAATTTATTAATAATAATATTAGTATTTTTTTCTCTCTAAAGGATTCTTTATAAAACTTACCTCCGTGATTTTTCTTGTGTCCTCCAGATCCTTCCTTCACTAACCAGAAGCCTGGAAACAAACTTGTTATATGAAGGCAAGAATATTATCCTTACATTTATGAATCTTAAAAAAAGAAGATTTCTTGATGCTTTTCCAAATGAGGAAATGTTTATCAAAGCACACCTCAGAGATATGCTTAACCTCCCAAGCAGAGCTAATCATTAAAAGAAATAACAAAATGTGAGATTCTCTTTGAATTCAACTCTGCAAGACAGAGTTGACATTATATGTTGCTGTTTTAAAAGGCAACTTCCAGACATAACTTAGTCCTTTGCCCAAGAACAAATGTGCTACATTATTTTCCATCTCTTTAATACTCTAATTATTCTTCCAAAGAGTGATGATTGGAAGCCAGCATGTGTAGACATCATCATGCCAACCTAATTTTTCATATCTTAACTATTTTCAAACCTTTGGAGCAAAACTTATGAATGATATCAAGGTGAAATTTCAAATATCAATTAATAAGGACAATGAATTGTTTCATCTCTTAGAAAAGTAAGTAGAGTGCTTAATGCCGTAATGGTTAAATAGACTTTAATTCCTGAAACAAACACTTATTTAATGTAGCATCTTTAGGCACTTTTGAAATGAGAGAAGGAAGAAACAAGGATGAGAAGCGTAGAGCACATGAGATTTTATGACTGACAAGGTTTTTGATAGTGTGGTCAACACAAAAGGATTGAAATAGACACCCTTAAATGGTGTGATCTTCAAACCAAAAACAAATTAAAAAAAAACAAAAACAGAAATCAAAACCATACATAGGACAAACCCAATGAATTTTTCTTAAATGCCTCAAGATATTTTAGGTAAAGATATCAATTATAAATAATGGTTATCTTTAGGTGATCACATTACAGATTTTTTTTCAATCTTTACCTTTTTTCCCAACTTTTTTATAATGAGCACTTTTTTATAGTGAGTAAAAAATAAAACAATAAGCCCTATTTTTAAATAGGCATTTTCCCTGCAATAAAGAAATTCCATGCGTCAAATACCATAACGCATAATCACATCATAATATCATTATAATAATACAGGTGCTTCAAAAATTATATTAAACTTTTGGGAACCATGGAAGTAAGAATCGCTCACAGAACCTAGAATAATAAGGAAATATTAGAGGGAAGTTAGAATTGGTTCTAAAGAATGACAAGTGTACTTACTTATTATTTGCAGAAAGGGGATGATAAGAACACCCCTGGCTAAGAGATATGTTTAAGGAGTGTGATTAATTTGGCTTGGGTGGAGAACGGAGCCAAAGGTCAAACATTTCATATGCCACCACCATTATCATTATAAGAGCTGGCAATTTCTCATCCCAAACTATGTACCAGTTGCCATTCTAAGATTATAACTTCTCATCTTATTTAATCCTTGTCATACCCCTGTGGGACAGGTGTTATTATCCATGTTTTATAAATGAGGAAACTGAGGCACAGATTGAGTGACTTGCCCAAATAACAATGAACAATTCTAGAAAATGGTATCCACTTAGTGAGAATATTTTAAGGATCAAATGTACCATATTAACATCCACTGAACAAGAAGTATTGGTTCGCTCATTGCTATAAATTTCCTGTTATTGTCTCATCATACATACTATTTTCAAACTCAAAAGCCCAAAGTCATTGCTGATTACTCCTCCTCTCTTGTTGTCCATAAGCAGTTATTTCTTTGGAAGTTCTTTGCATTAACTCTTTGTCTCCTTTTCCTCCTATTCCCACTCAAGTACAGATGGCAGTGTCAGGAGTCGAGTGCTGGGCTGTCTGTGTACAAAGCAGGACCACCGTGTTTCTGCCTCCTTGGAGAACTTCATGTGTTAGCCTGGAAGCATAGCCATCAAAGCAGGGGTGTGAGACCTGAGTCCCATAGTAGTGTGGAGGACAGCTCAGCCTCAAGAAAGACTGTATGGAAACTTCTAGGTGGAATGATGAGAACGAAAACCGAGTCAGTGGAGGTGAGGATGGAAAGGAGATGGGCTCTGAGATCTAAGAGAGAGCCAAGAAATACTTAGGAGATCAGATCAGCAGCAGAGTAGGAGTCCTTTGTTGTAAGAAGAGAAAATGGACATGGATGTAGATGACATGAACTAGGAAAAAGAAAGACATTACTTTTATTTTAGGAAAATGTTTTTTCAAACTCAATGAGCTAAAGAGCAAATTTTCCGAGTAACTGCAGATGCTATTATGATGACCTCATTTACACTGAGAAAATATCCAAAAAAGACGTTCTCTTTTCACGATTATCAATCAAAAATATCTACTCTACATAAAGTACATCCTAGAAAAATGTACAGATATTTTTATAAAAGGAGATGTGCTTTCTGACCTCCACGAGTTTCAGTGTCTGGTTGAAAGAAAGGAGATGAATGGTGAAAGGAAAAATTTGAAACAAAGGAAGAATACAAGGATCAGGAGGCATTTTAAACAAATGGATGAACGTACAACCCCATACTAGAGGGGATGGATGGTGTATACATGGCTGCAGTTGGGAGGTATTCCAGAAGCTGCAGCACTTACTGGCTTTTCAAAGCCGGGAGAGAGGAAAAGACAAGGTTTACTTGAGAAATAGTAAGTTTGACTATTTAGGGGTCTTAGGAAAAGTGGGTGGAAGTGAGTCTTTGGGGGGCAAATTTGCAAAAGACCTTGAAGGCAGAATTTGGGGTTTGAGTTGTAGACAATAAACATTAATCAAGGAGTTGTTGGTTTGTTTCTGTTTCTTCTCTTGTAAAGTGCTTGTTCTTTTGCTTTTTTCTTCTATTGGGTTGTCTATTTTTTCATATTGTTTGGTAGGAGTTCTTGAAAATATTTTGGATGCTAGGGTTTTGTTGGGTATATGTTGCAAATACCTTCTCTTATTCTGAAGCTTGTCTTTTCATTTTTTATATGGCACCTTTGGATAAAACTTCATTTTTTTTTTTTTGCGTCTGACACTTCTTTTTTGTTGTTGTTGTTGTTATGTTAATCACCATACATTACAGCATTAGTTTTTGATGTAGTGTTCCATGATTCATTGTTTGTGCACAACACCCAGTGCTCCACGCAGAACGTGCCCTCTTTAATACCCATCACCAGGCTAACCCATCCCCCCACCCCCTCCCCTCTAGAACCCTCAGTTTGTTTTTCAAAGTCCATTGTCTCTCATGGTTCGTGTCCCCCTCTGACTTACTCCCCTTCTTTCTTCCCCTCCTGCTATCTTCTTTTTTTTTCTTAACATATATTGCATTATTTGTTTCAGAAGTACAGATCTGTGATTCAACAGTCTTGCACAATTCACAGCGCTCACCATAGCACATACCCTTCCCAATGTCTATCGCCCAGCCACCCCATCCCTCCTACCCCCTACCACTCCAGCAACCCTCAGTTTGTTTCCTGAGATTAAGAATTCCTCATATCAGTGAGGTCATATAATATATGTCTCTCTCTGATTGACTTATTTCACTCAGCATAACACCCTCCAGTTCCATCCATGTCCGTTGCAAGGATAAACCTTCATCTTAATTAACATTAATTTCTCATTTTAATTTTGTCTGAGGTCTCTCTTTTGTTGTTGTATTTCTTGAGTTTGTTTAAAGAAGACCCCCACCGAGGTTTCCCACCGTTTCCGAGAACTCGCGCAGCTCTTCCACAATGCCTGTGAGGCCAGCTCCGAGGATGAGGAGGATGCAACAGTATGAGCAACACAGGCCAGCTGTCAGACCGCTGGGACCTTCTGTCTGAGGAGGAGATAGACGGGTGACTGGGCACGCGTGGCTGTCGTCTGCACCTCCTGCCCCCGCCGGCCCCCCGAGGGAGGGCGCTTGTACTGTGCCTGGATGCCCCTGAGCTCGGGACACAGAGCCGCAGGAGCAGGGGCTGAGGACAAGGACAGAGGCAGACTGGGGGGCTGGACAGCTGGGCCCGCACAGGCGTCCTTCAAGGTCTTCGGAAGCTACGTGTGCTCGGCCCTGGGGGAGAGGGGAGCTCAGCTCCTTTTCTTTTTCCCCTTGGTCCCACGGCGCGTATTTATTGTTCTGAGACCTGATCACGGCGTTTCTAAATGTAGCACACGCCCTTGCTGGTGTAGCCCAGTCCCAGAACACTGAGTCCTGCACCCACGGTGTTTATTGTAAACCAGCGCTTTCCTTTGCTTGGAACACCTCAGTCCGCGAGGCCGTCCCCACCCTGGTAGCACTGGGCCAGACTGCCCAGCTCCCGCAACCCCTCCTCCACGTCCCCCTTCTCCACCCCGGCGTCCATGAAGCTGGCCCAGCGCCGCACGTCCAGTTTGCCGAGCTCTCTGGCCAAGTCTCCCAGGGCCCGGTTCAAGGTGGAAGAGGAGCCGAGGGCCCCAAGCACTGGGATGGTCTCCACGGCTGTGGGGGGAGAGGAAGGGGAGCCTGCCTTGGGCTCTGCTGCCGACAGGGAAGTCTGGGCCTGCAGCAGAGCTGGCTGGGGCGTGAACCCCGTGAATCCTGTGTGCTGTCCTCTTGGCAGACCACTTCCCTCAGTGGCTTCAGTGGCCTCAGTGAATAAAGGGATGTTTACCTGTTGGGGGAGGGGGGGAAGAACGCTTGGTAACCCTCCATTTAATGAAGATCCTTTCCTGAATAGCCTTCTAAGCCATTTTTGTTTTGCCATTCACATTTAAGATTTTAATTCTATTTGGAATTATGTGCATCATGTAAGATAGGACTAGAGTTCCTCCCTTTGTTTTTTCTTATATGGAAACCTAATTGTCTCATCAAGGAGTTTTTGTTTTGTTTTAAAGATTGATTGATTGATTTTAGAAAGAGAGAGCGAATGCGCACATATAAGGGGGAAGAGGGGCAAAGGGAGAAGGAGAGAGAGAATCTCAAGCCTGCTGAGGGCAGAGCCCAACACGGGGCTCAATCCCAGGACCCTGAGATCATGACCTAAGACGAAATCAAGAGTCAGCCACTTAATGGACTGAGCCAACCAGGTGCCCCTCCCATCAAAAATTGGAGGAAAATAAATCATCTATCAGAAGGAAACACACGCTCTGAATTCCTCTTGCCCCCTATGGATGAGTTTCCTAAACAAACAAACAAATAAACAAAAAACAACACTTCCGTCCTTTCTTCATACCTCTAATCCATGAAGAGGATTGATCTCTTATCTAATATGCAGGTTTGAAAGAAAAAGGTAAGCATGGCTTCTCTCTCAGCTTCTGTTCCACCTTGGAAGCAGTATGCCTTCAGAAACCTGAGCGCTAGTCTTCTCTGAGCTGTCTGCCCTGTAATCATCCAGACTCATTCAGACCTGTGCTAAATGTAGGGCCTAGATACACTGTATACCCACCAAAAATGTCCTTACATATACCATCCACATAAAAGTTTTGTAGAATAATTACTCGTGATACTCTGTGTGAACTTTAAAATTCTGTTCTATTTTGCGTTTTTTTAATGGCCCGTCATAACCCTCTAGATTGATATCACAATCTACTAATGGGCCATGATTCAAGGTTTCAAAGCACATTCTAGTCCTCTCCTTCTACCTTATCCTGTCATCTACAAAAAACCTTCTTAATTCTAGCCTCTCCTCCCCCCTCCCCCTGCTGAGTTTTGAGAATCTGGGCTTTCTTCTCCAACCCTATTTCTGAAATTTTAGTATATGTTCTAATCTTTTCTCATTTCTCACAAAGACTATTTCAATAATACAAATAAGAGTAACATAATGCCAATAGTAATAATTCTAGAAGATACATTCATTAAGAGCTTACTACTTAGCAGAGGCTGTTCATGTAGTAACATTGGTTTAATCCAAACAACAACCAAGGTTATTCTCTCCACATCGGTCTAGTTACCTCTAGATATGCTGATTCTTTCTTCCATCTGTGCTCCAAACTACTTTCAGTGTGATCTTTTAAAATTACAGCTAGCAGGGTGTCTGGGTCACTCACTCGGTTGAGACCCTGGCTCTCAGTTTAAGCTCAGGTCATGATTTCATGGGTCTTGGCAATGAGCCCCACGTCAGGCTCTGTGCTCAAGAGGGAGTCTGCTTGAGGGTTCTCTCCCTACCTCCCCCACTCACTGTATCAAGAATGTATGAATGGTATTAATGAGATGTTTAAATATTTTAAATTACATTTTACTTTATGGAGTAAACAACATGCCATAGTGGTATTATTAAATGTGAGGATATACAAGAAGCTTGGAATATATTACTAAAGCCTTACTAGCTTGGAAGCTTCTCAGGGCCCTCAACTGTCTCTTTTTATTCTTTACATTGTCCACGCAATCCAGATTCCTTCCATGTAATTTGCCTTCTCCACTCATGTCAAATGAATGGATGGGTCAATTGATTAAAGGAAAAATGAGTAGCTTATTAGAACTTAAATCATTTGGACTGAAAACATGATGGTTTTAATAATCATTTGCAAACACAAATGATGGCTGAAACAGGTCATTAGCTCCAGAAGAAACACATGTGTGGGAAAAAGGAACAAAAAAAGCAGGGCTGAGGTTCCAGAAAAAGGAGAAGGATGCCATGAATGTGCTGCTCGATAAAGACTGTCTAGACAGGTGGGCAAAAGTAACACTAAAGAAACATATTTCATTTCAAGGAAGTAGGAAGAGCTCCTTTTTATTTTATTATTTCTCAAATAATAGGAACTGGAATACTTACATTACCACACATGAAACAACTGATGACATAATCTTAATATTTCTTCTCATCCTTGGTAATGGATTTATTTGATATGGTAATTATACTTCTTGTTTACCACTCAAGTCTAGCTTTTTTTGCTTGATTTTCAAGGTCTTCTATACTATGGACCAATCTGATCTTTCCAAGCTTATTTCCTCCTCACCTCAAAACCTGGACTCTACTCAAGAGTCAAGAGTCTAGTCTGGTCAAGGAATGTCTTACATGTCTACCAAGCACACCCTGTTCATTAGTGTTCCCTTTGCTGGAGACAGAGTTATGCATTCCACGTTATGCCTAGTACAGCACTGGACACATAGTAGGAGGTCAGTAAATCTGTAGTGCAACCAGCAAAGTAAGTCAACAAGTATTTTAAAAATTTATACTATTTGCCCAGAATTTGCTATGTATGATTAGAAGATGCAGATACAGACCACATAGTATCTGCTCTCAAGGAGTGAGCCATTTTTTTCTTAAAACAGTAAGCATAAAAATTCAAAACTTCACATGAAAAAGGTGCTACATAACACCCTATAATTTTTTTCTACCCTTGCGGCTCTTGGTATAAGATTCAACTGTCTATCCCCTTGATATCTTTTAAGATAGCTCCTTTAGAAAGTGTCACAATTATTTTATGTACCCTTCAGCATTTAGGTCGGTGCCTCACACACTTCCCGAACAACTGGTACATGCTGAATTGAATTGTGTTGTGTAGACCAAGTATGCCCTAGGTATTAAAAGAATGGGAAGATCAATGTTGGGATGGAGTAGTCAGAATTTTTTAATAAGGGATCTTAATTTAATCGTAAGCCATGTATTAATATATAAGAGTGGTTCAGCATGGTGGAGTAGCAAGGGCATTGGTTTTGAAGCCAGTAAATATGCATTTAAGAGCTGGTTCTACTAACTGCTAGCTGAGTGATCTTATTCAAGTCACTTACCTTGAATCTCAGCTTCTATGCCTTTGAAACAGGGATAAAGAAAACCTTCTTCTTCCTGTTTTACAGGGTTATTTAAGCATCACATTAAATGATCTATGGCGAGGGGATTCTATAATACTGTACAGACAAATGTTACTTTACTCCCTACTATGTAAGTTCCTTTACAACTAGATGAGAGCACAAACCTCTTAGAAAAATATTCAAGAGTCGGTTAACCACAATGCAATATCAGCCTGAACAACATGAGTGTGTTTTCATAGGAAGCACCCTGGGCCAGAAATACTTTATAACATCTTTAATGGCACAGATGAATTTGGGAGGAGCTCAGTAAATTACTAGTGGCACCAAGTTGAGTGGGAAGCTTAGCAACTTGGAGAAGATAATTATAGTTTTAAATGACTTTGAAAATAAACAGAAATAATGAGAATAAAAGCTTAATCAGAACAAGTGAAAAGGGGAGAACAAACTGTACAGAAATGGTGATAAGACCCGGCCACAGGCAAATACAGCATAAACAAAAGACAGGGTTGTAGAGGATCATATATAAGGCACCAATGCCATGTTAATGATTAAAAATGTGCGGTAAAAACCTGGAATGAATAGGATTCTAGCATGTGGGAGTTACTAGACGGACTTCCCACCATCCTCAGGATTTTATCATTTTGAAAAGACTTATCAAACACCTATTGGATGCAAGGCGTAGAAATGTCGGAAAAATGTGTCTGATTTAAGGCCTTGGAACTGAGGAATGAACTCCCTGGATAGGATCCCAAGAGAAGAAGCAAAGTGATTCGTCGTTTGCAAAATAAAGTCTCTGAGTGGAAGTTAAAGGCTGAGGCTTATTTAGAACTGAGAAGAGAAAGTAGATACGCAGAGGTTAGGTGTGATTAATAAGTATCTGAAATGACAAGAAAGAATGTATAGATAGAGTAAAAGAACATGCACCGAGTCTGCCACAGGAAGGGTTTGTCTTGGGCAATGCCAAGAAGCTGCCTGTTTAGAGTACCATCATCTTGCCAAAGAACAACATCTTGTTAATAGTGTCGTAGACAATTATGTGTCCCTAAATGCCATTCCATATGGATAAGAACAAAGTCTATGTTTGTTGAAATTTCCTGTTGCTCCGAATTTTTTCCTAATTCAACCTATGAATGCTTTGATGCTTTCGATGTCTTTATCTTTTCTGATTTTCCACATTCTGTTCTGCCACCCAGGCTAGAAGGCTAAAAGTCATCCTTGATTTGTCCCCCCACAACCTTACTCCAAACATTCAATTAAGCAGTGGGCATGGCGCCTGTTTTTTTCTCTCCTATGCTCCTCTCAGGGTTTTGTCTTCTCTTCCTGCACGCCACGGGAGTCTTCACTGAGGTTCTCTCACCTGGACAATTGCAACGCTTTCCTCATTAGTATCTGTGCTTAGAGCTGGGGCCCTTGCAAACTGTTCTTATATCCAGACATCTAGTGACCTATCTAAAATGCAAATCTGAGCTGCTAAACTGAGTTATGAATCAGTCTTCCCACCATATTCCTGATTATGTCATTCTGAAAAATACTGGTGAAACACCTGCTGGATGCATGGCAAAGTGGTAAAGAACAGTGTCTGATCCGCAGCCTTAAGCCGAGATATATATGGACTCCTTGGATGGATCCAAAGAGAAGAAGCAAGATTCTTCAATAGTTCCCCATCTCCAAAAAGTTAAGTCCAAGCTTCTTAATGTTCAAGCCTCCTCTTGACCTGGTCCCTCCTACCATCCTGTCTCTGCCCTTGCTTCTCTCTTCCTCACATTTATGCTCCATCAACATGCTTTTCTCGTCCCTTGCTTTCGTTCCCATTGACCTCTCCATCTGGAAGGCTCTTCCCCCATTCTTTGCCAGGTTCACTCCTTACAGTCTCTGCCCAGAATGACCTCCTTCACCCCTGATTTAAGATACTATGTCAAAGTCTTATTGCTCCTGAATCTCTGTCTCTTAAATTAGCTGTTTAGGTGATGTCCCCAGTAGGAATCAGTCCTAGGCCCTCCTTCAGTACAGCGCCTAGGAATGATTCCTTGAGTCATCTACTCTCTCTCACAGATCCTGATAAAAGAGACCTAACATGAACTTTTAAGAGTTAAAAAAAAAAAAAAAGGATAAGGGGCACCTGGGTGGCTCAGTTGGTTAAGCGTCTACCTTTGCTCAGGTCATGATCTTGCGGTCCTGGGACCAAGCCTCTCATCCGGCTCCCCGCTCAGTGGGAAGCCTGCTTCTCCCTCTCCTGCTCCCGCTCTCCTGCTCTGTCTCTGTCAGATAAATAAATAAAATCTTAAAAAAAAAGCATAAATGAATGAATGACTGCATGAAACCATAGCTTATTTACTCTGCAACTCTTCTGTAAGACACTATTATAACATCCTTTAAATTCTAACAGAACCACAGTACCTTTATGTAAGTGATTATGAAGCCTTGATTTAACAATACATGTATGTCTACTAAATTACATTAAATGTTAGCCAGTCTAAACAGAATTAGAGTAAATGGTTGAGAACACAACAGGTATCATGTCTGAATGCAAAAGACAAGACAAAGGCAAAATGTTATGTTCGCTTTAGTCAAAGAGCTGCTTAGAGTTAGAACTTGCGAAATGTTGGAAATGGTGCAAAATTAAAGTTGTAAAATTAGTTCATTTAATATGAAGCTTAGTAGAAACCATTCGTTTTTATTTGCTACAAAGCAGCAAAGTCTTGTGTCTTAGTCCTTTCAGGCTACTATAACAGAATACCATTGACTGGGTTGTATATAAACAACAGAAATTTATTTCTCACGGTTCTATAGGTTGGAAAGTACAAGACCAAGGCGCTGGCAGATTCTGTATCTGTTGAGTACCGGCTTCGTGGCTCATACATGGCATCTTCTCTTCTTTCTGGCTCCTTACACAATAGAAGGGGCAAGAAAGCTCCTTGGAGCCTCTTAAAAGAGCACTAACCCATTCATGAAGGCTCCACCCAATGACCTAATCCCTTCCCCAAAACCCCTCTCCTAAGTACTAACACATTAGGGATTAGGTTTCCGCATACGAATTTTGGGGGGACACAGGCATTCAGTCTATAGCATCTTGTAGCAATTGACCTCTCCCTACTTCCCCACCATTACATTATCTCACTTCACTTTCCCAGGGCTGCCATATGTATTGTGCAAGTCATGCCCTGCATTTGGGCATTCAGCAAGATGGTGATGGGGGACGAAATGCAACCATAATCCATTTGACAATGTAGCTTGTGCTTTCTCTCTCTCTTTCTAATAAATGAATAAAATCTTGAAAGGAAGGAAGGAAGGAAGAAGGAAGGAAGGAAGGAAGGAAGGAGGGAGGAAGGAGGAAGGAAGGAAGGAAGGAAGGAAGGAAGGAAGGAAGGAA
>NW_027397066.1:148040286-148297296 GCF_003265705.2 Callorhinus ursinus | reverse complement strand
AGGAAGGAAGGAAGGAAGGAAGGAAGGAAGGAAGGAAGGAAGGAAGGGAGGAAGGAAGAGTACACAAAGGTGCTGGTGGGCAAGCTAGACTCTGGCCAGCCTTGTTCCCTGTCCTGATGTCACAAGGGCCTTTATTAGTCCCACCACAAAGCCTTTGCATATGCCATACCTCTGCCTGAAGTCCTCCCTGCCCTTTTCAGCTCATTGCTCATATTTCAGTTTGATCCCCCTTCCATGGAGAAAATCTGAGCTCTAGGTTATGAACAGCTCTCTCTATGGCCAGTAGGCTTTCATTGAACTGCAAGCCTCCTTACCCCGTTTCCAAATTCACAATTATGTGATCACCACATTCGTAGTTCTCCCACTACATGGCAAGCTCCATGGAGGCAGGGATGGGAGGCTATCTGGGCTACAGTTGTATCCCCAGACCACATGGTACATGTTAAATAAATATTTGTGGCATTAATGAATTCAAATAGAGCATACAG
Source organism: Callorhinus ursinus (assembly GCF_003265705.2). Taxonomy (NCBI): domain Eukaryota; kingdom Metazoa; phylum Chordata; class Mammalia; order Carnivora; family Otariidae; genus Callorhinus; species Callorhinus ursinus. Next base: position 148,296,808 of record NW_027397066.1, on the reverse strand, counting down.
AGGTACATAATAAATTTTGTTGAGTAAAAGAATTGCTCTATTGCATTCCCAAAGTTTGATTTTGGGGGATATTTAAAATAAATTAATAAAATCAAGTATAAGATTGTAATTCCTTTACACGTTTTGAATATGAGTGGCTTTTGCTTGATTTTCTTCCATCTTTTCATAAATATAGTTTATATTTACTTTATAAATATTGTTTATTTTCATCCTCAAAGTTTGGTATTGGGGAATAGATTAATACTTGATTTTAGCATCCTATAGTTCAGAAACATGATGGTTAATTAGTTTTTTTAGTAATCTGTCAAATCAGTAAAAGTTTAAAACGTGTTTTTTGATATAATTTTCTGGAATAAAAATAAATGTAATGCTTATTAAATAATAAGGATAATATGAACTTTCAGTGATGCAGACAGGTTGATTATAACTGTAAACCACATGCTTATATACTTTGGACTTTTACAGCTTTTAATTTATCAAAGGAAATAATTAGCACACTTTGTGGCAGCCAGTGATGGAATTTATTCATTTGGAAGTCTATGGGTTTCCTGTCATTAAAACTACATCATGTCCTTCCTTTTCTATTAAACTTCCACTGAGGGCAGTAAGAAGTCACTGAAAGGAAATGAAGAGTTTTTTTGGCAATGTTCTTGTACAATGATTTAATACTCTTAGAAGATAGCAAACCCATAATGTATGCCAACAAGCGTATTATATAGGACAAGGGGCCCAATTACCACACTGTTTCCTTTATTTGAAGTTTTGTTGTGACTCAATTCATTGTGATTTGTAAAGTCTTGGCAATACATTTATTTTCTTTCTTCAGGTTAGTGCATTTCTGGGTTTTCATTTGCAATGTTTCACTGCAACAAAGGAATCGATTTAGTTTCCAGAAGCACTGTATACGGATTTGCATGTCAAAGGATATAACTTTTCTCTTCAGCTGATCAATGGCACATCAGTACACGTAGAATCGCTGTAGTTAAAGCTCACACACATCTTTTTTCTCACTGAAGTTTTGTTTGTTTGTTTTTGTTTGTTTTGGGTTTTTTTTTTTAATGAGATAAACTATAAACTCTCATCTCTCTTCTGTTTAAATAATAGGAAGGTTTAATCTTGACTCTGTTGCAAATGCTAGAACCATAGCTCCTAACAAACTCCGTCCTGTTTGGGAAGGCTTAAATGAAATGCTTGTTTTCCTAAGGTCTAAAAGGGGCCTATTGGAGAGTCAGAATTAGCCTCTCACCCCCAGAAGTGGGTGGTCCTTTGAAACCATAATCAAGAGACAGTGCCAGTCGAGGTTGTTTCAACTCTGACAAAGCCTGCGCAGGTGAAGGGACCTCACATAATACGTGAAGGCTCTGTTTGGCCTGAGAAACACAACAGTTGGTGAATAGGCTTCAGACAAGTTGACATAGCCCTTTTACGTGACATATGCTAAGAAACAAAATACTCTTAGTTCTTAAAATCGTAGAAATGGGTAACAGTCTACACCATGAACACCCTCAGTTTATCTGACGCAGAAATACTGCACTGCAAATTTGCTTCCCAGTCTTTAGGTCGTCACATCACAAATGCATTAAGACAAGTATAATGGTTTTCCAATGTATACATCAGTTTGCTTTAGAATAATTTTAGATTTACAGAAAAGTTATAAAAGTACTGAGATTCCTTTCACCCAGTTCCTCCCACTGCTAATATCTTATATTACCATGGTACGTTTGTCCAAACTAAGAAACTGACATAGAGTACATCAATTTTAAGAAATAATAATTTCTGTAAAAAGATATTCTTTTAAAAAAAATGGCTTTGGCTTCACTACATAGAACACTTTATACTGAATTTCTAGAAGTAAGCCGTTAATTTCAACACTTTTATCTGAGCTACTTAAACCAGATACTGATATTGCTGCTGAGTTTGCAAATTAAGATGTAAGATCAGAGCCTGGTGAGATTGTCATATTGTCTCCTTTAATTTGGAAAAGTAGAGCGAGGCTAGAGAGAGACTCATAAAACAGACTTTACGACTCTCTTCAAGGCAGATATAGAAGCCCATGCTCCAATCCTTTTTCCCAGCTTCTGCAATTACATTTCCGCAGGAAGAAAGAGAAGGAATTAGAAACAGGATAATGTAGTCTTAAATCACCATTCTTAGCCTTTGCCTTCTTGTGGGAGCCCTGAATTTTTATAACATGGCCCTCATATTGTATAGTGTGACACAACAGAAACCACAACTTGTTTGACCCTTCCTCAATAAAAAATCATTTTGTCTGACATCCTATAAAACCTGTGCATGAGCCTATACTAAGCTCTTGTGTCTCCTCAATTGGCAAAAGAAAAACATTGTAAACATGTACAGTGAAGCTAAAGTTCTATTTCAGCATAGGTCAGAAAGAGCTAGTAATTTCGCATTTCTGGGTAACAATATCCAAAGTCGGAGGCTGGCTATCGACTTCTTATACCGAAACAATTGCAAGGGTGACACATGGGGGCATTAAAGATAAAGCCTTGAATTGAAGAATGTTTAGAATTAAAATATTCTTCCTAGAATAAGGACCTAAAGTGATTAAGTCTCTTGCACAATTCTAAGCTCTGTGAGTAATGACTAGCTGATAACCCAAACTGCGGATCTTGACATCACTACAAGTGGATGTTGGGTGTAACGCATTACAGTGTTTTTCCCCCAGAAAGCTCAGGACAGCCACAAGCGGTCACCTTCAACACTTATCTTGGGCATCAGCCCCACCAAGAGAGCTGGCCCTATGTATCTAAAACTACGTGGGAGGAACCTCACAATCTCTGCTCCCCACTGGTTTATGATAAGATAAGTCCAGATGAGATCAAGAGTCAGGAGGATTCATGACTCACAGCTAGTTTAGCACATAGGCAGTTCCTCCAAGTATTTGCACTCCATAATGCTAACGAACGAATACAAAGCTGACACCAACATACACATATTAGGACACTGTTTTCCGTAAAATATTTCATAGCAGTATGACATGCAATGCCTTGAGATCTGCAAAATTTAACACAAGCTGAAGATGGTATTCTAAGATTTTACCTCTCATTTCCAAGCCCTATTTCTAAGGTCCAGAAAGATTTTTGCCCTTCAAAATGAAGGGAAGTAATGATAAAATTAAATTTTATATCTTATTAATGTATGAATATGTAACTACCTCCTGTAACTGAATGATGTTTTAAATAGGGACTTTAAAATACAAAGAAAATGCCATCATCTGTATTTTCTTCATGAGTTAATACGACTTAGAATATAACTAAAGCAGGGCACTTATCAAAGGTAGAAAATCTGGGTTTTATCATGACTACTGGTTCTACACATGTCTTCGTAGATGTTTTCCTACATCTTCTGTGTCTCAGTTTATTCTTTGAGAGAGAAAGAGGAAAGAGGTTAGCAAACTATTTTGCATCGTTGGAACTAAACCTAAGTCCGTACCATCAATATACACTGAAATCAGATACTCTGTAGCAAACAAAACCAGACTCACAAACAAAAACAAGTTGTTGTTTTTTTTTAATTTCCATAAAAGGAAGTAAATTAAGAAACCAAATCCAGTTTGGTTTACACCATAGTGTAAGTTAACAAGGATATAAAATGTTCCTAAGGGGGTGCCTGGGTGGCTCAGTTGGTTAAGCATCAGGTCATGATCCTGGGGTCCCGGGATTGCACCCCCTGCTCAGTGGGGAGACTGCTTCTCCCCCTGCCCCTCCCCCTGCTCTCTCTCTCTCTCAAATAGAGACACAGTGAGAGAGGGAACACAAGCAGGGGGAGTGGGAGAGGGAGAAGCAGGCTTCCCGATGAGCAGGGAGCCCGATGCAGGACTCGATCCCAGGACACCGGGACCACGACCTGAGCCAAAGGCAGACGCTTAACAACTGAGCCACCCAGGCGCCCCATACATAAAATCTTAAAAAAAAAAAAAAAACAACCTTTAAAAGGGTTTCAGTATAATATACTACAATACAATACATGATTTTTACAATTAAGTAGCTATTTATCTAAATAAGAGAAAAATGAATTGGTGCCCTAGAATAAAATGCTGATGTGATATATGCAATGCTGACATCTGAATACTGATGTATAGAATTCAATGTTCAAAAAACTTATAAAATATTTAAAAGATGGAGTTTAGAGTCCTTTTGTGGAACCTATTTCCTAAAGCATGCTGTGTAGCTGTCTTAAAGAAAAAGAAAAATAATCCTTCATCAATTATGGTGAAGGATCCCCAAACTGAAACACATGTGGATGAACACCATTCAAGTGACCAGCCCACACTGGTCTGGGGGGAGTGGGAGGGCGGGGAGGAAAAAGAGGAGATAAATGGCCTACATGATTGATTTCAACTAAGACTAAAATCTTAGAGGACAATTACTGGATTTACTTACTATTTGCTTTTGCAACATTTCGGAAATTGGCAAAAAAAAAAAATGTTTACAAAGTTGAAGAGGTGTGTGGCAGCTGAGAAGTTGATTCTCTAGGTAAGTGATGTTTTTTCCCAAAAAGTCTTTTCTTAATCTACCTTAGCTGGTAGCAGGCACTGGAAATCATCCTGGGTGAAATTATCAACCATAAAATTAACAAACTGGTGATGAAAAAATATGGCTCAGTGCATGTTTCCCATATCTATTTATCTATCTATCTATAATAGATTTCAAAGTTCTGGTATTATAAAAGGGATTCTTTATATTATTTAAGTGACCCTATGTTTACGTTTTATTATCTGACATGTTTCTTTAAAAAAAAAAAGGAAAGAAAAGAAAATTCTTTCCATGTTGTTCAAGAGAAGTAGTACATCTAATTAATATATCGTCTTCTCCTCCTGTAACTGACAAATGCTGAATGCTTTATCAGTCTGGCACCGAAAATGATGTTGTGTCAGGGTTTTCCCAGACTGCCTTGTCTGAAGAGCTACATGAAAAGCTTTAATGATCATATATTAGGTGGGAACTTTAACCTTCTTTGTACCAGGTCAATTGAGTAGGTAATTGGAAAAGTCAGTTCCACTTGTAATCCATTCAAAGGGAAACTTAGATTTACACAGAATTTAGTTTTCAGTCACAGAAATGGTGCAGAGCTGTGTAGAGAAACAAGACGAAACACAGTAATTCTCAACATGACGTTCCATTTATTTCACTGTGTTAAGGTTTAAATACTGAAACAAGAACAAAGCACAGATCAGACACACACAAAAGAAACCTTTTTACAAATTCTCTATTTTCTTCATCAGAACGTAGGAGAAAGTACATTTAATTGAAAAATACATAGAAATAATAGTCATCGAGAATTGATGGTGTGCCTGGCACCATGTTCAGCTTTTCACAAAAATCATCCCGTTTAATTCTCAAGAACCAATACGAGAGGATTCTCATGATCACATGATAGCTAATACATGTACTGTGGAACAGTTGGGGGCCAGATCCCACAGCCAGTTGACTCTCTTACCTCTACCACTTATTAGCTATGTAGTGCTGGGCAGATTAATTCACCTCCGCATGTCCGGTTTTCCTATTTTGAAAATGGAAATGATATTAACATCTACCTGGTAGGGATGTCATGAGAAACAGACACAACGGTGGGCTCTAGATGTTCTATAGGAGCATTTTTGTTGTAACTGTTGCTATTTTACAGATAATGAAATAGAGGGTAGAAGAGGTTTTAAAATGTACCCCAAATCACAGAGTTAAGTGACAGAACAGACGTGTGACCTTCCTACAGGTAGTAGGAAGAGCAGGAAAGAGAAAAAGGAATGCACCACTTGAACTGCTTTGTGAGTGGGAAGTAAGGACATTACTTAGACCTCTGATGAGAAATGCAAGAGGGGAACTTACAGTTCAACAGGGGGCTACCTGGAGGCAAGACTCGGTGTTGGCCAAGACGTGTGCCAAGGATGATGTGGGCACGGTGGGGGCATACGTGACAAGCTGTGTCACAGATCTGGGAGCTGTGACTGTGAAAGCAGCCATCGCCTTCCAGGATGACCGTGTTTCTGTGGGAACCATTGGAACGACGATGGAAGCAAACACGGGATTTGAAAAATGCAATTCTTCACGTTCCAAGATTTGCAGCATTCCAAAAATCTATACCTATTGCTATAAATAGATGCCTATCATTGTAAATGAGTCCCTTTGTGTGTAATACCTATGGTAACTTCAAAAATTTGTGGAAAAAGGCATCTTTGTCAGTTCAGGCTGCTGTTACAAATTACCATAAACTGGGGGGCTCAAACAACAGAAATGTATTTCTCACAGTTGTAGAGGCTGGAAGTCCAAAATCAAGGTGCCAGCCAATTTGCTTCCTGGTGAGAGCAGTCCTTCTGGTTTGTAAGTGGATGACTTGACTTCTCATTGTACCCCCCAGGGCAGAAAACACAGGGAAAGGAAGCAAGCTCTCGCCTATCTCTTCTTATAAGGGCCCTAATCCCTTCCTGAGGGCCCCACCCTCAGGACCTCATCTAACCCTCATTGTTCCCAAAGACCCCACCTCCAAATACTTTCACACCAGGGATTAGGGCTCGAACATACGAACTTTGGGAGGACACAAATGTTCAGTCCATAGCCGAGGACTTCAAATTTCTTACATTTTTCTGTCAGATGCTAATAAATATCACTTAAGGTAAACTGAAAGGCAAATTACATTCATAGTAAAGCCCTTAGATTCCACTGTAAAAGGAATGAGTTCCTTTTCTTACATTCTGTCTACAAATATTTGACAATCGAGAAAATTTCATATAAGCTAGTGTTCACAATGTGTACCAGTCCTCCCATTCTTTTAGTAAATGTGAATACACAGACAATATCCTATATTCTGATAACTGGCAACCCAGATTGTTGAGTTTCTAAAGGAAATGGAGCTTTTGTCTTATTTTCATTGTTTTTAGCATGAAAATAAAGTTCCTGTGCACAGCCAGTGAGGTCTGCCTTGGCCTGGCCCCCGCCAGTCTCTACAGTCTTATCGGGAGCCTTCTTATGCCTTGCGTCCCAACCATACCAGCCTCCATTCACTTAGAGGCCCCTTCCAGCCGCAGCACCTTTAACCTGCTATTCCTTCTGTTTGGAATACCCTTCTCCCCCACCTCCACCACCCCCGATCTGTATTTCAGCCCTCATTTCAAGTGCCACATGTTCAAGGAAGTCTTTTGCAAATATTCAGGTAAAACGATCTCCTAAGTCAGGTGATATTCTTTTTTAAAAGATTTTATTTATTTATTTTTGAGAGAGAGAGCATGAGCTAAGCAAGGGGAGAGGTGGAGGGAAAAGCAGGCTCCCAGCGAGCACGGAGCCCAACATGGGACTCAATCCCAGGATCATGACCTGAGCCGAAGGCAGATGCTTAACCAACTGTGGGACCCAGGCGTCCCACAAGTGCTGTTCTTCATCCCCTTCTTGATCTTCCCCCTCCTCTTCCTCATTCTCTTCTCTTCTTTCTTTAAATGTGCTCTAACATAACCGTATTCTCTCTTTTTTCTCCTTAATTCATTCAACAAACATGTACTGTACAGCAATTCATTAGCTGTCTGAAAGCCTTCTACACACCAGGAATGCAAAGGAGAAGGAAATAAACAAAGAATACCCCTGCTTTCAAGATTCCCTTCATCATTTGATTCACATCCTCCTTTTTGCTAGACTGTAAGTTCCCTGGAGTGCACTGAGGAATAATATTGGTGCTATTCTCACTGCTGTGTTCCAAGATTCTTGAATAGAGTCTGGCTCGTAGGAAGCATCTAATAAATATTTACTGAATAAGGTTAAAATGAATGAAATCTAAAATTAGCTTACATACTCTAGAAAATGATTTAAGAGAGTTGGGGCGCCTGGGTGGCTCAGTTGGTTAAGCGACTGCCTTCGGCTCAGGTCGTGATCCCGGAGTCCCGGGATCGAGTCCCACATCGGGCTGCCTGCTCAGCAGGGAGTCTGCTTCTCCCTCTGACCGTCTTCCCTCTCGTGCTCTCTATCTCTCATTCTCTCTCTCTCAAATAAATAAATAAAATCTTTGAAAAAAAAAGAGAGTATGAAAATATAAAAGCAAAGGGCTTCAAATTAAAGATGTAGAAGACTGGACACTCACCTGAGAAGACACTTCTGTATCAAGACCTTAGAGTCACCAATCATGTGCATGGTGAACTAGTCAACAAAAGCCAAAGTCCTGGAGACCTAAGGGCATTAGAGACATTGTTAAACTTTCCAAAGAGAAAGAGAAGAGGGAGGGAGGGAGGAAGCGTCCCTATGTTTATTGAAACATTATTTACAATAGCCAAGATATGGAAGCAACATAAGTATCCATCAACAGATGAATGGGTAAAGGAGATGTGGTACACACACACACACACACACACACACACACACACACACACACACACACTGGAATATTATACAGCCCTGAGAAAGGATGAGATTTTTGCCATTTGAGACAACATGAATGGACCTAGAGGGTATTATGCCAAGTAAAATAAGTCCAACTGAGAAAGACAAATAGCATATGATACTACTCATAAGTGGAGTCTAAAACAAACAAAAACCCACAAATGAATAAACAAACAAAAAACAGAATCAGACCTATAAATACAGAGAACAAATTGATGGTTGCCAGAAGGGAGGGAGTGGGGGTTTGAGCAAAATGGGTGAAGGGGAGTGGGAGATACAGGCTTCCAGCTATGTAATGAATAAGTCATGGGAATAAAAGTCACAGTATAAGGAATACAGTCAATGACATTATAATAGCAGTGTAATGGGACAGATGTAGCTACCCTTGTACTGAACATGGCATAATGTATAAACTTGTCAGATCACTAAGTTGTACATCTGAAACTAATGTAACACTGTGTGTCAACTATACCCAAATAAAAAATAATTATTATTGTTGTGTCTTTGTCACCATTTAGTATTAGGCACAATGTTAGATGTCTCTAGAAAAACTGTGGTTTCAAGAGTAAAGCAACACTGTTTTTCCTTCCTTCTTTTCATTCTTACCATGGACACACCTGCCTACTTTATTACAGTAGCACAAACCCTTGCAAACTCCTCCTCATACTCAAACAACATACACTCAATAAAATGTTTGATTGAAGAATAAATTGACAGGCTCCAAGGGTGATATTTGAACCTCACCTAAAAAACATTAATTTCCAAAAATTTTGAGTCAACTTATTTTTCATTAAAGGCATTTTATCTCCAGTGACAAATGAATTTTTTTTCTTTCCTGCCTTGGGATTTAAAGAAAAAATTCCATTGCCTCCTAATATGGGACCCCACAAGGGACTCCAGGAGAGATGATGAAAATCTCTTCTCTGGTTGGGGCACCTGGGTAGCAGCATATTTTAAGCATCCAACTCTTGGTTTCGGCTCAAGTCATGATCTCAGGGTTGTGAGATTGAGCCACCATGTAAGGCTCTGTGCTTAGCGGGGAGTTTGGGAATCTCTCTTTCTCTCTCCCTCTGCCCCTTCCCCCTCCCTGAAATAATAGAGAAATCTTAAAAAAAAATTCTCAGGGCACCTGGGTGGTACAGTTGCTAAGCATTGGGCTCTTGATTTTGGCTCAGGTCATGATCGTGAGATCGTGAGATCAAGCCCTGTGTCAGGCTCTGTGCCCACTGGGGAGTCTGCTTCAGATTCTTTCCCTCTCCCTCTGCTTCTCCCCCAGCTCGCTCGCTGGCTCTCTCTCATTTCTAAGATAAATAAAATCTTAAAAAAATAATCTCGTCTCTGGTGGTCTTAAGCTCACCTCAGCTCCATGGAGACATCAATCTGTCTTGACCCTTTGTTTCTTCCTTTGCTCTGACCACAGACCCTAAGAGTTGGTCACCAGGGAATCCCAGAAATCAGCTGTCTACCTCTGAGGGACACACATTCTTTAGATATGTACTCCTTTAGAGTTTCCAGACACTTAACTGTTGCCTATTCCACCTTTACTTCTGTTAAAAATAAAACCAATTTGGGGGCGCCTGGGTGGCTCAATTGGTTAAGCGTCCTCTTGATTTCGGCTCAGGTCATGGTCTCAGGGTCCTGGGATCAAGCCCCGTGTCAGGCTCCCTACTCATTGAGGAATCTGTTTGTCTCCCTCTTCTTCTGTCCCTCCCCCTGTGCATGCTCTCTTGCTCTTAAATAAATAAATCTTTTAAAATCAATAAGTAAAACCAATTTGGAAGAATATGAGGAAAAAGTATCAAAGAAAATCTCTGTATTTACAATAAAATAATAAAAATGTAACTCTGCTGCCCATTTTACCCCCAACTCAGGGTCATACCCTATCCTCTTTTTTTATATTCTGTATTCTTTTTATAATAAATAAAAACCAAGTTAAAACTGCATTAACCATTAGTACGCTTATTTTGTTACATGCATTTATTACCATACTCATAAATATTAAAATTTATTTTTAAATGAAGTAAACAAGTAGCCAAGGATATATGTAAGAAATCTAGTACAAAGAGGAATGAAAAATATTAGATTAATATTCATTAGTCAGAGTGAAATTGATATAGGGACATGAAAAAAGCAGAAATTAAATAAATGAGTAAATAGCCCATGGAAAATATCTCAACTACATCAAGTGTCAAAAACTAGAAGCAAACAAGAGGCTCACTAAGAAATGACAAGGTTTACTTATTGATAGAAGAGGAATTACAGATATTGTTAAAATTAAATTAAGCAAGGATGATAAAAGCCCAGTGCCAAAAACAGACATGAGTTTGCTAAGCCAGAAAGCCGAGATGGAAAGTAAGGAAATCAGCGTCCCACTAACCATAACAATCAAGAAATCAAAAGCTAAAATGCAAGTCTCACCTTCAAATCTCTCCCTCATTCAAATCCCAAATATTTCCCTACAGTACTTGGAGATCAAAATCATGGGGGAAAAAAAAAACAACAGACAGAAACACAGTTCCAGAAAGAAATTTATTTTTGCATCCTAGCTGAAGTACACAAATTTATGGTTATATGGAATTACACAGAAGTTTGTAATTTGATTGGAATCATAACAGCTATTATATCAGAATACTTTCATCAATAGTGACAGCATTAGAGCAGTGTCTATACTGATGAAATTCAACAGTCTTCTTAAAAAGAAAAAAATTGGGGGTAGGGAGCACCTGGGTGACTCAGTCAGTTGAGCATCTGCCTTCGGCTCAGGTCATGATCCCGCTTCCGGCTCCCTGCCCAGCAGGGAGTCTGCTTCTCCATCTCCCTCTGCCCCTTTCCCTGCTCCTTCTCTCTCTCACTCACTCTCTCTCTCTCAAATAAATAAATAAAATCTTTCAAAAATATGTGTTTTTTTCCCAACCACAATATACATCAATGAGTACAGGAGATGAAAATTAAACTCATTTGGGGGGTTAGTTTATTTATTGTAGTTTTTAATTTAAATATATATTCATCTGAAAATTTACTCGAAAAGCTAATTTTAAATTATAAAAAGAAAATCATTTCTGAAATCAGGATAAAGATGTACAGGGTGATTCACCAAGACTACCACTCAACGTATCTTTCTTTTTGCTTATTTAAATTATTCCCTTGGTAAGGCGAGAGATTATATTTTCCTTAAAGTTGACTACATTCTTACTGACATAGAAAAACTTTAACATTAAGTATATTTCTTGATAAGGGAGGCAAACAATGGAATAGGTTAAGTTTATATACTTTTCAATTTATAGTATACTGTGACTAAAACTTCCAAAAATTATGTGTTTTGGTAAGATTTTATATATATATTTTTTAATGTAGAATCATTCTATTTGTACGAAACAAGAGAAACAAAGGTTTATTACAAAAGCAGTATCAAGAAAAACATTATTCACAAAATAAGTCTTAGTATTTCATAATTTAGAAATAATAAATGTCAGATTAGACCACAATAGTTTTAATGTGCTAAAGTCAAAGTACCCTTATGTTTAGGTAGAGAAGAGTTGACAGAGAAGTAAGAATAGGGACCTAAATTAAAAACCTACATAATTTTTCTGGGCCTTAATAAAAGGATCAGTATCTTTCTAAATCAGTGAGTACATTTCCATAGCCTGAGCCAAAGCTTGTGAAATGCACGAAAGTGAAGTTTTCTAAGTGAATTTCTTATAAACAAAAAAATGAACAAACTGGGAAGTAAATATTGAACCAATACTAGCATAAAAGGAAATAAACTTCTCTAACTTCAAAAATCACTTTCCCAATAACCATTTATGTAACAAGTGACGTGGGAAATGAAAATAAATTTTACCTACTTGTGAAAAGAGAAAGAAGATGGAATATATTACCACTTCACTCAAAAGAATACAGGGTTCAAAGAATTCAAAGATGACATACTTTCCATTTTTCAGCTAAATTTCCTTCCATTTTTCCAGATTTTACTGCATTTACGAGACATTATGGGAGAGTCACCTAATTGTCGCTTCATTGTTCTTCCTTGTCAAATGAGCTGAAGGGACCCGACAGTGGATGTAAATTTGTGGGAATAGCTATGTAGTGGATCCAAAAATAGCACACAATGTTCCAGAAAACAGAATAGAATAGGTCAGGCCTGGCATGGCATCTTTAAGTTGCCCTCAACACCCAGAAACACACACAAAAAGGGAAACATGTACACACTTAACACTCACAGCCAGTTTTTTTTTTCCCATGCAGAACGTGCCCTCTTTAATACCCATCACCAGGCTAACCCAGCCTCCCACCCCTCTCCCCTCTAGAACCCTCAGTTTGTTTTTCAGAGTCCATAGTCTCTCATGGTTCATTTCCCCCTCCGATTTCCCCCCCTTCATTCTTCCCCTCTTGCTATCTTCTTCTTTTTTTAAACATATAATGTATTATTTGTTTCAGAAGTACAGATCTGTGATTCAACAGTCTTGCACACTTCACAGCGCTCACCATAGCACATACCCTCCCCAGTGTCTATCACCCAGCCACCCCATCCCTCCCACCCCCCACCACTCCAGAAACCCTCAGTTTGTTTCCTGAGATTAAGAATTCTACATATCAGTGAGGTCATATGATACATGTCTTTCTCTGATTGACTTATTTTGCTCAGCATAACACCCTCCAGTTCCATCCACGTCATTGCAAATGGCAAGATCTCATTCCTTTTGATGGCTGCATAATATTCCATTGTGTATGTGTGTGTGTGTGTGTGTGTGTGTGTATATATATATATATATATATATATATATACACACACACCACATCTTCTTTATCCATTCATCTGTCGATGGACATCTTGGCTCTTTCCACAGTTTGGCTATTGTGGACATTGCTGCTATAAACATCAGGGTGCACGTACCCCTTCAGATCCCTACATTTGTATCTTTGGGGTAAATACCCAGTAGTGCAATTTCAAAGCCAGTTTTGAAACAGGTTTTGTTGTGTTCTTCCTTATCATTGGTCTCAAACTTTTATTGTCATCTTACAATTCTGTGTGACCATGGCCACAGTTTCCATAGCCAAGATCTGGGCTCTTTGGAATAAAATCTGGGCTGCATCACAACTATACTTACCTAGCCCATATCTGCAAAGGTGCCTCTGCCTGGGGACCCAACTTGCCTAATAATGCCCACCATAGCATTCCCGCCATTTATTTCTTTATCAAATATTTATTGAAAATAAATAAATAAATATTAGGTGGCAGGCAATGTCATAGCCACCAAAGAAACAAAATCACCCGTGTCATATTTCAAACAGACTGACAAGGGAATTAAAGCAAAAACTAGAAGAAATAACCTACAGATTTCTTATTAACACCTTACACTTATTAGCTTCTTCTGTCCTATGTGTTCAATAGAAAAGAAAAACTTTGAAATTGGTTTACTGGCCATTTCTCAAGAACAGAGGTAAAGAATGAATGTGGTTAATAAAATAACAGTGAGAAGTATTAACCTGTGTGTTGTCCCAACACCCCGATCCCACCCCAAACCAGAAGGCTAAAGCATTTCCCCTTGGGAGCTTAAGGGAGAGACCCCAGTAGAACACTAGAACATAAATATCAAAGCAAGTTGGTTCTTTACTTTTGAGCTTCAAAAGTTGAGGTCTTATCATTGATAATACAGGGTGCCCACATGTCTAGAAACTTAGATAATATTATATTTTTGCAGACTGAAAATGTCCTTGATGATATTATGCATCAGTTGCCCATGTTTCTAGACTTTATGGAAACTCTGAGGATTTAGAAGATTATTTACTAAAGCTAGCCTGCCTCAGGAGAGATAAATTCTATGGATGAGGCTAATGAGAAGTTCAGTTGCAAGTAAAACAGTAGGATGCTGCTGAGTGACTCTGAGAAGGGTTTGAGTGGTCTGGGGTAGAGACCTGTGCTTAACTTTCCAGGAGGAGCCAAGAGGGGGTGAGACTCTAGCTATCAGAACTACCAAGCCCATGCTTATGATGGAACAAAAGCAAGGCTTTCACAAGAAGACAACACGCTCTGCATGTGCAACCTTGGGCAGCAGGGTAGATGGTCTTAAGACTCAACTAAACTTACTGGGGGAAAAAACAAAACAGAATTCATTGGGTTTACTTTGAGTTGATCAAGATTTAGTTTCTCCCATGAGGTGAAATAGGTAAAGTGTGAAATTCTGTTGTAGAAAAGTAAAGTTCATTTTTTGTATATCCAAGTTTGTGGTCCGAAAGAGCAGACTCACAACATGGAGTATAAATCACATTACACCTCGCAAAACATTGACAGCTGATTAATGAAGAAGAGAGTTTACAATACACCAAGAATCCATAAAAACCTTAGAGAAGGATCCATAAGTACTAAAAGTCCTAGGCTTCAATTAGAAAATAAAGGTAAAGGTGTACTGAAACAATTTTGTTGGTGGTATAAATTGGTACAAATTCCCCCCAATAATTCCACTTCTAAGGATCTATACTAAGTAAATATCACCAAATATATTCTAATATGTATATAAGATGTATGACATTATTTACAATTACAGACAAAGTCAAACTGAGTATCCAACACCAACAAGGAGTTAAATTTCCATTTTCAGTGAAGTATTATAGAGCCACTAAAAACCATCGTTTTTAAACTATGAGATATCATGGAAAACTGTTTATGGAAGGATACAGTTGAAAAGTAGAGTACAAAATACACACATGGCACACACACAGATATTATATATATTATGAATATAGCTGAAGAAGAAACATGACTGGGGAAGAAAATACAATAAAATATATTGGAGTAGTGGATTATGGAAAATAATTTATCTTATTTATTGCCATTTTATGAAGTTACAGCATAAGTTATTATAGTATTTATGAGTTATTATAAGTTACTATTAATAAATTTAAACCATTTTTTAAATCAAAGAACTAAGGTGATTAAGAAAATTTCACTCGGGCTCCTGGGTGGCTCAGTCAGTTAAGCGGCTGCCTTCGGCTCAGGTCATGATCCCAGAGTCCTGGGATCAGGCCCCACATTGGGCTCCCTGCTCAGAGAGGAGCCTGCTTCTCCCTCTGCCCCTCCCCCTGCTCATTTCTCTCTCTCTCTCTCAAATAAAATTTTAAAAAAAGAAAATTTCACTCATTTGATATAGTTGATTTTTTTAAAGATTTTATATATTTATTTGAGAGAGAGAGTGAGTATAGGGGGAGGAAAAGGGGGAGGGAGAGGAAGATCTCAAGCAGACTCCTCGCTGAGCTCAGAGCCTGACCTGGGGCTCAATCCCACGACCCTGAGATCACAACCTGAGCCAAAATCAAGAGTCGGTTGCTTAACCAACTGAGCCACTCTGGCAACCCCGTAGTTGATTATTTTTAATCGATAAAACACTTTGATAAATGAAACAGAGAAATTACCCTTTGAGATTGAACTCATATTTTGTCTGGCACTCTCAGGTAAGGTGCAGCAAATGGATGTTCTTTGATATCAATCTTAGAAGTTCAGCATGCACAGCCTCCCTCAGTGGCTTGTGACAGTCCATTTGTAAATTGTTCTAAAGCCTTTTAAATTATTTTAGATTCCCTTCCAATACCAATCCTGGAGGTAGTAAGTCCATGAATTTACTACTGTGTTTGGTGTTCTACTTCTTTTTCTTAACCCCCAAATGTCATCTATCAGACTACTCTTCTAGTTCACCAACTACCATGCAAGTCGGCCTTCAGCTTTGAATATAATTTTTCTTTCTTTGTAAAATGAAAATAATACTTAACCTGCAAAGTGTTTACATTTTTGTCTTGGTTTTGTTTTGGTGAGGATTCAATAAAACTCACATATGTAAAGCACCTAGCACAGCATCTAACATGTTGTAAGTGTTTAATCAGTGTTTTTTATTATTAATTTTATATTACACATGTTTCCTTCCCATTTTTACCTTTCCAAATTTTAGTACCTAGTGCTTCAAGACTCTCCTGGTATAGATACCACCCCAAGCCTGTAATTAGTTTGTTGTTTCTTCATTGGGCCTTTCCTGATATTAAGTGGTTTAAAACTACGTATAGTATTGTAGGTGTAGCTAATTCATAAATTTACATAATATTTTCTACCTCATTCTCACTATTCTCCCCAATCACAACAAATGGTACTGGCTACAGGAATGTAGCAGAGAAATTTCTTTTTTTTTTTTAAGATTTTATTTATTTATTTGACAGAAGGAAGGAGGGAGAGAGAGAGAGTGCACAAGCAGGCAGAGCAGAAAGCGGGGGCAAAGGGAGAAGCAGGCTCTATGCTGAGCAGGGAGCCCGACATGGGGCTTGATCCCAAGACACTGGGATTAGGACCTGAGCCAAAGGCAGATGCTTAACTGACTGAGCCACCCAGGAGCCCCAGCACAGCAATTTCTAAGTGACATCCAGCTCCCTTTACTGGTTCAAAGCCAGTACATCAGAATCCTTTACACATAAAATTTGGATTTTTGAAATCTCCAAATGAAACACCCTAAAACTGCCCTCCTGAAACTTTGCTAAGACTAGGTCTATGCAGTCAACATACAGTTTCCAAATATCATGACTATTTGCTCCCATTCTAAAAGAGAAAGAAATATTCAGTTTTTGAAGTTAAATGGAAGCCACTGTGGATATCAATAGGGTAAGGAAAGAATCTATTGCCAGGTTCCAAGAAGTCATTAAATGTATTTAGAGAACTGAAGACTAGACACAGTCTAGCCACAGAACACAAATGAAGAATAATTCAGAAGTTCATAGTGATTACATTTAATTTCAGTTAGGATAGACTAATCTGTGTCAAGAAAAAAAATTGGGCTTTATATAAAACTAGAAAATTTTCTGGAGTACCTGGATGGCTCAGTTGGTTAAGTGTCTGCCTTTGGCTCAGGTCATGATTCCAGGGTCCTGGGATCGAGCCCTGCATCAGGCTCCCTGCTCAGCAGGGAGTCTGCTTCTCCCTCTCCCTCTGCCCCTCCTCCCTGTTTATGTTCGCTCTCAAATAAATGAATAAAATCTTAAATTAAAAAAAATAGAAAAATTTCTGAATGAACACTGGTTTAAAAACCTAATATAAGTGCTTCTATTTTATAAAAAGGCAATAGGGACACCTGGGTGGCTCAATCCATTAAGCAGCCAGCTCTTGATTTTGGCTCAGGTCAGGAGCTCAGGATCTTGCAATCAAGCCCAGAGTCAGGCTCTGCACTGGGTTTGGAACCTGCTTAAGATTCTAGGCTCAGTCTGCTCAAATTTTCTTTCTTACTGTTTTAGTTTTGGTAGTTTATATGTTTCTAGGAATTTACTCATTTCTTCTAGATTGTCTAATTTGTTGACATGTAACTTTTCATAATATTCTCTTACAAAACTTTTCATTTCTGTGATGCTGGTTGTTATATCTCCTCTTTCATTTCTGATTTTATTTATTTAGTCTTCTCTCTCTCTTTATGTTTATTTTTTTTTGTTTTGATGAGTCTGGCCAGAGGTTTATCAATGATGCTGATCTTTTCAAGGAACCAGCTCCTGGTTTCATTGATCTGTTCTATTGTTTTTCTTAGTTTCTTTTTTTGTTTTCTTAGTTTCTGTGTCATTTATTTCTGCTCCAATATTTATTATTTCCTTCCTTCTGATGGATTTGGGTTTTGTTTGTTGTTCTTTTTCTAACTCCTTTCAGTATAAGTTTAGGTTGTTTTTTCGAGATTTTTCTTGCTTCTTGAGTGGGCCTGTATTGCTATAATCTTCCCTCTTAGAACCACTTTTGCTGCATCCCCAAGATTTTGGATCATTGGGTTTTCATTTTCATTTGTCTCTATGTGTTTCTTGATTATCTCTTTGATTTCTTGATTGACTCATTCATTGTTTAGTAACATGTTATTTAATCTCCATGTATTCGTTCTCTTTCCAGATTTTTTCTTGTGGTTGATTTCTAGTTTCATAGCATTGTGGTCAGAAAAGACGCATGGTAAGCCAAGATGTCCATCAACAGATGAATGGATAAAGAAGAAGTGGTATATATATACAATGGAATATTATGCAGCCATCGAAAGGAACAAAATCTTGCCATTTGCAACAACGTGGATGGAACTAAAGGGTATTATGCTGAGCGAAATAAGGCAATCAGAGAAAGACATGTATCATATGATCTCACTGATGTGAGGAATTCTTAATCTCAGGAAACAAACTGAGGGTTGCTGGCGTGGTGGGGGGTGGGAGGGTTGGGGTGGCTGGGTGATAGACAGTGGGGAGGGTATGTGCTATGGTGAGCTCTGTGAATTGTATAAGACTGATGAAACACAGACCTGGACCTCTGAAACAAATAATACATTATACGTTAAAAAAAAAAAAGAAGAAGAAAATAGTAGGAAGGAAAAAATGAAGGTGGGGAAATCGGAGGGGGAGACGAACCATGAGAGACTATGGACTCTGAGAAACAAGCTGAGGGTTCTAGAGGGGAGGGGGGTGGAGGGATGGGTTAGCCTGGTGATGGGTGTTAAAGAGGGCATGTATTGAATGGAACACAGGGTGTTATATGCAAACGATGAATCATGGAACACTACATCAAAAACTAATGATGTAATGTATGGTGAATAACATAACATAATAAAATAAAATTTAAAAAAGATTCATGGTATAACTTCAATCCTTTTGAAATGGTTGAGACTTATTTATGGACTAATATGTGATCTGTTCTGGAGAATGTTTCATGTGCACTTGAAAAGAATGTATATTCTGCTGTTTTAGGTTAGAATGTTCTGAATACATCTATTAAATCCATCTGGTCCAGTGTGTCATTCAAAGCTTCTGTTTCCTTGTTGATTTTCTGTTCAGATGATCTCTCCATTGGTATAAGTGGGATGTTAAAGTCTCCTACTATTATTGTATCACTATCAGTTAGTTCCTTTACGTTTGGTATTAACTGTTTTATGTATTTGGGTGCTCCCATGTTGGGTGCATAAATATTTACAGTCGTTATGTCTTCCTGTTGGACTGTCTTCTTAATGATTCTATAGTGTCCTTTGTCTCTTGTTACAGTGGGGGTGGTTATTTTAATTTCTTGATTAGTATTCAAAATTCCAAGCTTTTGAAAAAAGTGTTATTCAAACAAAAAACACCTATAAAACATGTTTCTTTGATCTTCTTATTCTATAGTCAATAATAAATGTTATATATCATTCACTATGCCCATGTGATTGCTGAATTCCCAAAATTGCTGCTCCATAACCAAAGGATTCTCATCATCTTCAGATGGAGCTTTCTTAAATGAAACCTTATTCTAGCTCTGCATTGGGTTGAAGGTACACAAATCTGTTGATGCTTCCAATCCATTTACTCATATTAAAATCAGCATGCATACTTTATGTCATACATAAAACTGATGTTTTGTCCTTGAATTTAACTTACCCTGTTGAGGAAGTCCATATGAAATAAATGAAGAAAGTAAAAAGAGAAATGATAAAAAGTTAAGTTAAAAAGATTATTAAAAAAAAAAAAAAAGGAAAGGAGGCTAAGAAAAGAGAGTACCAACTCTTAGAGTTCTATGTCTCTACTTAACATCTCCAATGATCCCCCATTAGCTGTGCCCCCATAGGATCATCTACCACAGAAGCTATGGGAGTGAGGTGTTATGGTGGTGAGCACATAAGCTCCCCAAGAATATCTAATGTGGCAAATGAATGACCCCCTAAATCATACATTATCCACACTGAAGAAGCCAATGGGTTATCAGCAGCAGCTTTGAACTGAATTATGCCTCCCACCACCAAAATTCATATGTTAAAAAATTAACCCCCAATGTAATAATGTTTGGAGATAAGGCCTTTGAAAGGCAATTGTGTTTAGATGACATCATGAGGATGGGGCCCTCATGGTGAGATTAGTGCCCTCCTCAAGTATCTCATTTCTCAATGATCCTAGCCTTCTCTGAACTCCTGATCCTCCACTACAGTATCGAATAGGTGTAAATGTGAACATATTAAGCTTATTCCTGACCTAAGGAGAAAGCATTCAATCTTTCACTATTGGGAATAATGTTAGCTATAGATTTTCATAGATGTCAGTTTATCAGATTGAGAAAACTATCTCTTTTTCCTAGTTTACGTAGAATGTTTATCATGAATGAATGTTGAGTTTTGTCAAATGAATTTTCTACATTTTCAAGATGATCACATGATTTTTCTTTGTGGTAAATTACTCTGATTGATATTTAAAAGTTGAACTTTTAAATATCAAAAAACCCATTTGCTTGATTAAATTGATAATATTTTGCAGATTTTTGTGTCCATGTTTGTAAATCATATTGGTCTGTAATGTCCTTCTGACCTTATAGAATGAGTTGGAATTGTTCTCACTTATCTTTTGAAAAAGTTTGCATAGATTGACATTCATTTTTTTCTTGAATGTTCTATCTCATTCATTTTTTTTCCTTATGGATCACATTTTCTTGTGTGTCTTTTAGATCTCATGTCATGGATAATACATTAAAGAGGTTATAGATTCTGCTATCTTCCTCTGACAAATTTGGATGCTTGTTTTAACATGCAGTCCAATTTCTCACTGATAGCCTTGAATGTTATGTTGTCTTTGGTTTGTCATTTTATTAGCACAGAATGATGGGAAGACTCCAATGCTTCCCAAGTCTTCCTAATTTGGCAGCACTCAACCTCCAAACCCTCTCTCCCTGTAGTTTTTGACGGTGTTTGTTGTGAGTCTTGTTTGGGAAGGCCTAGGATAGATAGATCGTCCCCTAAGTCATAATCCTTACCTCTAAGGTGTGCTCTGTCTTGTATTAGATGTGTTGAGGAAATATTAATAGGATATTTCCATGCTTGCAAGTCCAGAACTCTAATGTTCCCTGACACTGATCTTCCTGGAAAATTACTACACCTGTAATTCCTCTCTTCTCGTCCCAATCCCATACTAGCCACTCTCTACTAGGCCTGAGATGATCTTGCCTTGCTCATGTGCTGCCTAGCCCTCAGCCACAGACTTAGAGAAAACCCTGGCATGTGTCCATATGGTCCTTTCTGTGCCTAGCTTCCGTCTTTGCATGACACACACCACAGATTCTAGCCACTTCTCCACCCCCAAACCTAATCTCTGCCCGCTTACCTCAGAGGAACCATTGTGTGCTCTGCTCAGACTCCACCACTCGATACTATTATTTGGAAATTGTTCCTAGAAAGAAACTGAGGATCATGACATTCACCTCATGACTCAGTGATTCTCTCAGGAATCACTCCTTGTTGTCCCATGCCTGAAAAGACTTTGTCCAGTGTAACAGATGTTTACAGGAGGAGGGCTGATCTATAGCTAGTAAATCCACCATGGCCAGAACGTACCTAAGTAGAACTTTTGATTCAGTAAAAATAGCAAATAGGCCATAAAATTCTAAATTATGCAAGATTTCATTTTTACTAGGTGTTATTATTTATGTATTGAATGTATTATTTATGTACTGAATGTATTCCTTAAGTTCTTAGATTCCCAAAAGCATTATCTGAGTTTTATATAACTTAAAGATGATAAAATCTAATGTAATATATTTTATCCAACTTCTAAGCTAAGAAAGTCCTCTAAGTAAAGTAGGCCAAGATTTAACCCTATTATAATTTAACTTGTAGTTTTCTTATTCTTTTGTCCTTAGTCCTTAGCTACAGGTGAAACTCAGAGTCTTCCTGGAGTTACTCTCTCCCAAGTAAGGTCCACATTCTGTTTGCTTTTCAAATAAATAAACCAGTTTAAGTTCTTTCATGATTTTTTTTCTCTCAAAACATTCCTTTTTTGTCTCTCCTATCTCTAAGGACTCTGCCTTGTAGGGATAGACATGTCCTAGTTGTATTATTGCTTGTTGATATTATCTTTATCCTAATTTAACATGAACACATTTTATGGTGGTTTTCTACACTAATTCTTGAACTTCTTAATGGCTCTAACGGTGGGAATTTGAATCCCCTCTAAAGAATATGATGGCTGTGAAATTTGGAGGCTGGGATGAAACAAGCAGGAGCTTTGATAAGAGATAGCAAAGGGGGGGGTCTACACACCCTGAAAATAACTCCTCCATCTAAACTTTCTAATTTCCTAATCAGTCCTATTGGTTAACTGCTTCCTGTTATCGTGTGTGTGTGTGTGTGTGTGTGTGTGTGTGTGTGTATTAGAACCTGACTTTTTCTGAGGGTTTAGAAGCATCATAGTATGATTGTCTTTCTCGAGAGAATATTATAGATTCTTTGGTGAGGCTAATTTTTCAACCAACAAATATTTGTTGAGAATCTACTATGCTCAAGGAAGTAAGAATGAATGACACAACTTCTATCACCAAGACTTCCATACTATCTAGTCGGGTATATTTACACACAAATAATTATATTACAAAGCAAAAAATTATGTTAGGAAAGAGCCATGGTTAAGGTTCAGAGAACCAAGAGGTAATATGCAGTCTGGCAATCAAGAAAAACACAAAGGAGTAGGTAGTGTGTAGTCTGGATACAAGAGAATGGGAAGAATTTCTGCAGGTGGAAAATGGAGGACTCTCTGGAAAGAGATAACTGTACACACAATGGCATCAAGTACAAAAATGGGTGGAGATATTGGGAATTTTGTAGTTCTTTAAAAAAAAGATTTGTTTATTTGGGGGAGGGGTAATAGAAAGAGAGGGAGAGAGAATCTTAAGCAGAGCTGAGTGTGGAGCCCAGTGCAGGGCTCGATCTCACAAACCAGAGACCACAACCAGAGCCCAAACCAAGAGTCGACTCTTAACCCAATGTACCACCAGGTGCACTGAGAATGTTGTAGTTCTTAAGATGATGGGACTCACAAGTATCCGTACTATCTTTAGAGTTTGCAACAAATCTGTTACATATATTCTCTTGGCTATGCCAAACAGTACATAAGAAATAAATGAATGGGCCCCTGGGTGGCTCAGTCATTAAACGTCTGCCTTCGGCTCAGGTCATGATCCCGGCGTCCAGGGATCGAGCCCCGCGTCGGGCTCCCTGCTTGGAGGGAAGCCTGCTTCTCCCTCTCCCACTCCCCCTGCTTGTGTTCTTGCTCTTGATGTCTCTCTCTCTGTCGAATAAATAAATAAAATCTTAAAAAAAAAAAAAAAGAAATGAATGGTTGGTGAAAGCAAGGTAGTGAAAGAGGATAAATTTTTTAAAGAAGCTTAAAAGATGAAAGGAGAAGGGAGATGGCAAGGGTTAATGTTTACTGAGCAGCCACTGTGTGCCGAACTGTGCAGTAAATTCTTACAGGTAATATTGCCTTTAATCTCTACCATATAATTACGTAGTGATGCTTATTATTGATTTCATAGATGCATAAACTTAAGATTAAAGAAATTGACTAGCTCTATAAGTGACTCAGTTAAAAACTGTGGCAAGTAGAAGAACCTGGAGGCTTAAACAGAAGCCTTTTAGATAAACAAAGGAGTGATTTAGTTTAAATGAATAAATGAAAGCATAGAAAAAAAGGTCTTAACTGTTATCAGCAATTTTCTTGTATATAAGTAATTTTTTTTATTTTTTAGAGGTTTTCATATTTTCCCCTTGTACAATAAGCATAATCGAAAAAAGAAAGTCTCCTTTAAGGAGAAAACAGTAAGGCAAAGAAAATTATGTTTTCAAGAAGAGGAAAGAATGAAGGGCTAGGGGAGCAAGGCAAAGTATCACCATTAGTTTGGGGGACTGAGATCCGGAAGCGATTATTCATTCATTCAACAAATATTTCTTGAATTACTACTATGTGCCAGGCAGAGAGAGCGAGAGAGAGGCGGGGTGGGGGGCGGGGATGAACAAACGGCGACAGGTTGGCTAAGGATACAGGAGCAAATTCCCATGAAATTATCTCATTCTCATCAGAGCAGAAGTGAAGTCAGTGACTAAACGTGGGGGAAAGTGAGGCTAAGACCTCAAGGGGGCACAAAAAGAGTCCGAAATTACTGTGACTTGCTCTGGGGCCCAGGAGCAAAAGCAGAGAAGAAAGAAAACTGAGGCTATCCAGAGTTGAAAGATGTCAAGATGAAAACAGGAGAAGGGCAAGGGTCAAGAAGATAAAAGAATTTTGAGACCAGAACGACCTTACAGTTTCCTTTAAACTCCTATGTGGAAGTTGCTGGGCATGTGTGGAGATAAAGAACACGATTCTGGGGCAAAATCGTGAAGCAGGGATTGGGGGTGGAATCCTGAGAAAGCACATCAAGGCAGGAAGATGGTCGGGAAGTCTGAGAGAATGCCTGACAGTGGTCATTAATGAGCAACAGTTTGGAAGCTCAATTCTGGAAGCTCCTTGTAGAAACTGTATGGATTCTGTTCGTAGCTCTAACTTCATTGGAGCAGAGAATATTAATCCATCACATCCCTGCCCAGACACCCAGATAAATTCGAAGGGATCGTTTCAGTGCATAATCAGAATTTTGAGACGACTTGGCAATTGTATTCTGACATTTCACATGTTATTAACATTCTTGATCACAGCCATCCGGCTCCAGTGGGTATTGTACATTTGTGTTGTCGGGCGAATGGGCGAGAAGTGCTTCGCGATCCTCCTGTGTCTCACATTCTGTTTTAGTTAGCTAATCCATCAATTAAGGGGACACGCTGAAACCGTCGGAAGACAATTAAGAGAGGTCATTAGCCTAGCACGGGCCAACAAAACTGGTGTGCTGTTGTCCTGGTTGTCGTCCTGGTCCAGACGGCATTCACTCGGGGCCCGAGGGACAGAGACACTGCCTTATTTGTTTAGGCAATAATTGTCCCTCAGCCCTGAAAGGAGACCCGAAAATTGCCTCTATATTTAGAAACAAGATTGCTATGTCGAGGCTGCTGGTCAGAGAGTCTTACCTCCTTAGAGAAGTCTGTGATTCCTAGGACTCTGTTTCCTAATTTAGGCCTTTGTGGTGCTTGGTTGATGAACGGCCTTTGTTAGGCACCCACTGAGGGGGCAGGAACTTTTCACACGAGGGCCTGAAGAGGCCACTATGGCGGCTCCCTGGAGGAATATTAATCGTGGGGGTTACCACTTACTCCTCTGAATAAAAGTTATGACAGGTACAAGGTATGATTGTTTGGATTGAATAAGAAAGACAAATTAATTGTTAAAGAAAGTGGATTTCAAACCAGTGTATGAAAAGTGAATCCAAAGTCAACAATTCTCAATTGCACATGCGGAGAGAAAAAAACAGGCCTTCATGCTTATTAAATATCCCTGTGCCCTTGAAGAGGGAGGTTCTCGGCCATCCATGCATGTCCTCCTCCTTATGTGCACAGGAAAGCCACCAAAATATTCCTGAGCCACCACAGCAGCCAAGACCTACCTCTCTCAGGGGGCACCTTGGCCTCGAGGGGGTACCTGATCTAAATCACCCCCAAGTTGGTACTTGGGTTCTCCATAAGCAGTTCCCATTAATTTAATCCAAGCCCAGACTTCTAAAATCCCAGATAGCTAGTTCACTATTTACATTTACCATATGCTTTCTGGCTTCACACACCACAAAATCATCCCTGTTATTCAAGGAGGTGAAAGCCACGAGACAGTTGTATACACAGACTCACTGTAGAGATTTTGTATTTTATCATGACCAACTTTAGTTTACTGTCCTTTTAAGTTATCTTACTCATTGCCTTAAAGAGAAGATCTGTCTTCCAAAAGAAATCCTCAGCAGATTAATGTCAGACTTCCATGCTGAAATTAAAGCCAGCTAGAACTGTTTAAAATTTTAAAGTGAAAAATGCACTGCATTTTTTATGTTGCTGCCCCCTCACTCACCATGAGCCTCCTCCTCATGCAGTATCTCAGTCAACAGAAACCCTATTCTTCCAATTACTCGTGCCCAGGGATGTGGAATCATCCTTGACCCCCCTCCAATACAGCAGTCAACACTGTTGAGTTTGCCTGCAGAATATATCCACAGTCTGACTATTTCTTAACCATTCCTGCTGCTTCCATTATAACCTATGTCACCACAGTCGCCCACCTGGATTATGTGCACTAGCCTCTGACCTGGTCTCCCTGCTTCCACCCCTTTGCTCTCCATTCTTCTCTTGAGCAGGTCATGACACTCCTCCACCATTCTAAGGTAAAAGCCGAAGATCTTAATACAGTCCCCATTTGCTCTCTGACATCATCCTCTACCACTTGCCCACTGGCTCATTTTCCTCCAGCCACATTTCTACTCCTCAATCATATCAAGTGTTCTCCCCCAGGGCCTTTGCACTTACTGTCCTCTCTGCCTGGAATGCCCTTCCTCCATGTGACCATGTGGCTTCTTTTCCTTATTTTCTTCAGGTCTCTTCCTACATATGAGCTCACTAAAAGAAGCCAAATCTCACCACACCATATAAAATAGTTCCAACCTCCTATGACCTAACACCCTCTTATCTTGCTCTGCTTTATTTTTCTTCAAAACACCTATCATACCCCTGACGATTTCCACATTTGTTTATTTTATGTCTCTTCTATTACCTGGCCAGTAGTCGGCACTCAATAAACATTTCTTGAGTGAATGATGGTGATAATGACAAAGATATGTTTGGCCCCTGGATTTCCTATAGAGCAGTAGTAAGAAAGATAGGAATCTGAGCATGTGGTATTATAATGGCCATTGCCCATCACATGGTAGCAAACAAGGACATCTAGAGAAGCATAAAACAAAAATGAAAATGAGCTACACTCAGTTACTGAACTTCAAGCCTACAGGAATACAATCATTTTAAAACTTGGTGAATTAATCTGAACCAGAAATAAATCTACATATCTCCTACAACTATTGAGCTGTGAGCAAACTTGAACCATGCTGATCCTTCACTTGTCTTACGTCTCAGTGGTAAAATTCTGCGGAGGCTCTGAGAAGATTTTCATCGCTCACGTGAGGAAGTGCAAAGTGTTGCACTCTCTCTTTTTAGGCATAACCCCTCATTTTCTCTGGGCCTGACGATATTTCTCCGCTTTAGCAGATTACTTGTGTTTTCTTTCTACTTCCTGCTCCTTTTCACTCCTGGCACAACCCAGACCAAGCACGTGGAAACTCGTGGTTCAGCCATCAAGGGGAAGGCTCCCGCCAGTATCTAAGAGGCAATGGCACCAGTGAGAGAGGGAGATCAGTAACACAAGATCTTTGGGAGATGCTGAGATTTTAATTAAGAGTTGCCAAAGCTGTAGTCAGGAAGAAAAATCAGGAAAAATGAAGCTCTCTCAAAGTAGCAAGTGGCAGGAATAGGGGGAAAGTTTACTTGTTCACTTACTCATCAAGGACATTCCTGGTACTCAACTTAAAGAGATGACAAAAATGCATTCCCTTCATTTGGAAAAAGGCAGACAAGAACACAGATCATTATTATTTTATATAAAGTAATAAATGCTAAGTTTTGTAGAAGAACGTAAGAGGGAAATGTAACCCAAACTAGGCTTGATATAAAAACAGAGTTGCATTCTAAAACCAGTTTTGCATCTATCTGTGATATATTAGGCAAATTACTTAAATTCCCCAAACTTTGGTTTCCTTTTGGTAAGAAAGAAAAAAGTTACACAAATGATAAAAATGGCTCAAATATATATTCTGTGTTGAGCACTTCTGTTTCTCTCTGGGTACTGCTTACGCCGTATTACGTGGAGTTATCAATCTCACAGTCCCTGATTCTGTGAGGTACAAGCTGATATTCCTACATTCCATACAAAGAAGCAAGGAGGAGTGATTGGTCAGTAAGAAGGGGCCATTCTGCAAGATCAAGAGCTCATCTGGGAGGTTCCTGATGGAAACTCTTGCAGGGAGGAAGGGGGCAGCCCTGAAGAGGACAGTCAGGGGGGTTAAGGATGAGAAACATGGGGTCGAATAATTCTGCCAAATGGAGAATCTTCCATGGCAATGCATCTAGAGTCCTAAGAGGAAACTGTCAAATAACAGAAGTAAGGGAAGACAAGAGCAGTAGGAATTTAAAGGGGGGGGGGGAAACACCAATAATAAGATTCCCAGGTGAGATATCTATATGTTAACATCTTGAACTCTACTGAAATAGAATAAAAGACAGTGAATGTGACCCCAGCAGAAACCCCTGCATGGAACCGGGGAACAATCCTCCTAAGGCAGCAAGCATGAACTTGACCTAGAAACTCAGGTTTCCTGCATTGAAGGAAATTGAGTACTTTCAGGTGTTTCCTATGGGAACCCTCACTAACACTGATTTTATTTGTAGTAACACTCTTTCTTAAATGCCCACAGTACTGCTATGATATTGCTATAACCATAATTAACTTTTACTGAAAGAACTGCTATGGGCTAAGCACTATGCAATTTAATTTGTGTCCATCATTCTTGTAATGGTTTTATGGAGCAAACTTTATTCTCTTCATGTTCCAAATAGGGATATTTGGCCCTAAAGAAATTACTTACTCGTGGTCATACAAGTATTCTGTGGAGCAGTATGAGTTTGCTGACATGACACGATTTTTTAGTCTACAAAAATGACAATTTCATAGGGTCAAAAACTGGCAAGTAGAAGCACCTGTGAAAACTAGGCCTGACCTGGGTGGTCATTCACTGTGCAAGGTGCTTCCTCACGGAGTGAACTCTGGTGTGAAACTGAATAATCATGGGCCAGAGAAGATAGAAAACCTAGCCATGGCATTCATAATGCTGTATATTGTTGAAGTCGTGGGCCTCTGCATGCTGCCCTCAGTGAAAAGGATATTTTAAACTACGTGACTTTACAGACCAAGAATTTAACCTGCATTTTTATATAAGCACCTTGCTTTGGCCTTATGGAAGATTTAGGTTTAAAAATTTCTTGGTAGTGTTTGACAGATTCTAAACATTATTCACACACATGAAGTATATTTATTATGAGTAATACCACTGAGAATTTCTTATAAAAGTCTGTCCCTAAAAGGAAAGTTATGTTCTGTAACAATAACAAAGAATGCATATAAGATAAGCTGACTAAGGAGATTCTCTGCAGATTTATGCTGTTGCAATAATGGGAAAGGTTTAATTTCGTCATGCAGGCATTTCTGTTAGAACGGTATCAGCTGAAAAAATAACTTTCAAAGAAATTCATAAAACATTTCTGACTGGTAGCAGGTTTAATTGGCTTAACTATCAAGTATTTTTCTATACTAACATTTTTAAGATTCTAATTTCTTTTTTAAAGATTTTATTTATTTATTTGACAGAGAGAGATAGCAAGAGCAGGAACACAAGCAGGGGGAGTGGGAGAGGGAGAAGCAGGGAGCCCAATATGGAGCTTGATCCCAGGACCCCGGGATCATGACCTGAGCCAAAGGCAGATGCCCAATGACTGGGGTTTGATCCCAGAACCCTGAGATCAGGACCTGAGCGAAAGGCAGACGCTTAACAGACTGAGCCACCTAGGCGCCCTCCTCTTCCAGTTTAATAAAATATAAAAATAAGAATGCTTAATTGCTACCTAACTGAATTCTGAACAATGCATTTTTTCCCTCAACTAAGTAGTGCTATTCTTCCCCAGCTTTACTGAGGTGTAATTGACATATAATATGTAAGTTTTAGGTAAACAATGTGATGATTTGATATACTTACATATTGCAAAATAATTACCATAATAGGGTTAGTTAACACCTCCATCACTTCACATAATTACCGTGTGTGTGTGTGTGTGTGTGTGTGTGTGTGTGTGTGTGTGTGTGTGTAGTGAGAACATTTAAGATCTATTTTCTTAGCAAATTTTAAGTATCCAATACAGTATTGTTAACTATAGTCACCATGCTGCACATTACATCCCCAGAAATTAACCATCTTTCAACTGAAAGTTCATGCCTTTGACCAACATCTCCCCATTTCTCCTATTCCCCTCCACCCCAGTCTCTGGCAACCAGCATTCTATTCTCTGTTTCTACAAGTTCAGCTTTTTTAGATTCTACATATAAACGATATCATACAGTATTTGTCTTTCTCTGTTTGACTTACTGAACAAAACATAATGCCCTCAAGTTTTTTCCACATTGCTGCAAATGGCAGGATTACTTTCTTTCTCATGGCTGAATTATAGATAGATGATAGGTAGGTAGATAGAGAGAGTTCTTTATCCGTTCATCCATAGATAGGTACTTCAGTTGTTTCCACATCTTGGCTATTGTCCATACTGCTGCAATGAACAAAGGAATGAGCTCATCTCTTTGAATACTGATTTTCTTTCTTTTGGATATATATGCAGAAGTGGGATTGCTGGGTCAAGGGTAGTTCTATTTTTAATTTTTTGAGGAAATGCCATACTGTTTTCCAGAGTGGCTGCACCAATATATATTCCCACCAACAGTGCAAAGGGGTCCCCTTTTCTCCATATCCTCGCCAACACTTGCTATCTCATGTCTTTTTGATGACAGCCATTCTAACAGGTGTGAGGTGATATCTGATTGTGGTTTTGATTTGCATTTCCCTGATGATTAGTGATGTTGAGCACCTTTTCATGTACCTGTTGGTCATTTGTATTTCTTTTGGGAAAAAATGTTTATTCAGGTTCTCTGCCCATTTATAAATTAGATTTTTTTTCTTATTGATTTATATAAGTTACTTATACATTTTGGATATCAGAGAGACAGTTTGCAAATATATTTTCCTATTCCATGGGTTGTATTGTCATTTTGTTGATTTTCTTTTTTCTTTTTCTTTTTTTTTTTTCTTTTTGCCATCGAACACCACCTTAAGAGAGTTCCTTTTAAGTAAAATTCAGCATGGGATAAAATATAATTATAATTTGTAAATCTAAATTCAATTTGAAAATCAAATCACAGGAAAAGGATAAAA
Organism: Callorhinus ursinus; assembly: GCF_003265705.2. Taxonomy (NCBI): domain Eukaryota; kingdom Metazoa; phylum Chordata; class Mammalia; order Carnivora; family Otariidae; genus Callorhinus; species Callorhinus ursinus. The sequence continues at coordinate 148,265,668 of NW_027397066.1, read as the reverse complement.
GGTTCCTTCCAAAATTTGGGTGAAAATGTATTTTCACAGCATTCACTTACCTAGTATAACCCCACATATTAACAATGCTTTAATTTCAATTTTTTATACAATTAGGTCATCAACTTCAAGTCCGAGTCTGAACTATTTTACAAGGGATATGTTTTTTCCCATATTTGATCATTAAAATAAAGTTTTAAAGTGTAATGGAAAGAAAACTATATAATAATGTAACTGACACTTTAAGTTAAATCTTGTAAAATATAATTTAACACCATATCACACCAACCCTTTCAATTCTAAACGGAGATATATTTGCGGTATGTACTAATCTCTATGTAGAGTAGTGCAATAAATTTAGATGAACTTGTTTCAGAAGCAGAAATGATTACTGCCAAAAAGTAAAAAGGGAGAGAAATGAAGCCCTCTTAAAACTCTTTTTGTTTTGAATGTTGTCATGGTTACTAAGAGAAATTTGTTTTGAGGACTTTTTCTTATGATCAGTTTGGTGGTGGCTGAAAGAAGAACAAGACTGATGAGGAAATTCTTTTATAAACACCTTTTTAAAATCCATCTTTACTAATTATTCCCTTTACACCTACATTAGACTTAAAGTTGGCTGTGTGCAGAATTTTTTTTTTTATCATTTAAGTGATTTTGAGTCATAAGCATTCAAATATAGCTTTGGGTTGAATTTAATTTCTGAATGTTCAGCCAATGTCTAAATTTAAAAACTCACATTTTAAAATATGACTGTGGGCAAGCTACACAAAATAAGTGAATTGCTAAATAATCCTTAAAGCATAAATAGCAGAGAATTAGTGTTCAATTAATTTAGTTCTATAATGCCATTCTTACTTTTAGTATGTCCAAAATTTTATGCCAGGAGGATTTTGGATTGGACATTACAACCCTAGAATATTTCAGCAGAAGAAGAGCTTAGAGACCATGTAGTCCAACCATCTCTGTTCTTACAAGTGAGGAAACTGAGTCCCAGAGATGTTGAACATTTTCACAAGGTCATATTGCTAACTAACAGCAAACGTGGGACTTTAATCAAGGTCACCTGATTCAAATTCCATTGCATTTTTCATGACATACGGCTTATACCAAGAGCTTATGAGAATAAATTTATCCCGTTGAAAAGGTTTGCAAAGTGTGTGCCTTAAAGCCCTAATGTTCCTTTGAACTACCCCAGGAGTCCACAGGAGGGTGAAAAGGAAGATGTCCTGCTTTATATCTGCTTTGATATAATCACTTCCTCTTTCTTCTGTTAAAAAAATAATAATAATGTAATTTTGAATAATGTTTCATGTCTAAAAAGATTCTCCTACCAAAAAAGAAAGTTCGAAAATTAGTTCTCAATTCCTGGTTCAAGCTATATGGAGAACTGAACCTCTTCCAATATCACCATGTAAAAGTAATTAAGTAAAACAAAATAAATATTTTTAAGGGATTTTGTGACTGTCTAAAAATATCTTAGTGTCCCAAACACAGAGGGCTTAAAAACCAGGAATCTCCTGGAAATTGTTATCCATGTCATAGAAAAAAAAAAAAAAGGCACTTATGCTAATATGACAATCTGAAGTAAAGAGATAAAGTATGTGAGGTCAAGCTTGTGAACTACAATTCCTTCATTGAATTGGGGTATTCCGAAGACTACACTCACCATGAAAGGGGAGACAATAAAACAATCCCAGAGAGAAAGAGAAGGATCACCTATCTCCACCTGTGCTCTGAGTGGGAAAAAACTGTTTCCATTGAAAATGGATAGTCATTGTCTATACCTCTTGCACATTTGGGTTTTGAATTTACTTTCAACATAATCCTCGAACAATCAAGCTGACAAATTAATATATAAATTGTTCCTGGACCAGTGATCCCCACAGGTAACTTAGCAGAAACTTTTAAAAAATGGCTTTCAAAGGACACATCGTCAATCTGGGATGCACAGACAAAGCTTTTCTTTTCTTTTTTTTTTTTAAGATTTTATTTATTCATCTGAGACACAGAGATAGAGAGAGCATGAGCAGGGAGGGAGGCAGAGGGAGAGGGAGAAGCAGGCTCCCCGCCAAGCCAGGAGCCCGATGTGGGCCTTGATCCCAGGATTCTGGGATCATGACCTGAGCCGAACGAAGGCAGACACTTAACCATCTGAGCCACTGAAGCTTTTCAATAGGAGTTCACAAGCCAAAATTTAAAACACATAGGAAACAACCCACCAGGAATGAAAATCAATAAAAAGTCAAATAGCCAAATTGTATTTTCAAAAACTTCAAATAACTGAACAATTTAATAAAGGCTATAAAGTAAGAAAATTTAAAATTACTAAAAAAAAAACAAAATAAAGTAAAATAACTAGAAGACAGACTAGAAAACAAAAACAGACCACTAGTTAAAAAGGGTAGATAGATTTGGAATTGTGCAGAACTTCCAAATATAGTTAATGCAAATAACCAAAACAATAAATTCAATAGAAGATTAGACACATTTAGAGAAAGAATTGGCAATCTAGGCAATCAATATGAAGAAACCACACAATGAAGACAGAAGCATAAAAACACAGAGAATATAACAGAATATGTTACATAGAAGAGATAATACAGCAGATTATTATTGGAGTACCAGGAAAGAGAATAGAAGAAATAGGGAATGGTACTACTTGAGGAATAATGACTGAGAATACTTTAGAGCAGAAATTTAGAAAGCACGATGAGTCCTAAGGAGAAATAAAAAAACAACAACCAAAACACCAATACTATAGAACACCTAAGACAAGAAGAAATTATTAAATGTAATCAAAGGGATGTGATAGATTATCTGTAACAATTTCAATAGCAAAAATAGACCTATTTATGACAATGGAGTATTCTTCAAACTTCTGACAAAATAATTAATATTCGAGGATGTACAAAACTATTTTAAACTATATAATAAAGTATGCTCAAGAGTAAAGGTGAAATAAACTCATTTTCTATCAAATACAAATTGAGTTTATTCTTCACAGTCCTTCATTGATAGAGGACTGATTGAAGGAAGTCCTTCACGTTTGATGAAGAAGGAAACTGAATTTATAAGATTGAATACAATAAACAAAGACATATAAAAATTGCTAAGTATATGGATAAATCTAAGTAAGCATGACTTTATAAAATAATAATTATGATGATGACTAATTTCCTGGTTATTAAAATAGGATGAAACTGAAATATCATAAAGCAGCAATATGTAAGATAGAGGAAGGTGTCAACAATTAAAACATTGGAAGGTTCTTCTTTATTTTTAAAGATGAAAATAGTATTAATTAGTATTAATTAGTATTAATTAGAAAATAGTATTAAATAGTATTAATTAGTATTAATAGTACTAATTAATTAGGCCAAATATTCATGCTAAACATGTAAGGTATCAAAAAATGATCTAGTTAGGTGATGTCTAAAAGACACATGCCGTATAGAAACAAAATGGCTGAAATTAAAGAAATAAAAAGAAAAAACCACAATCTCTAACAAAAGCAATTTGAACACACAACAAACATTATACTCAATAGTGAAATACTGAAAGCTTTTCCTCTCAGACCAGGAACAAGGCAAGAATGCCCACTTTCACCACTTCTATGCAACATAGGACTTGAGGTTCTAGCCAGATCAATTAGGCAAGAAAAAGAAATAAAAGACATCTAAATTGGAAAAGAAGAAGTACAATTATCCATTTGCAGATGATAATGATTTTATATGTGGAAAATCCTAAAGACTCCGCAAAAAAGCAATTAGAACTAAAAGACTCAGCAAAGTATCAAAGAATTAAATACTAATTCAATACACAAAAATCAGTTGCATTTCTATACATAAACAATGAAAAATCTAAAAAGGAAATTACAAAAACAATTCCATTTACAATAGCATCAAAAAGAATAAGGTACTTAGGAATTAGCTAAACCAAGGAAATGAAAGTCTTCTACGATGAAAACTATAAAACATTACTGAAAGAAATTAAAGAAGACCTAAATAAATGGAAATACATCCTGTGTTTATGGATTGGAAAACTTAATATTGTTAAAATGTAAATAATGCCCCCAAACAGCCTACGGATTCAATGAAATCCCTATCAAATCCTAAAGTCATTTTTTGCAGAAATAGAAAAACCCATCTTAAAAATCACGTGGAATCTGAAGGGATCATAAATAGCCAAAACACTCTTGAAGAAGAACAAAACTGGAGGACTCACACTTCCTGATTTCAAAACTTACTACAAAGTTAGAGTAATCAAAACAGTGTGGTATTGGCCTAAAGACAGTTATATGAACCAATAGAATAGAACAGAGAGCTGAGAAATAAACTGTCACATATATGGTCAAATGATTTTTCATAGGTGTGCCAAAACCATTCAATGGGGAAAGGACAGTCTTTTCAACAAATGGTGCTGGGAAAACTGGATATCCAAGTGCAAAAGGAATGAAGTTGAAACCTTACTAACACTATACACAGAAATTAACTCAAAATGGATCAAGGACCTAAATGTAATACCTAAAACGACAAAACTCCTAGTAGAAAACATTAGTGGAAAGCTTCACAGCATTGGATTTGGCAATGATTTCTTGGACATGACACTAAAGGCACAGGTAAGGAAAAAAAAATAGACAAATTGGACTTCATGAAAATTAAGAAGTTTTGTTCATCAAAAGTCACCATCTAAAGAGTAAAAAGGCAACCCACAGAATGGGAGAAAATATTTGCAAATCATATATCTGATAAGGGATTAATATCCAGAATATATAGGGAACATTTACAATTCAACAACAAAGAAACAAACAACCCAATTCAAAAATGCACAAAAGACTTGAGTAGACATTTCTCCAAAGATGATATACAAATGGCCGATAAGCACATGAAAAGATGCTCAGCCTCACTGGGGAAATGCAAATAAAAACTACAATGAGATACCACCTCACACACATAGGATGACTAATATTGAAAAAAACAGAAAACAAGAAGTGTTGGTGAGAGGGAGAAATTGGAACTCTTAGACACTGTTGGTAGGACTGTAAAATGGTATAGCTGCTGTGGAAACAGTATAGCAATTCTTCAAAAAATGGAAAGTAGAGTTACCATATGACCCAGCCATTCCACCTCTGGGTATATACCCAAAGGAATTGAAAACAGGGTCTTGAAAAGAAGAGATCGTTGTATGCCCATGTTTATAGCAGCATTATTCATAAAACCTAAAATGTGGGAGGAATCCAAGGGTCTAATGATGGGTGAATGGCTAAGCAAAGAGTGGCATATACATACAATGGAATATTATTCAGCCTTAAAAAGGGAAGGACATTCTGCAATACACTGCAATATAAATGAATCCTGAGGACATTATGCTAAGTGCAAAAGCTAGTCACAAAAAGACAAATTCTGTATGATTCCACTTACATGAGGTACTTTGAGTACTCAAAATCATAAAGACAGAAAGTATAATGGTGGTTGCCTGGGGCTGTGGTGAGGAGAATGGGTAACTACTGTTTAATAGGTATAGATTTTCAGTTTTACAAGATGAAAAGTTATGGGGATGGATGGTGGTGATGGCTAAACAGCAATGTGAATGTATTTAACACTACTGAACTGTATACTTAAATATGGCTAAGGGTGGTAAATTTTAGGTTATATGCATTTTACCACGATAAAAAAAAAGAGCAGAAAAAAATTCTAAGCAATTTGGAGTAGCTATACTCCTGTCCAACAAAATAGACTTTAATGGAAATATATTACTAATGGAAAAGGAAGATTTTCTCTCCAAATTTGTGAGTTTTTTATAACTCTTCTTGGGGTTCATTCTATCACACACAGGTGCAGTCTCTTTGCAATAAGATCTTAGATTTTTCGGAGCTCTAGTACTTATGGAAAGTGTTTCACAGGCATACCCTAGGAGCCTGAGAGTTATTTTCGTCAGTCTGTAAGGTTTTACGAAGTACCACGTCAGATCTTTCAGAGATCTTAATAAAATCTAAATTTGATCTGTTCTGTGTTCTGACACCGTGTCTTACCTTGAGAACACTTCGCTGGCAAAAAAAAAAAAGACTATTCTTTACCCTTTACATCTCCTCTAAACTCCATTTAAAAACTGCATCATTTGCTCTTTAGTTCATCTCTCTCTTTTCTCAAGGAAACTTCAACACGCTCCCTGGAAATCTTCTTGGCTATATCACCAAGGTCATTAAGTTGATTTCTTTCCTTTCGTGAACAATTCTACAAAGAACAGCTCTGCTAAATTTTCCACCTTTCAGTAAGAATCTCACTTTCTCCAGTAACAGTCCCTTCACTTTCCCTTAAGCCCTCACTGACAGCCTCCTGTGGCCCTTTGGGCTTCTGCTAATGCGCTTCTGAACACCTCTCCAATTTTCACTAAAACCCATTTTGAGATCTAGCCACCACCTTTATCCAATACCAAAACCAATGCAACATGTTTCAGGTTTTTATTGCAGCAGCACTCCCACCTACAGGTGTTATATCTTGACCCCGTTATTATCCCTGCATAACAAACTATTCTAAAACTCAGTGGCCTAAAACAGCAACAATCATTGTATTATCTCTCATGTTCTGTGCCTCAAAAATTTACGTGGTAAGGGCTCATCTGTATGGTTCTCTCTCAGGGTCTTTCATTAGAGAGACAATATGCTTGGAATTCATGCACCGCTTCATGTAATCTTGGGGTTTCCCCAGGTAGTTTGAGCTTCCTCACATCATGGTAGCCTCAGGTCCTCAGTACTCCTTACATGGCAGCTCAGTGTTCCAATATTGGTCTTCCAGCGATTAAGGAAGAAGTTCCATTGTCTTTTCTGACCTAGCCTTTCAGTAACACCTTGCACAGTCTATAGATTACAATTGAGACAGAGATTCTCCCAGATTTGAGTGGAAGAGAATTGATCTCCACCTCTTGATGGAGGAATGTAAAGATTCTCTAACAGGGATTGGGACACTACAGCATGTCGGCCAAATCTGGCCCATGACTTAATAATATAAATAAAGGTGTTTTTTTTAACACAAACACATTTCACTCATAAAATTCTGTGTTGTCTACAGCTGCTTTTTAATCAGGGTTGAGTAGCTGCAACAGGCACCATGTGGCTCACCAAGCTTAGACATTTACTAGGTGTCTCTTTACAGAAATGTCTGCCGACCCCTGCTCTAGATAAACAAGTAGCCCGGGAGGTATTGTTGTGGCCATTTTTGAAAAATACAAGCTCGTTAATTTTGTAACAAATACATTAATCTGCAACAAACATGTTGATTTTTCAGGGTGCATAAAAAGGTTTCAAGGATTAAGTGAATGAACGCTATCAAAGTAAAAATTGAGGAAATACAAATTCAGTTTTGTCTTTGAAAAATTAAGTTACTCATTCCTAAAATTCAAGGTGGAATATATACCATCCAAGTCTTTGGACTAAACAAAGGCAGATAAAATTGTTCTAAAGACGTATATAAAACACAAAAACAAAACAACAAATGTACTAAATTAAGGAACAGAAGTAAAATCAAGCATCAGTTATTATAATAAATAAATGAACTAAACATCCCAATGAAAATATAGATGTCATCTAGAATTTTTTACGATCTAAACTAGACATATCTTATAAAATACATGCTGAAAAATGAGTGCACAGTTTTCCAATAAAGAGATATCATGTCATAGTACTTAACAGCAAAAAACTTTGAACTTAATTACTTGAATTCTGACACTATCAATTAAATGACTTTTGGCAGGTTACTTTCTCTGAGATTGTTTCCTGATGTGTAAAATAAGATTAGAGTACCCAATATCCTTCCATGAAAATGAAAGGTGTGTAAAATGCTCAGCATCATGCTTGATATTATTAAATGCTCAATGAATAAAATTTATTTATTACTAAGACTAAAAAGATACATAAAGATATATGATGTATATTTTCACTTCCACATACTGGTTGTGTTTACAAAATGTCTGAAAAGCAGCATGGCAATATGTATCAAGGGCCTTAAAAGTTCATGGCAATGGGATATATCAAAGAAATAATAGTTACGTGCGGAGATATTTGTTTCCAAGTATATTAACCACAGCTTAATTTATAATGAAGAAATAGACGTCCTCCTAAAGCTCCATAGTTGAGGCATTATTACATTATGACATAATAATATGGAATTAATAAAAATAATATTACCAAATGTTACTTCATGGCATGGCTCCTATCAGTTAAAATCAACTTGATCCTTCCAGTTTTCCAGGCTACAAAACTTGGAGTCATCTTGACTCCTCTTTTTGATTTGAAATCTGACCTACTATTCCATTCCTGACATCCCTTCAAATACAGTGGCTCTGACTGCTTCTTACCATTTCCTTGGCTACCACCCTAATCCAAGCTACTATTGGTCCCTCCTGGATTATTTCAAGAGCCTCCTAACTGGTCCTTCGGTTTCTGCCTTCCCCCCCTTCTCTTGAAACAGCAACCAGAGTTATCTTGTTAAAACCTCAAGCAAACCATGTCAGTCCGTTGCTACAAACCTCCATGTCTGCTCTTCTCAATGAAAGTAATCGCTAAAGGACTTACGGTGACTTTTAAGAGCCTTCCCAATTTGTGTTCCCTATTACTCTTCTGACATATCAAACCTGCCAGATACAATCCAACACTTCTGATAGCTCTGGAGACAAACACCCCATCACCTCCCAACCCCATTCCCCAGATACATAATGTACTTGTTTGCTCTTATCAGTAAGTACCCATTATTCTCTCATTTCCACAAAATACTGACGGGAAGCTTTTCAGTCAACTCCTTATTTTCCATATCCACAAAGGGAAGAGACAAACCTAGAACTAACTATTGTTGTATTAAGAATTGTACTTGTGGTTTTGTTCTTCTATCTGAACAAGTCTGTTCCTGGTAGTCTGAGAAGTCACAATATCAAAACTGAATATCGCAGTCATCCTGTGAAGACTTTGGTCTAAAGATAGAACATAAGTAAATTTGCTATACTCGCTAGGATTAGATGATACCCACTTCTCAGCTGGTGGAAAATAGTAAACTAAGGCGTGCTTTTATTTTTTTTTTAAGATTTATTTATTTATTTTAGGGGGGAGGGGCAGGAGGAGAGGGAGAGAGAGAATCTCAAGCAAACTCCCTGCTGAGCACAAAGCCGGATGTGGGGCTAGATCTCACCAGTCTGAGATCATGACCTGAGCCCTAATCAAGAGTCGGGCGTTTAACCAACTGAGCCACCCAGGCGCCCCAAAGCTGCGCTTTTAAATACCAATTTTCTATCTTATCAGATAGATTATCAATCAACAATCTGATTTACTATTCTGCCTACTGAGGTCTTAGGTCCCCACATCAAATTAGAACTAGTTGATTTAAATCCTAATATGTTCTTCAAATCAGGCAAGTCTCATGTTTTAAGTTTTGCTACTAATAGGTACAGTAAAAATGCATAGTAAAGACTAACATGGTGGACAGAGCGAGAGTTACCAAGAAGGTCTTTGGTCAGGGAATCTCAGATATTTTTAACTCTATTTCGGTTTGGCATGTAGCTAAAATCTACATAATCTTCTATGTAACATTCTATGTATTAAAGCCACTCTGAGGCCCATTGAACACTGTGGAAAATTTTCCCAGTAGATCAGCCCATTTGCAGAACCAGGTGTTTCTGTAATTGTGACACTGAAAAACATTCATAGTGCTCTAAGGTCCTTTAAAGTCTCTTTCCACCTGTGCTTTCTGGTTGAGTCCAGTGACTGCTTATGCTTTTCAGGGATCTCCTTGTTTATGTAGGTGTGTTTCTTTGTTTCTGAATTTATTTTGCTACATTTTAAAGAGGAAAATTTATAGAAAAAGATTTAACAAGCTGAGGTTGGGAGTCATTCACATTTCAACCAGGTGCACTCCTAATGCACAGGTGTAAACCGATGAACAGGTAAGGAAAGCATGATGTGAGCTGCAGTCTCTGAAGGATTAATTGTGTATGTCCATAATGAATGTATCCCAAGGTGCATTTTAAACGTCTGTGATAAATTAAAGTATTTTCTTCCTTTTTTCCCTCTTTCTAGTTTCTCTGTGTCATTTATATACATACAGTAAGCATAGCCTCTATTTGGATATCATGGGAATCAAGGTCTCTTATTCATTATTGAGTATAATTTTATAGGAATTTTTATTTTAAGATAACAAACACATTTTGACTCTTCTAAATCATTATTTTTATATTTGAAAATAGCTTAAGAGTATTATATTAAGGACATATTTTAATTTCTTAATCTAGATAGTAATACAATCATTTCACCCAGGTCCATGCCTTGAAATTTCTTTCAAATAGGGTAATTTTCAACTGTGTTACTCAGTTTCCTCATTCTGGAAAAATTGGAAGATATCCATTGTTAAAATTGAATTTCTAATGGGTTTTCTGTGGTTCGCACCTGGGAGCATGTTAGCTATTTACTTTTGCAGCTAATTTATAATAAAATAATACATAGAGGAATGAACAAATATAATCTCTGAATGAAATTTAATACAGTACTAAGTCTAAATAAAAACCTTTCTTCTCACAATTTATGTAGGTAAAAATGGAGGTTTGTGTCAACAAATTATATTTTAAGAAAAATGTTGCATTTTTCTCATGACATTTTGGAGATTCCAACATTTACATCTACATTGGTGTCATTCAAAAGAAAAGGGAAATACTTTAATTATACTGACATTTGCAAACATTCAAGTATTTATCAGCATTCATTCATTCAACAAATATAACTGCATCCCCATTACACGCTACATGAGATCAGACATCCATTGGACGTCTGATCTCATGTAGCGTGTCATAATGGAAACAGTTACTTTTCACTCAAGTATTTTGAACTTAACAGGCTAGATAATAGGAGTGTCCCTGAACTGCAGGAAATTTGAAGCAATCAATGTCTGGCCATTTGAGGGGAGAAGGCTCTGGTTGTTGCCTCTTTTTTTTTTTTTTTAACTTAACAGAAATTTATTTTCTCTAAGTTCTAGAGGCTGGAAGTCCAAGATCAAAGCCTCCAGGGTTGTTTCTCCTGAAGCCTCTCTCTTTGGCTTGCAGACATTCACTTCTGGGTCCTCACATGATCTTTTCTCCACACACATATACCCTTGATGTCTCTTCCTCTTCTTAAGAAGACACCAGTCCTATTGGATTGGGGTCCCACACATATGATCTCATATAACCTCAATTATCTCTTTAAAGGCTTTATCTCCAAATAAAGTCACCTTGGGGGTTAGGGGACACAATTCAGTCCATACACAGATTGACTGGAAAGAACACAAGATTTGTGTTTAGAAGGTACACGTTATATGAGTTTTGTGCAATTGGGGCAAATCATATAACTTCTCAAAGCCTATCTTTTCTTTCCTAAAGAATAGTGACTAACATAACATAATAAAATTAAAAAGAAAAAGAAAAAGAAAAACACATGGGAGAGATAAACATCAAATCCAGGATCCAAGGTAGTTGTTGGGGGTGAATACACAAGGGCATTATTTTTTGCACTTGCTATCTATATTAAATATTGCATCTTCTAAAAATTATTATAACATTGAGTGTTAGAATAATTTATAATGCTAGACATTATAAAGAGTAATTTATTTTTTAATTAAATTAAATACTTTTAAGTCCACTCTCTGTTCAAGTGGACTTAAAAGTGTAATATAGAAAAGCAGTCAATGAGTACAATCCTAGTCATTTTAACATAAAACATCAGAGAGGAAGACCCAATACCAGTTTTTAAATTACCGACTGAACAAATGTAATAAGATATTAGAACTTTGGGCGCCTGGGTGGCTCAGTCAGTTAAGCGTCTGCCTTCGGCTCAGGTCATGATCCCGGCATCCTGGGATCGAGCTCCGCATCGGGCTCCCTGCTCAGTGGTGAGCCTGCTTCTCCCTCTCCCTCTGCCTGCCCGTCTGCCTACTTGTGATCTCTCTCTCTGTGTCAAATAAATAAATAAAATCTTTAAAATAAAATTAGGAGAGATACATTAAAAAAAAGAATAGTGACAATAAATAGTTGATGTCAAATTATTCGTTCTTACTTGATCCATTTTTTTTCAAATTGTTTATTGCAATTCTTTATATTGGCACACAGGTAACAGAAAATGAGGATCATTTCTCAATAAGTTTTAGTGAAATAAAGGACGCCATTAGAACTTTCAAGCTCAGGTCGGAGGTTGCACATTGGCAGTCCAGGGGCCAGAAACAGCTTGCAAGCTGGCTATTGGCCCGCACAGTATTCGCATTTTTAAAATCAGTTGCCAACTTTTAAAAGTCAACTGAACTCATAAAAATCTGGATTTCCAACTGGGCCTCTCTTTAAGCATGGTAGTTATAGATTGGCGCGGAATATCAAGGTTGCCACCAGGGATATGGTTTCCCCACTGAGCCACGGTCCCTGATGCATCTGCACACTGGCAATTGCTGCTTATTATCACATTCGTGCTGTGATTTGACAGAAATATATTATTACTTATACTTGGTCCCTAGGTTGCTGCTTCTTGATTGCCAAGTGAAATTATAGGCTGTTGAAGAAAGAAGCAATAAAAAATAAGTCTTTGTAGTTTAGTCATAAGAAAGGATGGAAGAAATCAAAGAAATGATAAAAAGTCATAAGAAGGGAAAGAATGGACATAAAAATATCCTCTCGATAATAACACATATAGATTTAGGGTCCCTATTTACACTTGTGGGTATTTTGAGTCTCACCATAAAAATAAACAACCCAGTTACACAAGCACACTGGCTGAAAACAGACTGGACACTCCCCCACGGATACATGAAAAGCCTCCATGTTAGAATTAACATTCTTCTCGCAGTTTCTTCAGCTGTTGTTATGATTAAACTGTTAGCTCTGCTCTGTGGACAGCGCCACCACTGAATCCCCCCTCATTCACTTGGAAATGAAGATGAATGCCTGTGAGAAAATAAGAGCTGACTCTGAGGGACTTCACAGAAATAATCAGCTTGAGGCACGCAACCTGCATATTAGAGGCTGAATGGCTGGTTTGGAAGGAGCTGAGAGGAACAGGGCTGCCTGGCTGCCCCCCCACTGAGTCATAGCTTTAAACAAGGCCTTGACTCACAGCTATCAGGCAAGAGCGGCCATTTCCCTGGCTCCTGATAAGCCCGTCTCTTTTTATCCAGAGGTTGGGCCTGTGATTTAACATAGCAGTGACAGCGATAGTTATCCCAAAAAACATCCTTAACAACTCTCCTCTAATACAAATCACTTATTCTTTGTGAAAGATGAGTGAGTCATGCAAGGAGCAGACTGCCCATTAGTGGGACATTGTTAATTTGCTCTTTAATTAGTTTAGTGGCATATAATTGTTTGAGGTCAAATAATAATTAAATTTTTGTACACTCCTTCTTTTCCCTGGTAAATTACCACTGGACCACCCTCCATGATAAAGGATCTCTAAATAACACACAGGATGCTTGCTGTATAACACAAGGAAGTGTGTGATTTTTCCCTACAAAAGTCCCCTTTAAAAAACAAAATTTCTTCATGAGAAGAATCGTTCTATCATTATTGATTAGAAGTCTCCTTTTAAGAATAAAAATCATCCAATAAAATTGTAATAAACTTTTTTCTGCTAATTCAGTGAGTTTATCTGAAGAAAACCTAAAATGCATCAATTTTTAATTGTTGCTATAAATAACAAACATTAATTAGACTTATAAATACTTAAATGAGCTTTCCTTTAGAGAACTCTACCAAGAAAATGTTTAAGTACTACCAGAAAGTCAAGTTGGCTTCCCCAATTACCACAAAGTAAAGAATTGTCTAAATTATCTTCTGCATCTTTTTTTTTCTAGAAGCAAGCACTAGATGGTTATTTAAGATGAGTCAGCTAAAAATCTCACCAAGTTCTGCTCAAAAATTAGAACACAGAACTTTATTTTCTTCTTCTGTCTTAGAGATTGAAGAAAACTTGTTCATGATAATATTAGATATTTTGAATCATATTTTAAAAAACGTAATTTAAGAAATAAATTTAAGAAAAGCACGATTACTATCATATTCATAAGCAGTAAGGACTGACAAAGGCTGTCCTTGAGTTAAAAACATTATTAACAAAAAAAGTGTTCTTAGCTTTTTGCCCATAAAATTATATTCTTGAAAGTGAAAGCTATGTCTCCACCATGTTGCACTAAATTGATAGTTCTGAGCTGATTGAGTATGTAAGTTCTGGTATATACCCTAATCTTTTCTAGAAAGAAAATACAGCACCCCAAAAATGTATGTTGATCATATTAACATTTGTAGGATAATTTCAACAGGTACTTTGCTAATGTTCACCCTCACTTAGCTAGAGCTTCATAACTTCTGTCAGATAGTAGGAAAGAAAGGTCTCAGGAGGAAACTTTACAAAAAATGCAACCCTATCTAATCATTAAAATAAGTCTTACAGGGACACCTGGGTGGCTCAGTAGGTTAAGGGTCCGCCTTCGGCTCAGGTCATGATCCCAGAGTCCTGGGATCGAGCCCCGCATCAGGCTCCCCTCTCAGCAGGAGGCCTGCTTCTCCCTCTGCCTGCTGCTCCCCATGCTTGTACTTTCTCTCTGAGAAATAAATAAATAAAATCTCTAAATAAAATAAAATAAATAAAATAAGTCTTCCAAGGACTTTTACCAACAAAGCATTTTGTGAGATTTTTTTCAGTAGACTCCTTTGCACAGGATTAGCACGAATTAATGAGACTTCTCAATAAGCACACAGGCACATTGAAAACCATGGCCAGACAGTACTTACAGCAGTGAAAACAGATCTTGTTCAGAAACTATTGCAATAGGGAGAAGAGCTCAAGATGGAACTGGCTCAATTCTGAAAGTGACAAGAACTAGTAGGGATTTATAAAGCCAAGAAGGGCTTGGGGTGGGAGCTGAAGTTCATGGGTGGAAAATTATTAAGAGAAGACATCAAAGGTAGGAGGGAATTTTTGCTGAACTAACCTAGCAGGATTCATGCTGACGGCAGGGTCAAGGTGATCAGATATCACCTGGGAGATCGTAGGGGATGAGGAATTTGGCAGATATCAAGGGCGATCAAATATCAAAAGTGGGACATTCTCCCCAACAAGGCTTGGCAAGATTGGTGCTAAAACTGGGCTCTGCAGACTCACAAGGATGGGGTCAAGATAGGGGTCTAGTTGAAAAAAAGACTCAGAAAAGCCTGAATAAAGTTTGGTCAAGGAGAGAGCCTTTGTTAACACACACACACACACACACACACACACACACACACACACACACTTACATTTCCACGTAATTATCTACATGTAGAATTTGCCCATTTACAGGGGGGTTGGCAAAATGCAAAATAACCCTGCTAGCCATGTTCAAGTTGAGGCCAATTGGAACCATCACGAATATTAACTTTGACAAAAGGAATGAGCCCCTAAGCAAATAGAGGCTAATTTTGGTCTCCTGCCCTCCTGTCATGTAATCAGAACAAAATTCTCAAAGCTTAACAGATATCTTCTTTATTCTGTTCATCATAAATCAGAGATGGCTGTAACATTGATAATTGCCATTTTGAATGATTTCAGACTTTCACTTTGAGGTAGAGCTGGTGTCCTCATTTGCCCAAAGGAAAATTATAATCCTGAAAAAAAGGCCCAAAGGGTAGCCGAATGTGCCACCCAAAAATACGGGGGTTATTTTGAGCTAAAGGCCATTGAGAAACAGTAGACATAGGAAAAAGTATTTTTAAAAAAGGGCATAAGTTTTCCTTTTGTAAAGGAAATTTACATTTATAAAGGTGTCTCTCCCTCCTGTACGGGAAGAAGAGAAATATCTTTATCTTTATAAAGACATCTTTGATCTTGTCAGATCTTTTCTCATGGTCTAGCCTGATTCTCAATAAGAAAGCTTTCAAATTTCTGCCTCAAAGGTCTTGGCCTGATTTCTCTTGTTCTAGGAGTGGATGAGAGGAAAAATCTGGCTATCTTAGTTCAACAGTTCCCCTTTCACCTTTGCCCCCTACTTCCAATATGGTATTCTTACCTCCAGCAAGGCCTTCTGCTCCTTCTATCTCAAATCCTCCAGTTTACCCTCTCTAGAGAGTAAATGCCCAGGCTTCTGTTAGGTCATGAAGTGTGTGTGTGTGTTGGGAGCTATTTCCCAGCTACAAGGAGTGCTCTAATTCCTCCTTCAACAGACTCCTGACAAATCCTTCCCCCCACTCCATCTTTACACCATTGTCAGTAATACCTGGTCCCAGATTCCTGAATCATTTTAGGGTTCTGTGTTACAAATCAGAAAGTGTCTGCATTTCCCACATTATGGCTGAGGCTTCACATTTCTGGGAATCTGTTCCTTTAGTGTCCACTTGTCTCACCAGCTCCTATTTTTTTCTTTGTCTTTTGTGTATGGACCAACTATATACATACCTTCTTAGTCATTTTAGTGGGTTTATAGGATGGAGGGATGATCTATGCCTACATCTTTGATGTGCCAGTTAGTACCTGTGGTAGCCGAGGTGATTTTAGGAGGGTGAAAGATATAACGGACCCAAAGATCTTTCAGTCCAAAAGCAAATACTTCCCAAATTAGTAAATACTTCTGAATTGTTTGAAGTGAGAGAAGAGAGGAGGGAAATGATATTTATCAAGCAGTTAGTTGCAGCATAGTAGACTGGTGATTTACACACTTACTAAGTAAGTTTTCTTGACAACCCTACAATGTGGTTACTCACGTCCCCACTTTAGAAATGGTAACCTGAGCTTAGTTAAAGAGGGCTGAGAAACTTAGTTACGTAATCAGGAAGTGTAAGAGCCAGAATTTGCAACTAGTCTGTTCGATTTCAAAACTGGCACCTCTCCGATATACCCTATCATTCATAATCATCAAAAACTAATTATAAGAACTTTAATAACCAATCAACACTAAATTTGTATGTCGGAGGTAGATAGACCTGTGAATGAAATATATTGTCATTATTTTGGTAGATTACCAAGCTTACATTTATAAGCTAAAAGTTTAGATCTATAAATTGAAAGGATACAGAAAAGGTCATGTTGTGAGGTAAAAGTGACATTACATGTGTAGGGCACTGGTGTTAAACACTTAACAACATCATCTCATTTGATCATAAAAATGACAGTGTTTTTAAGACAGGAAAATGAGAACTTAGAAAAGCTAAATAAATTGGGCACAAGTACACAGCTGTGAAATCAGGCTTTAAAACAAGGTCTAACAGACTCCAGACTTCCAACTCCCAAACACTGTCTATGTCACTTCCCTCAAGGAGTCCAAATCGACTGACCAAAGGCCCAAGATTCTTCTCTATATTTCATCATTAATTTATTGTGACCATTCACAATTCACAGAATCTCTCATGATATAGCCTTCTTCCGCTGTACAAATAGAAAGTTCAGAAGATGGTCTCAGCCAGGTTCACCATGGAGCAGACCCACACATCTAGAACCACAGCTAACTTTGGTCCTCAAACATCAACCTGTCCTGTTATAATCAAAGGACTTTAAATTGCAAGGCAAAGACATTTTAGAATTGAACTCAGGTGGGTGTCTAAATTTGACCTAATGTCCTTGGATATTCCATTAAATGAAATTGGAGGATGCCTTGAAGGTCGTAGAAAGCAGGATGTGGTATTTACCATAAGTGTTAAACGGATGCAAAGCTAGTTAGAAGTAATATACTAGTGAAAGATTTATTTTTGCCTCTATAGGAGAGCCTTGAATAAAATGGAAAGAGAATAATGTGTGAGAAGTATATATATATATATATATATTCATTTTAATTCCAATTAGTTAACATGCAGTGTTTTATTAGTTTCAGGTGTACAATATGATTCAACACTTCCATACATCACCTGGTGCTCATCATGACAAGTGCACTCAAGAAGAAGTTTATTAAAAAGGGTTTTTTGGCTTATTTATTTGGCAGTTTAAATTCTCCCTCAACATATGAAGATAATATGTGAAAAGTGAATATCATAGTAATTTTTCCATTTACAAATACGGTTCCCTTTTTGGTATGGAGATAATGAGAAAGGAATATTACAGGAAAAGAAGATGATGACATGTTACAGAGCTATAAGAATATAATGATAAAAGGCCCTAGGATACCAGGACGACTAGATGAATTACTGGCATCTTAAAAGTTTAATTAAAAAAAGTAGTAAGACTTGCAAGAGGAAGGGGCGCCTGGGTGGCTCGGTCGTTAAGCGTCTGCCTTCGGCTCAGGTCATGATCCCCGGGTCCTGGGATGGAGCCATTGGGCTCCCTGCCCAGCGGGAAGCCTGCTTCTCCCTCTCCCACTCCCCCTGCTTGTGTTCCCTCTCTCACTGTGTCTCTCTCTGTCAAAAAAATAAAATAAAATCTTAAAAAAAAAAAGACTTGCAAGAGGAAGACTGAGTCCAGGCACTCTTGATTCCCATTCTCTTGTTCTCAAATATCCATAAAATCATTTTTTTAAATATTCAAAACAGCCAGTGTGAATGAAAGGATAAAACACCTTTCAGATCCCAGTACGAATCTCTACCATCTCCAGTATTTCCGAGAAAAGGTAAAGAGACAGTACTAACAACTAATTTCAGCCTCAGGCTTCAACCAAGCAACCTGCTCCCCCCCCCCCCCCCGCCGCCTCTGATGACAAGAGGCTGGGACAGGACTAGAAATCGGTCTCGTATGCTATAAAAATTACACCAGGGATCTCTGCTACCTCCATGGGGAACACCAGGCAGGGCCTGTGAGGAAGCAACAGGACTAATGAATAGTCTGAGCACGGAATCAATCTCTGGTGTGAGAGGAGCACAAGAGAGTGAGCTCTAAGTTTATTTGAGGTGAAAATAAATCTGCAGAAGTGTGGAATGCCTAAGCACAACCTTGAGGAGTGTAAATGGAAAACTGAAATAACAGAAATAGGGACATTGACTCATTCAGCCTCCTTCTACATCAAGGTACATAGAGCATCTCTTGAATAGGTTATGACCAAGCATCCCAGTTACGTTTAACATTGATTGGCATATTAAGTCAAATACTTTGGGCATGTTTAAGCACCACCATCTGTCCAATGAGAAGTTATTATTTCTAAGTAGACGTCTAACCAGGCAATTTGCCACCTAATCTGTTCCCATTGTGAAAACTATCCTTAGTTATCTCAACTATATTATGCTACAGGCAATTTTCCAGACCTTCTCATAATTGACTGTGTTTGGGGGGAAAAGGGACAATTCTATAACTCTTTTCTCATGATTTAATATCACCACAACCATGCTGAGCATTTCATTGAAAGGGGTAGGACTAGCAAGGCTGACCCTCCCTAATATCGCCTTTGCTCAAAGATAAAAATTCCAGTTCTCTCATAGGTTCAGAGGAGGGACAAAGTTTCATAAATCCTCCATTTAAAAACTATGAACTCAGGGGAGACTGGGTGGCTCAGTTGTCTGAGCGTCCCACTCCGTTTCTGCTCAGGTCGTGGTCTCCCGCTATGAGATCAAGCCCCAAGTGGAGCTCGCGCTCAGCTCAGAGTCTCGGAGTCGGCTTAGGATTCTCTACCCTGTCCCCCCCCACCTCCAACCCCACTCGCACTAGTTCTGACTCTAAAATAAATAAGTAAATAAATAATTTTCTCAGGTGGTCTTACCACAGATGATCCAAGGCCCCTGCATGGGAAACTGCAGACTAATGGAAAAACAAATGTGCCCCTGATACACTAGAGTGTAATAATTAGACTCTAATGTCATCAGTGTGGTCCTTCCACGGTCACTGGGAAACTGGACAAAGCAGTCACATGGAAATTATTATATACTCTGTTCCAGGAAAAAAATGGATTATCCTCTTTCCTTCTGCATTACAGAGAGCTAGCTTCTCAAAATGTACTATGATCTCTTTTCTGGATATTAAATTGGTGGCTTTTATTTAATATTCACATTGATCATAATTCCATAACTAATGAAAATTACCTGAGAACTTTAAGAAGCATGGTGATGAAGAAGTAAATTATATCCATTTGGTATTTTCAGCATTTTCTGTTTTGTATTTCCCATTCTGTCTTAGAACTGAACTTTGGTAGCTAGGTCCCTTGAACTTCAAAGAAAATCCGAGTTAAAGGCTCAACATTTTCAATGTCATCACTAATGGCTACTGTTATCATTGCTGACATGAACTTATGAACTACTAAACTAAGCTTGATTTCATTCATATTAATCAAGATGTCAGATAGGAGCACTTACCCTATCTCCCATTTGACTTATAGGTCTCATATTTTCTTCCCTTAGAAAAGGTGTCATCGTATCAGTTGAAAATTGAACTGTGGCTTAAAGTCAAGTGGTTAAATCAATTAAAGCTATGCTTAGATGTTTAAGAATACAATGCTCACCTAGAAGCTAGTGCATCATAGGAGAAAAGCTAATACTACCAGAGGAGTCCATGGGGAGCCATGTTAAAGACAAACAGAAGGGGGCAGGAAAGAGAGTGAAAGGTGTGGAGAAGGTTATAGAAGGTAGGAGAAGAACAGAAGAAAGTGGCAGACTACTGATTCAGGAAGCATAGTACCTGACATTTAGTAGTTGTTTAATATAATTGGTGGGATTTTAAAATCCATGGAATTTTCTTTTTTTTTTTTTTAAAGATTTCATTTATTTATTTGACAGAGAGAGACAGACACAGCGAGAGAGAGGAACACAAGCGGGGGGAGTGGGAGAGGGAGAAGCAGGCTTCCCGCGGAGCAGGGAGCCCAATGCAGGGCTTGACCCCAGGACCCCGGGATCATGACCTGAGCCGAAGGCAGACGCCCAACGACTGAGCCACCCAGGCGCCCCGATCCATGGAATTTTCTTAAAACTATGAACAAACCACTTATATCCTATTTGGCCCCACTGCCACCATATGTAAAATATGATGGCATTGCTCAGAAGCTATGATAGAATTGACTTGGAATGTATTATACCTACACAGTTTGAGAGACGGTCAAGAAAATAGGTGTTCTATCAACAGAATTAAAAAAGAGAGAGAGAGAGAGACAAACTGAAAGGAAATTTGATGGTAGACCTTTAGAAATCATAAAATCATCCCCAAAGCAATGTAAGATATGTTACTTTCTATTTCCCTTATTCTACTTTGGTTTCCAAAAAAACCTAACACACTTAAAACCAACAGAAGCTGTATTTCTCAGGTGCCTCATCTCATAAGATGGAGTGATGGAATAGGAGGAAGGAATAGGAGAGTGGCCCTGAAATGAAGGTAAATTTTGGTAGAGCAAAACATTTTTGATTGTCTTATTTCTGAAAGCACTTCTAAGTATTGTTGGAACAGAAGCCAATATACCATGAATCCAATGAAGCTAAAGTTTCAGGGCCCCTCACTTGCCATTTTAGAGAGTGATAAAAACCATACTGTGAATATTTATCAAAGAAATTCAGGTCATCTCCATTTTTTAATAATGATAATGATTAAAAAAATAACATAACTAACAATTATTGAGAGATTACTATGTGCCAAGCACTATGCTAAGTATGTCATAGGCTTACTTAGTCTATTCAAAGAAGAAACTCACTTGAGCTTAAGAAGACAAATACCACAACGTTGTCAAAAAATAGTTAGATCTTTATTCCTTGCCTGTCACAGATGGCAATCAATCAGTGATAGATCATGAACGACTTGAAAGACTTGAAAGACTTGTAGTGCTTTATTCATCTTGGTCATTTTCAGCAGCACCTGGAAATAAGGATATGAACAATTGAATGGCTGAGTTAATTAATGTAATTTTACTGCCTATCTTCTGCCCAAGGCAACACTGGATGCTGTGGAATGCAAAGGATTAGAAAATATTTCCTAATTTCAATCTGTGTGTGTATGTGTGGATGGAGGAGTGGGTAGATGCGAGGGTGGATGTGTGTGTGTGTGTGAGATAAATGATCTGGAAAAAAGAAAACAAATAGCATTGCGTCAAGTAAAAAACAGTATGGCCCAAACCCAAAATACCTCATGTTAATTTTTCTGTATTTTAAATCCACAGTTTCCTCAAAAAGCAAAATATGGCAAGAAAAGAGACCAAGTTGAAACTCCCATTCACTATGAAATGTTTATCGCTGCCTTTTTCCCATCAGTGCAACTTGTGCTGGATTTTTATTTCACAAAAACAATTCCTCTGAATTATGACATCCTCTGGCACTTTCTTTAAAAGACATATTCCTCACAATTTTTAGGACTCACTTATATTTGGACTCACTTATATTTAGGACTCAAACTTATTTGCCTCAGTTTCTCCACTGTGGTCGTGGTTCATTGACATCATATTTACTATTATTTTTTGAATCTTCTTAGGATTATCTTAGACTCCTTCCCCCACCTTCGCCCAGTTCAATTATCTAGTTGATTATTCTTTTTTTCCCCAAAAAATATCCCCTTCAATTTTATTCCCATTTCAACTGCTATAATCAAAATTATATCACCTCTGTCCTGGCCCATTGTACAGATAATCTGTCTAATCTTATTCCAATCCATTCATAAACCCATTCATAAAGCAGTGGCATAATTTCCTAAAAAAGTATGATTCTATTAAAAAGAACCCCCCCTGCTCTGGTTACAGTCTAAACTCCTCCTCTTTATTCAATGATCATGCTTTATTATTTTTTTTTAAAGTAATCTTTAATCTGCTAAAAATATAACTTTTAACACATCTATATCATCTAAAGATAGAACCAAGTAATTATTGAGGATGAATTTTTGTTAAAATGAACCAGAGATTAATTGGAAAGTAGCATCCCAGATCAAATAATTGGAATTATGCATAAAATAGTGATGGCTAGATAAAGGACTGCCTGTGGGGAGAAAAATTGTGAATGTCATTGACTGCACTTTGGAAGCCTAAATTATATATTTTGCTTTATATTTCTTGGGTTCAAAATAATAATAATAAAAGGAAAAAAACAGGAAAATACATGATTTAAAAAGTCCAAGAGAGTGAAGAATGTGGCAGAGTGGGAAAAAATGATCACAAAACACTGGAGTCCCTGAATTCGGTCTCAACTCCGAAAGCTAGATGAAATTTTATTCAAATTCTCTACATCTGTTTCTTCCCCAAACTAATTTTCAGTTATTTCTGACTTATTAGCAAATAATTCTCATACATGAGAATAACACAAAAATACAAGGGATTGCTAAGGAACACATTTATAGCTCTCGTAGCCAAACAGTTATAAGTCCACTGAAAACATTTACCTCCTCTCAGATAGGACACTGACTACAGTAAAAAACTAATGCCTCATTCTCTCTTAGAAATAATTTGAAAGGCACTGGGGTGCCTGGGTGGCTCAGTTCATTAAGCAGCTGACTCCTGATTTCTGCTTAGTCATGATCTCAGGGTGGTGAGATCAAGCCCTGCATCGGGCCCTAGGCTCAGCTGGGAGTCTGCTTCTCCTTCTCCCTCTGCTCCTTTTCACCCACCCCCCTACCGCTCACACACATGCATGCTTGTGCGCTCTCTCTCTAAAATAAATAAACAAAATTTCTTTAAAAAATGAAGAAGAAGAAATAATTTGAAGGGCACAAAGATAGATCTTGTAAAAACCAAGATAAGTAAAGCAGGTGAATACATAAAAAACATCATATAGCTATTACCTTCAGAGGAAAAAAGGGAAGGAAAATATAGGTATAATCTTCCATACATCCTTAGGAAAAAAGCCAAAATTTATTTTTAAGAAGTATACAATCTATAAAAAATAAATTCAAAAATGTACAGTTAGTAATTGAGACTCAGACCAAAGAAAGGGCTGGGAAAGCAAGTGGCTTTCATTATTTCCAAAAGTTTCTATGTGCCTTAGGATTAAAGAAATTGATGATAATTTATTTAGGTTCTCCTACAAACATAAATGATAAATCATCCTGTATGTGTCGCTCAATTTTCTAACTATGCATTTAATAGTGGGGACTTTTACAGTGTCCCTAATAGATTTGTACCAATTTTTTTCTTAAAGAATTTTAGGCATGTTGAAGAATTCTTGCTATTTCACCAAAAAGCCAGCCACATGGTCATTAAAATTTTCTGTGGCATTTAAACTTAATATGACTAAGACGTGGTTATAAAATAAAATAACACTCCATATTGGGAAACCTTTTAAAAAGCTGAATGAACCTTTTTATTCTACATACATCAGACTCTTAATGGCTTTTCAACAGTTTGGGCCATTTTGTGAAATTACCACAGCTGCTTCACATTAGCAGAGAAGTTTTGTTATAAAGGATAGAGTACAAGCTGCTAAGTCAGACTCCATAGCCCCGAAGTCGATTTTGTTATTTATTCCTTCTGGGTCTTATGGTTTGTTTTGTTTTCTACTTAATGAAGACTTTCCAGGAATTTTTTAAAGAAAAAGCAAAAAAAAAAAAAAAAAAAAGTCAAAATTATGTTCTCCCCAATGAAAATACCCAAACAATTCAATTCAATTATTTATTGAGTGTCTAATCATATTTAGTAATAGGTCTATTAAAATATCAAAATACATACTTCTGAAATCCCTCCTTATCATTTCCCTGAAACTGCAGAAATTAGACAATATGCCAGCATAAATGTATTGTTTTGTGAAAGAGGAAAAATTAATATCAAAATAGTTTTTCTTTTCAATTTTAGCATCAGAATTTAGAAAAAACTTTCACAAAACTCATTTTATTACTTGGTACTCAGAATATCACTTTGAACTGTGTACGTTGAAACTATGAGTATGATCACATAATGAGCAGGAAACTTAAGGAAGCCCTTGCTACTTTTTTGTAGACCACATAGCATTTTACATTTGAAGCCAAGGAAAAACTTTACAACAGCTTAATATGGGCTTAATAAGACCTACAAGGTCCTGTTATTTCCAGTGACCTTGCCTCATGCAGGAAAAGCTCCTTGCTTTTAGCCTAGATTATTTTGATTTCAATTAAAATTATTTCAATCATCTAAAAATATTAGTAAATCTTTCTCAGTAATATTACTAAATCTGGACTGAGATCTGTCCTTAAATAAATAAAATTGTGGCTTTTAAATGTTATTAAAATTAAAAGTCTGAATAATTCCTTAGGAAGGTAGAAATTTGCTAAAATCCACATACCATCCTCTTGTGAGCAGTATGGGAAATTGCAATCATGATCATACGGTAGCCAAAATGGACTCTTCTTTTGTTGTTCTGAAGACTTGAGTACAGCGCCTACATTGGTAACATAATCTAAATTTAACTGCTTGATATTTTTGACTTTGTATTTTCATTCTGTACACAAGACCACAGTCCAGAATATTTTCCTAAATGGTTAAAAGCCAACAATTTGAGATTACATACTTCACACATGGATCGCGAAGACTTTGATTAGTGTTAACCGATTTTTCTAATGGCCGGTGGAATACAAAAAAATATAGCTGGAGATGAGGATGTATTTGTAAATTTGATTCATGCTTTCTACATAGGAAAATAACTTTTGGTCTATCTATAGAAGAAAATTAAATTGAAAATAATTAAACATGTGTTTGGGATTATTTAAATTTATAAATTAGATGTAGTCCATGGCCAGATAGATCAACAATTACAAGACACAACTGTGGTGGGGGGGGCAGAAGTGGTAAAGAAAGAAAAGAAAAAAAAGAAAAAAAGAAGAAGGAAGGAAGAGAGGAAAGGAGGAAGGAAGGGAGAGAGAGAGAGAAAAGAACGGATTCTCAAATTTTTATAGGCTCCATGTAGACATTGCCTCAGAAAGGCAGAGAAACTTATAGTTTTCTATATTTATATATGATTACTTAAAATTCCACCTATTTGACCACTCTTTTATTATATATTTAAAAAGTACTCTATACAGGCTATAATGACATCATTATATACATACACACATATATATTCAGCAAACTTTTCTAATATTTATGCATGTGGGCAATGAAAAGGCAGTATGCAATTAAAATCCAAATTTCTTCAAAGTGAAACTTGAAAAGATTTTTCATTTTGGATGTCTGCTATTTTAAACCATAATATTACAGTCCTAGTCAAAAGAAGTCCAGTAAGTCAATCTAAGCTTGGGTCATCAATTCTATAAACTTAAATGCTCTATTAAGTCTTATTAATTAAAAACTTGACTAGCAAATATTTTTTAATTTAGAAAAGTTTGGTACATTTAAAAAATAAAATAAATAAAGTTTGGTATATTTAAATAAAAGAGTGTGAATCAAATTAGCATTCTATGTCAGCATATGTAACATCATAAAATGATTTAATTTTTTTGTAAGTAGAACAATTATGTTTGCTTACAAATGAATTATCAAGAAACACCATTTCTAGGATCTTACAATTTTAAAAATTATCAAGATTAAATAGAAATTTTATATGTTTTGGCTCTAGTATTGAAATTATTTTTAAACAAAACACAGGTATGTAATGATATTTTAAGCCAATCCAACAAGTTAAAAAAAAAAGAACTCTTCTCTAATTTCATGGCTATTAAGAACACGAGGCTTTTTGGCACATTTTAATCAAAATTAACCAATATTAATAGTCTCAGTTGAATCATTGAAAAACTGAAACCAAATGTTAATTTAAAAGAAAGCTTAACCATAATTAAAATCTAATTAATCATAGAAACTTTGTCTTTATAAACAATTAAGGACTACTTTAATCCTAAACAGATCACTTATATTTACAGTGATTGGCAAACCTATTGCTTTTTTTATAAATATAATATCTAATAAGTAGTTCTTATAATAAGCAGAAACAGGTTGTACTTTCTCAATGTTTTTAAATATGCAGAGACCAACACATTTCCCTATTTTTGAGGGGTTTTTTTATCTGATATAAATACTTGTATCTTTTCTTTTCACTTTCTGTATCTTTGAACATCAGGAAGTGATGTTATTTGTTAGATGGTCATTTGTAAAGAGAATTCTGAGTAGAAAGGGGTATTATTTATTTATAATGAGAACAGGCTTGCAGGATCAAATTATTTTCCAGTATAAAAATAAAAAAATATAAAAGCAGCAAAGAAGAAGAGATTGTCGTGAATTAAGCTTTCACTGTGTACCAGAGATGAAAATGTCCTGTTTGCAAGATAAATTATGAATCACTTAATAAAGTTTTACTTTTGTACCCATTTGGACTTTTACTTTTTCTAAGACCTAAAAACTTGGCCTTTACAATAAATATATTTATCTGTTACCGTGAAACATTTGAATCATTTTATAAATTTCATTGTTATAACATACATATACTAAAGTACCCAAATCTTAAGTGCACAACACAATGATTTTTACATATAGATTAAGATTTTTATATATATACATCTCAGATATAAATAGGAATATATAAAGATACATATCTTTACCACTATTCAGATAGAGACTATTTTCCTACCTACCTCTCCAGGTCAATAACCCTCTGGGGGAACCATTATTCTGATTTTTATTACCACTGATTAGCTTTGTTCATTACTGTACTTTTACATAAATGAAATCATATAGAATGTAGTCTTTTGATCTTAGTTTCTTTTTTAAATGTAACCACAATTCAATGTTTTCTTAATATATTCATAAATTTGAACAACCAACACCACTATCTAATTCTAGAACATTTTTTATCACCCCAAAAAGAGCCCTGTCCCCATTAGCAGGAGCTCACACATTTGCCTATTCTAGACATTCCATGTAAACAATATCATACAGTAAGTAGCCTTTCATGTCTGACTTCTTTGACTTTACATAAAGTTTTCAAGGCTCATCCATTTTGTAGCATGTATCAGGACTTCATTCCTTTTCATGACCAAATAGTATTCCATTGTATGGATAGCCTACATTTGTTTATGCCCTTGTTAGTTAATAGACATTTAGGTTGTTTATACTTTTTACTTACTATAAATAATGCTGCTATGAACATTTGTGTATAAATCTTCATGTGGACATATGTTTTTAATTCTCTGGTAGAATATCTAGGAGAAGGCTTGCCAATTCGTATGGTAAATCTATGTTTACTTTTTGAAGAGTTGCCCAACTTTATTCCAAAGTTGAATTACTGTATGAAACACCTGAAACTAATATTATACTGTATGTTAACTAACTGGAATTTAAATAAAAACTTTAAAAAAAAACAGCAAAGTGGCCACACCATTTTAAATTCCCACTAGCAATGTCTTGGGGTTTCAGTTTCTTCCCACCCTCTTTAACATTTGTTAGTCTTTTTATTATTATTATTATCATTATTATTATAGCCAACTAATGAGTGTAAAGTGGTATTTCATTATAGTTTTGATTTTCATTTTTTTAATAACTCATGACGTTGAACACTTTTTCATATACTTATTAGCCACTCATATATCTTTCTTGGAGATCTATCTATTCAAATAATTTGTCTATTTTTATTTGCCTGACCCAAGGGCATGAGGAGTTACTCCCATGTTTTCTTCTAAGAATTTTATACTTTTAGCTCTTACATATTGGTCTATGATCCATTTTGAGTTAATTCTTGTCATGGTGTGCAGTGGATTTCCAACTTCATTCTTTTGCATGTATAGATCCAGCTGTCCCAGAATCATTTGCTGAAAAGTTTATTCAATTCTCCCCTTAATCGTCTTACCTCATTCATTGAAAATCATTTGACCCATAAACATAAGGGTAAATTTCTAAACTCTCAACACTATTATAATGATCTGTATGCTTATCCTCATGCCAGTATCATAATGCTTTTTTTACTGTAACTTTGTAGTAAGTGTAAATCCTCCAGATTTTTCCTCTTTGTCGGAATAGAATTTGCGGGGGCGCCTGGGTGGCTCTGGCAGTTAAGCGTCTGACTTGGGCTCAGGTCATGATCTCAAGATCGGAGGGATGAGCCCTGAGGCCCTCGTGCTGGCTCTGCGCTCAGTAGGGAGTCTGCTTCTCCTTCTGCCCCTCCCTCTGTTCGCGCTCAAGCTCTCTCTTTCTCTCAAATAAACAAAGTCTTAGAAAAAAAAAAAGAATAGATTTTGCCAATTTGGGGTCCCTTGCATTTCCATGTGAAATCAACCTGTCAATTTCTGGAAAAAGAAGGAGGTGGAGGCAGCTGGAATTTTAATAGGGGTTGCATTGAATCTATAGGATCAATTTGGAGAGTATTGCCATCTTAACAATATTAGGTTCCAGTCCATGAACATGAATGCTGTCTATTTATTTCAGTCTTTTTAAAATTTCTTTCAATGATGCTTTATGTTTCAGTGTAATAAGTCTTTTACTTCTTTTGTTAATGCTATTCTTAAAATATTATTTTTAATGAAATTGATTTCTCAATTATATTTTTGGATAGGTAGAAAAGCAATTGATTTTTGTATATTGATCTTGTATCCTTTAACTTTGTTAAACTGGTCTTTTAGTTCAAATAGGGTTTTAGTGGATTCCTTAGGATTTTCTGAATAGAAGATCACATCATCTACAAAAAGAGATAGTTTTATATTTTCTTTCTATTTGAACGCCTTTTATTTCTTGTTCTTGACAAATTTTCTGAATAGACCTTTTAACACAATGTTGAATAAAGTGATAAGAGCAGACATTCTTGTCTGGGTCCTGATTTTAGGAGGAAAACATCCAGTCTTTAGCCACTTAACATGGTGTTAGCTGTGGGATTTTCATAGATAGCCTTTGTCAGGTTGAAGTAATTCCTTGTATTCCTCGTTTGCTGAGTGTTTTTATCACAAATTGATGTTGGATTTTGTCAATGGATTTTTTTTTTGCATACTGAGATTATCATGCACCTTTATGCTACTAACATGATGTACTACATTCATTAATTTTCACATGTTGGGGCAAGACCTTTGGGTCCCCTCCCTCCTTGGGAGCTTTGTACTACCACTTTGCTATCACTCAGTAAACCTTGCTTTGCTGCCAAAAAAAAAAAAAAAAAAATGTTTTTTCATATGTTGACCCAACCTTTTGTTCCTGGGATAAATCCCACTTGCTTATGCTATATGTTCCTTTTTATATGTTTCTAGACTCAGCTTACTGGTATTTTGTTGAGGATTTTTGTTTTTATATTCATAAGATATATTGATCTCTAGTTTCTTTCTTTGTGATGTCTTTTTCTGATTTTGGTATCATAGAATGAGTTGTTGGGTATTCTCTTCTATTTTTTGAAAAAACCTGTGAAGGATTGTTGTTAATTCTTCTTAAATATTCTGGTAGAATTCACCAGTAAAGCCACCTGGGCTTGAACTTTCCTTTTATGAGTAGTTTATAAACTACTAGTTTAAAATCTTTACATGTTGTAAATCTATTCAGATTTTTTTTTATTTCTTTGTGAGTCAGTCTCAGTCGTTTGTCTTTCTAGAAAATTTTCCATTCTGTATAGGTTATATAATTTGTTGGCAGACAATTGTTCATAATATTTCCTTATAATCCTTTTTTACTTCTGTAAGATCAGTGGTGATATTTTCTCTTTTATTCTTGATTTTAACAACTTGGGTCTTCTCCTCTCCTCTCTCTCTCCCTTTTCCCTCTTGGTCAGTCTTCCTAAAGACTTGCCAAATTTTTTTTATCTTTTCAAAGAAACAGCTTTTGGTGTCATTGATTTTCTCTATTGTTTTTCAACTCTATTTAATTAGTTTCTAGTTTAACCTTTAGTATTTCCTTCTTTCTGCTTGCTTTGGGTTTTGTTTTCTCTTATTTTTCTACTTTCTTAGGATGAAAGTTTGGTTATTGATTTGAGATACTTCTTTTCTAATATAACTGTTTAGTCATAAATGTCTCTATAAGCACAGCTTTAGCTGCATCCCATAACATTTGTATGTTGTGTTTTGTTTTCATTCATGTCAAAGTATTTTCTAGTTTCACTTGTGATTTTTTTGCCCTCTAGTACATACTTTTTTGTTTCTAGTTTCTTTGCTCGTCATTACGTCTGGTGAGATTCATTCATGTGGCTGTTTGTAGCAGCAGTTCATTATTTTTATTGATTTTTATATTCTCCTTAATAAATGTATTGCAATTATTATCCATTCTATCAATGGACATTGGTTTGTTTTCAGTTTTTGTCTATTATGGCTAAAACTGCCATGTCTTTTGCTGGACATACAAAGTTATTTCTCTTGAGTATATTTTTAGAAATGAAATTGCTTCATCGGGATAGGCTTGGTTTAAATGTCATGCCCCATGAGGCTATGATTCCTAGTGCATAGCTCATAGCTTGAATTCTAAGAAAAATAAGATGTCATCTGAGCTGAGGTAAATAAGGTATCCGGAAGGCTTACTTGAATAGTTCTACTTTACTTGCTAAATTTTGGGGATCATAATGCAATTAAGTTTCTATATGTGTGTGTGTGACTGGTCTGCTCTAGTGAGAGTGTTTTGGGCCAGGTATTTACTTTGGAGTTTTCACTTGTTCATTATGTTCAACTTTTAAAAAGAAGTTAATTATATAAACTTAAAAGTAAGTACCATGTGCTTTTAAGTTTGATGCTAAATAAGAAGAAAGCTAGAGAAAGGAATTTGTTTTAGTATGTAGATGCTGGTTTTCTTTTTATCATTGTTCATCTGACATGATAATATATTAATAGACTTAGGGTATAAGTACCCCAAGTAGTTTAAAATTATTAGAAGAAGAGCTCAAGGTCAATAAATATAACACAATATAATATACGGGTAATTAGATCTTATGTTTATATAAAAGCAACAGTAATATATCAGATATGTATCAAACATGCTTATAGAATGCATACATGTGAAAACTTAACACTGTCTTTGCACCGAAGTCCAAGGTGCATTTTAAATGTAATGAGTTAGAAGCAGGAAAGTTTTAGTTTCTTATGTTTTCTTGGTGAACATGATATGAGTATGAGTGAAGGTTTCTAGTTGCAATGTATAAGTTCATTCAGGTTCCACTATATATTAAACAAATCTCTAGAGATGAGGGCTGATGGAAGGAAAAGTATAGTTAAGACTATCCATGAGTTATAATCATTACAACTTTTTATCAGAAGCAACACTTCAGAAAAAATCTCTATCTAATCACAAAATTCAAACGGTTTCTTCTATTGTGCTCTTTTGTTTGTGACCAAGGAGAGTGTGTGGGAAATAACCAAAATGTTTCTAGTGAACATTTCTCATTGAGCAAAGGAAAAAGTCTTCTCATCTAACCAAAGGCTACACTCTTGTTTCCTTTAGGATGAGTTTAAAGACGTATGTCTCACACATCCATTCAAAAGAAACAATATTAACATTTGACTTTGCATTTTGTTAATAATTTAAGTGTTTTCTTATAAGAGACTTCGCAAATTTTGGCTCCTAGATTATAGTTCATTATTTGGTAATGAAAGCAATTAAGTAAATTTCACTCCTACCTTGATTAATTTCATTGAATTTTCTACCATAAACATATTCCCTGAAAAATTGTAAAACAAATAAAAAAGAACAAAAACAGAACCAGGAATAGCAGATACTTTAAAGTACCTAAAGGTATATCAGCAAGGGTAGCTTTCTTAAATTTGTTTCACCCATCCATAGTACAGAGTTTCTGTGATCACATGATACGAAAAGATGGTCTACAACGAACAAGTCTTAACAGTTTTTCTGTTCTTATTATGGGTAAATAGACTGTGAGATGCATACACAAATTATTTTTAATTAATTGTCTATTACATGGGTAGCACATTTTATTTAAAAATTTTTCCTTAAATCCAATAACCTAACCAATTATGACAAGGCAAACATCAATCATTGTTGCCATATTTTTATTATACCTTTCTTTGTAATAATTAACAGTTATTTTTGTTTAGATCATTAGAAAATATCAAAGAAAAGAAAAATACTAAAAATTTGTATTTGCTTTTATTGCCGTTATCTGTGTGCCTCTACTGGGTTAGTGTTCATGCCAACAGAGGCCTGAAATCAACAAAGTTGACTTTGGTCTGTTCTTTCTAGAAATCCAAAGTGGGTAACTTTTCCAAATGTAGATTTTCCTCAGCCAAAAGTCCTATTTTGAAGCATCCTATATACTTGTTGAATATAATCAAAAAGCACAACAAAGAAATCCATACCCAACTAAGTAAGTCTTTGCTGAAGTCATGTGCTCTGAAAACACCCAAGCCAAACTGGCTTGGAGCACAAGAAATCTTAAGTGGTAACTTTGTCAGATAATGTCATCCAGGAAGTTTATTCTTATTATTGTGCACAAGTCATAATTTCTTTCACTTTTTAAGATCCTACTTCTGAGAATTTCATAGAATTCATAAATGTAAAGGACCAGGGAGTTCATATAGTCCAATTATCACTACTATTGGATAACTAGTTATCAAATTTTATCTTCTATACTCCCATTACTAGAAAATAGATAATAGATAACCACTTATCATCAGCTCATATTTTTAGAAACTTCTTTCTTGTATTTCTTTCTTAAATTTATTTTTGTATTCTTATATTTATTAAGGTCAATCTCCTTGTAATTTCCTCCCTTTGATATTATTTCTGTCATCTGAGACCATTAGCAAGAGCAATCATTACCACCTGTTGGGGTCTTACAACGTGCTAGGAATGACAATAGGCATTTCATATACACTTACCATTTAATCCTCACAACTGAACTAGGAAGTAAGTAGCTTTCATTATCCTCATATGTTCTAGATAATAAAAAGGGGTAACTTGCCTGATAGTATATTACTAAATTGCAAAGCTATATTTTAAGGACAGATTTGAAAAGACTGAGATTTTCATATTTCTATATTCAGATAACAGCATTTAAAATATTTAAATATAATCATCATATCTCTGTAAGTCCGCTCTTTTTCCCCCCCAGCTGAATGCACCCAGTTCCTTCCACAGCGTCTTCTATGTTAGTGTTTCCACGATTATACTATCCTGTCCACTCGTCTCTGGGCAGCTCCACTTTGCCAATATCCCAACAAAGTAAACTACCCAGAAGGGGGCACAGTGCTCTGAGGCTTATCTAGGTAGAATGTAGAAGCATACTACAAAATTTCCTTTCTTCAAATATTAGTGTTTCTAGTAATGCAGAGTGAAATGACATAATTTTTGAAGCCTTATTTTAGAATGAGACACGTGTCAACAAAAATTTTTAAGTCTCTTTTATAGGTTCTGCTGTTTAGTCATACTGCCCCCGTTTGTACCTGTATAAATGTATGTCTACATTTTTTCATGTAGACTCATATTAAATTTGATCTTGTCTGTATTAATCTATTAATTCCAACTAGCAAAAACTATTTTAAATAATAAAAATAATATCTATTGCATTTGCTATGTCTCATAGCTTGCAATCATTCTAAAATTTGACAATTGGCTATGTCTTTGGTCAAAGAAATACTTGAAAGTGAACAGGGCAACTATATAGTAAAATACAGTAAAGAAGAATCCTTGCAGAGATATATTTCAGATCTACACTTCTCTCTCTCTCTCTCTCTCTCTCTCTCTCAGAAGAATAATAGAGTAAGTCACTAAGACATTGAAAGAGTTGACCAAATCATGAATAATAAATGCATGGCTGGCTGACTGGCCGGACAGATGGATGGATGACTAATAAAACTCTGAGGGAGTGATATTTTGTTAAGGAAGGTGATGAGACACTAAAGACAATATTTCATCCTTAGCTAAATGTGACATGTGGGTAAAACCTACTGCATGAGGTCCCCTTCTGTCTGACAAATGTTGGTAGTGAAAGAAGTTACCAAGAGAAAAGCCAGAGAAATAATGAAAATTATTTTCCTTAGATTGGTACAATTTTCTGAATGATAAAATGTACAGTAGTTTATGCAGTAAATAAAGCTTTAATCATGAATTACAGAGCTTCCCTTTCCAAAGAATAGCAGCATTTGTTCTCAAAATTCCTTGTTTTCCTTCCCAATCCAAGGAAAACAGGCATATAAAAAAGCCCAATTCTTCATTTCATGCCCAGAAAGTAGGTGTGTGTGTGTGTGTGTGTGTGTGTGTGCATGTGTGCATGTGGGTGTGTGTGTGTGCATGATTTCCTGAGGCATATATTGTGCCTCAACACTCACTAAGACACAAAGTTAAATCTGTGCTGCCCATTTGCAGTTGTAAATATTGCCCAAATATTGGGCAGTGCTGCAATTTAAAGGGAATGAAATAGTACAGCTTCCTAAGGCACAGAAGTAGGATCTATGAATGAAAACGTCAGAGAAATGTATTTGGCACAAGTGAAGGAAAAGTTTTTAAAGATTAGAAAGGGAAACTGATATTTGTGAACACCCAGTGTATGCCAATAAGTTTAAATATATGACAAGTTGATTCTTGTTCCACTAAATGGTTCTGAACAGCTGATGGGAGGAGAATAGAAGAACTCAATTATAAGTTTCAAGCAGCATTCTTTGTTGTGAGAACAGACTTTATTTTAAATATTAAGATAAACTTGTTTCTTTTTCTAGATAAACAAACCCAATGAGTTTTATAAGCGTAAAAACTAAGAAAAAAATGTCTTCTGGGTAAAAAAAAAATACAGGACAATGTATTACCTAAGAAGCTAAACTATTCTACGTAATGGGGAAAAGGTGGTTAGTTTCTTAGTGGTTGCTAATTTCTCTGTAAGCAGCAGGGGGAAAAAGTCTATGGCCATAATACAATCTTTCCCTTAAACTCAGATTATTATAATTACCTTAAAATGTTTATTTTCTGGTTCCTGGGTGGCTCAGTTGGTTAAGCGTCTGCCTTTGGCTCAGGTCATGATCCCAGTGTTCTGGGATCGAGCCCCACATCAGGCTCCCTGCTCAGTGGGGGTCTGCTTCTTCTTCTCCCTCTGCCTCTCTTCCCCACTCGTGCACTCTCTCTCTCTCAAATAAACAAATAAAAATCTTTTAAAATAAAATAAGATGAAATTTTTATTTTCTTAGAATCAGTCTAGAATTCCCTGTACTGATATATGGTAGCCCCCCCCCCATCTGTGTTTCACTTGTAACGGTTTCTGTTACCTGTGTTTGACCGTGATCCAGAAGCTGGCAATCTTCCTTCTGACAAATTATCAGAAGGTCAGTAGTAACCTACTACCACGTCAAATGCCTACCTTTTTTATCTCACTTCATCTTATTATGTAGGCATTTTATCATCTCACATCATCACAAAAAGATGGGTGAGTATAGAACAAAACAAGATATTTTGAGAGAAACAGAGAAAGACCACATTTATGTAACTTTTATGACAGTATCTTGTTATAATTGTTCTATTTTGTAAATAGCTATTGTTGTTAATCACTTAATGTGCCTAATCTATAAATTAAACTTTATCAAAGGTATGTACGTATAGGAAAAAACATAGTTTATAGGGTTCGGTACTATCCGCAGTTTCAGGTATCCACTGGGGATCTTGGAACATACATTTATATATATGTATGTATTTGCATATGTGTGTGTGTATATATATTTGTCTTAGTCTGTTCAGGCTGCTTTAACAGAATACCAGAGACCGGGTGGTTTATAAACAACACAAACGTATTCCTGAAAGTTCTGGAATCTGGGTAGTTTAAGATCAAGTTGGCAGCAGATGCGGTGTCTGGTGAGAGCCCACTTCCTAGTTCATAGTCAGACATCTTCTCATTTCGTCCTCACATGGAGAAAAGGACAAGGGGGCTTGCAGGGGGTCTCTTTTGTAAGGGCACTAAATCCCATTCATGAGGGCTCTGGCCTCGTGATCTAATCACCCCCAGAGGCCCCAACTCCTAATATCGTCACACCGGGGATTAGGTTTCAACATATGAATTTGAGGGGGTAACAGAAACATTCAGTCTATAGCAATATATATGTATCTGTGTGTGTGTGTAATAAAATTAGCAGGAAAAAACACAGATTTGGTGTTTATGCTGAGCTGGAGGACAGCAAAAGACTGACTTTGGGGAAAATACTGATGTTAGATTATTATATACTCTTAGAAATCTTATGGTTAGACTGTACTCCATATTGTGGGGGGAGACATATGAAATTTTTCCCCAAAGAAATCAGAGAGGGAGACAAACGATGAGAGATTCTTTTTTTTTTTTTTAAAGATTTATTTATTTATTTTGAGAGAGTGAGAATGAGAGAGAGCACATGAGAGGGGGGAGGGTCAGAAGGAGGAGCAGACTCCCCGCTGAGCCGGGAGCCCGATGCGGAACTCGATCCCGGGACCCCAGGATCATGACCTGAGCCGAAGGCAGTCGCTTAACCAACTGAGCCACCCAGGCGCCCAAACCATGAGAGATTCTTGACTCCGGGAAACAAACTGAAGGTTGTGGAAAGGGTGGTGGGTGGGGGATGGGGTAACTGGGGAATGGGCACTAAGGAGGGCACATGATGTGATGAACACTGGGTATTAGATGCAACTAATGAATCGTTGAACATGACATCAAAAACTAATGATGTACTATATGTTGGCTAATTGAATTTAAATTAAAAAAAAACAAATCATCGTGACCAGAAGACACTGGAACAATATCTTTGAAGTGCTTTTAAAAATCGTCAGCTCTGAATTCTGTGACCAGTGAACATATCCTTCAAAAATAATAGCAAGTAAAGACATTTTGATTAAAAAAAAAAAGAAAGGAAATTTTTCTGCAGGTGTAGTAGTTCTCATGGCCCATCTTCCTGGGTAAAGTTAAATTTTGGAGAAGAATTGAAGACTTGGAGGTAGAGTAGAGAGAAAACATTTTTCCATCTCAAGGTCACTAAGAGTTGGAGGACTGAATTGAAACAGGTGAGATTACTTGAGGGCTGCCCAGCTGGAGGTAGTAAGGTAGCCCCTAGGACATGGCAAAAGGCCAGGAACATAGGCAGGGCCTGGAGGTTTGCCGCAGTGAAGCAAGCTAGGAACTCAGTAAAATAGAGAGGACCCTCTAATGGGTCTCAGTCCCGTTCATGTATCTAAGAACTTTTTAGTAGTTACTTTCAGATATTTTTATTGCTGGAATTTCCATCCATTTCCCCGAGGCTCCAATAATGTTCCATTAAAAGTTGTAGCTACATTCTGCCTTTGCCGTGGAGGACCGAGAGCAGGCTCTGTGCCCCATGCTGGTGGTGATGCTATATAAGAGAAAGCACAGCAGACAGGGGAAAACCAATGTGATTTCTTGAAGTAGCAGGAATGGCTCAAGGGAAGAGGAGAGCAGAACCCCAGAAGACTACACTTAGAATGGCTCTGTGGAACATCTAGACCTAGTGGATTCCACCAAACGTTCATGGTG
The DNA here is from genome assembly GCF_003265705.2 of Callorhinus ursinus. Taxonomy (NCBI): domain Eukaryota; kingdom Metazoa; phylum Chordata; class Mammalia; order Carnivora; family Otariidae; genus Callorhinus; species Callorhinus ursinus. Next base: position 148,227,544 of record NW_027397066.1, on the reverse strand, counting down.
AGAACCAATGGTACAACAAATAACATGGTAAAACCAACCACCTCCTGTCAAATGAGTGTAGAACTCAAACAATTATGAGTCGTACAAAAAAAAAAAAAAATGTGACCTCAGTCTCCCAACTCCCGGTAGACAGGAATTACACATAACGTACATTATTTTCCAATAGTTAATTATCATAGCAACCCTTTGAAGTAGATATTTAAATTTTGTTTCCTACATGGGAAAGGTTTTGAGAAGCTAAGTTTCTTACCCAAATACAACCTGGCTCCTAAATATCAACTTTAAGTTTTAGATTGAGTTATAGGACTTCAAATCTTCTGTTTTGTCTTTGAACCATACTTCTTTCCTAAATATGAGATATTAAAAAGTAATTAAGATTGCAACACCTGGGTGGCTAAGCCAGGTAAGTGTCTGACTCTGACTTTTTTTTTTTTTTTAAGGTTTGTTTAAGAGAGAGAGAGTTGGGGCAGGGGGAGGGACAGAGAAAGAGAGAGAGGGAGAGTCTTAAGCAGATTCAGCGCTGAGCACAGAGCCTGATGGGGTTCAATCTCATGACCCTGAGATCATGACCTGAGCTAAAAACCTAGAGTTGGATGTTTAACCGACTGCACCACCCAGGCACCCCAAGCCTCCAACTCTTGAATTCGGCTCAGGTCATGATCTCAGGGTTATGAGACTGAGCCCCATATCAGGACCCACGCTGAGCATGGAGCCTCCTTAAGATCCTCTCTCTCCTTCTACCTCTGCCCTCCCCCCCTTTCTTAAAAATGAAAAAGGAATAAAAAGTAATTAAGGGCTCTGTTAATGAAAGGATTCAGACAGAGTTTAAATGACAAAATGTCTGGAGATGTTACAAAGAAAATCATATGTATACACGGGGTTTGGACCATACAGTTCCAATATACTGTGATTCTTACTCTTTGGCCCTGCATTAATTATAAGACACAAATCTAATTTCTTGGGGTGATATCTTCAGGCAATATCTTCAGGTGACACAGATATTATAGCACATTCTCTGATTTTTCTATTCCCAAATAAATGTGAAGAACTGAAATGAGGAACTCTTGAAAATTATTTCAGAATAGAAAGGAGATGCAGGACATCCTGTGGCGTTTTTTAAAGAAAATAAATGACACCTGGATGAGCTTCCCTATTTCCAAGACTGTTGCAACATCAGCCATCAGCCATAGGGTTAAATGTGATGATTTTAATGACTTCAGTGCAGTGTTGGCATGGAGATAAATACAGTCTCCAAGGTTAGCCAGCACACTGAGGGAAAAGCCCACTTTCTGCCAAGGTAATGAAAATGCTGAAGGTCTGCCAGGGTTAATTAATAACACAGTGAGGAGACCCTGTTCACCAATGGTCATTTGGAGATGAACCAAGGTCTGCTTGAGTAAAACTGGGCTGCCTGCCATCCTGGTCATCTCACAAGCTGCAATCACTGGGTACAGAGAGCCCACAAAAATATTCTGTCTTGACCTGTTTGTACTAAAAGCCTCCCTTCTTTCCTTTAAAGATATGACTCAAATATTGAAAGTAGAGTCCCCAAATGTCCTTCTTTTGGATCTCAAACTGGTCTTCCGTTCTATCTACATTCTCCCTATTCTGGTACCCTAATGCCTCCAAAAACTGAATTACAATATTTTTATAAGAATGTTTTTTCTTCATATCCAGAAGACTATCCGTAAATATTTACAATTTTTAAAAGAGACCCAATGGACTGCCCCCCCAAACCATTCAAAACTACCCTCCTCGTGCCTCCCTCTTCACTAAGTCATTCAATATCTGCAGACATCCAAAGGTCTTCTATAACATTCTCTCAAAATCTATCATTTCCTCATTAACATAAAGTAAGAGAGCATTTTTCTGGGAAGGATAACTTCTGAAAACAGAAATGTCTAAGTGTTTTGTTATTTGAGGACTTACAAATAGATTAGTATTTGTACTAATTTGATATATATGTACACATGTACACTTCTGCACTTAGATTTTTTTCAGAACTATGCGGTCTTCCCGAATTCCAGAAACTTTCTGTTGCAGTATTATACTGCAACAGATGAAGACTAAAAAATTGTCAGAAATTCACTTAGTTGGTCAACAAGTGTTGCTGGTTTCCCTAATAAATGGGCAAATAAATCCAGAAATGGAGAGTATTCCAATTGTTATCTAAGATAACTTGAAAATGATCTGAAGATAATAAAAAAACTGGCAAGCTATTTTAGCTTCATGAGGGAAAAATGGAAAAAAAGAACTAAATTATATCTCTCAGAAAAGATTTGATAAACCCTGTGCTATGATGCTGCCTTCTTTGGGGATTGCTTAATAGCTGGTTCTGATAAATGGGCAGGGCCAGGGCTAGGATTAGGCAAGTGAGGCACTTGCCTTGGCCACAGAATTTAAGAGAGTGCCAAAGACTCAGTAAGTAAGATAAATAATACTTACATGGAATATATTTTAGAAGTAAAAATTAATGTGAAAATTTGTGATGAACAAAATATCAAAATACCAAAATCTTAAATACAGGCAGGATCAGCTAATGGGTATGAGCTAAAAAGAGAATGAAATTATTTGGCATAATTTATAGAGATCAAAATCTCAATAAATTAAAAGTAGAACTACCATGTGATCCAGCAATCCCACTTCTGGGTGTATATCCAGAGGAAACTAAGTCAATATCTCAAAGCCATATCTGCATTCTTATGCTCATTACAGTATTATTACAATCATCAAGACATGGGAACAATCGAAGTGTCCATCAACAGATAAATGGATAAAAAAGATGTGGAGGATAGATAAATGATAGATAGACAGACCAACTGACCATGGAATATTATTCAGTCTTCTAAATATTATTCAGTCTTCTGCTGCCATTTGCAGCAACATGGATGAACCTGGAGGACATTATGCTAAGTAAAGAAAAAGAGAAGGACAAATACTGTATGATCTCACTCATAAGGGGAATTTTTTAATGATATATTTTTTTAAGATATTATTTATTTATTTGAGGGAAAGAGAGAGAGAGATAGCGAGAGAGCACCAGCAGCGGGGAGAGGGAGAAGCAGGGAGCCTGATGGGGGACTCGATCCCAGGACCCTGAGATCATGACCTGAGCCAAAGGCAGATGCTTAACGGACTGAGACACCCAGGCATCCCTCATAAGGGGAATTAAAAAAAAAGTCAAACTCATAGAAACAGAGTAGAAAAGTGGTTGCCAGGGGCTGAGGGGTGGGGGAATTGGGGAAAAACTGGTCAAAGTATAAAACTTTCAGATATAAGATAAGTAAGTTCTGGGGATCTAATGTGCAGCATGGTGACTATAGTTAATATACTAGAGAGTTGCTAAGAGAGTAAATCTAAAATGTTCCTATCACACTCAAGAAATGGTAACTATATGAAGTCATGTGTTAATTAGCTTGCTTGTGGTAATCATTTTGCCATGTGTACATATATATCAAATTATCACTTTGTATATCTTAAGTATATATGATCTTATTTTTCAAATATTCCTCAATAAAACTAAGGAAAAAAAAACCCTCAACTACAGCACCAAAAAAATGTGCAATGGGGAGAAGAAAAAAAAAGAGTAATTTAACAACTGACATTAGAATCCCTGTTAGGAAAAAAAAAATGCCCTCTATTGAGAAAAGCACCTTTGATCAGTTCTTTCTGGTTGTAGGATGTGAGCCCTCAGAGCTTGGCCAGCATGGGTTGGAAGTGAGGAAAATGTGAACCAAATACCTTGTCAATACAAAGGGAATAATTTTCAAGGTATCTGGCCAGGCTGAAGGAGAAAAGAAAGAAGAAGACAAGAAAGGTAATGAAGAGGGTTGTGAGATTTTTAAGAGCAAGATTCTCTATGGTTCAACTCTGAGTGATTAGCTCTGCTGCCCTTGATTGCAATTACTACCTTCACTGTCATTAAACCTTCAGAAAAATCTGCCCTATATACGTTCTTGAGTTCATGTGATACAGGTAAAGGATAGTACTCAGAAGCGAGACTCCTTGGTTTCAATCCTGGCTCTCCCATTTATTATCTGCCTATTCTACTTTACATATGAAGAAACAAAGGGACAGGAATATTAACTTTCCCAAGTTAACATAACTGGGTGTGTAGATATTTATGGATTATCCTGTTTTATCTCATTTAATCCTTTTTAATCTGATTCCACTGTAATCTGAAGTTAAGACTATGACCCTTTTAGTTTGCATTTTCTTGTTATGCATTTTCCTATTCTTTTAGTTTCAACATTTCTAAATTATTTTTTAAAGATGTATCTCATGTAGGAATTACTAGTTGTGTTTTGCTTTGTAATCCAACCAGAATCTTTGTGTGGAGGGGTTCATTTAGCTCACTCATTTTTATCAATATATTATTTTGGTCTTATCTCTGCCACCACATGTTCTACTATGCTTTAAATTTCATTGTTTTCTTTTTTTTTTAGTATATGGTCTGCTTTATCCATTTTATTTTATTTTGAATGTTTCTTCAAATAATTTAAACAATCCATATTTTTGCTCTAATGATTGGGAAAGTTAATTAATATGTCTGTCTCCTGCTTCTTCATACAGATAGCAGAAGAGGCAGATTAATAAAATAGTATATGCATATGTGTGTATATATTTTTTATGTCTTTGAAAGTAGCATATCAAATTGATTGAAAAAATTGAATAAAAACTAACAAAAGATACTAAAACAATTATTTACATTATAGAGAAAAAAAATCAAATCAATTTAGATCATTCTAGCAGTACCTGTCAGGAATCTGTAAAGTAATTATATATATCATTTTCAATTCAGTGCTTCTACTTCTGGTGGAAAAAACAAATGCAAAAATTTATGTAAAGATTATTTCTTCAATACTTAGTGTGTACATACAGAGGCTTTAAAATTTGCCATAATAAAAGCTTCTCAGTGACGGGACTTTTTGTCCTCTTTTTTCATCGATGTAGCCTCAGACTCTAGAAGAGCACAAGGGCCATCAGAGGTACACAATAAATATTTGTAGAATAAAAGATTAAAGTTCTATATTTTATACTTACAAGGGTCTCATGAACTTTTTTATGGATGTAATTGATTTCATTTGATTTTTTCTTTTTCTGATTGTTATAATTTTTTAATAATTCTGATCTACAACAACACTAACAGAAGTTATAAGAAAAAACTTAATAATAAAAGTAATAACAGAAAATGTTGTTTTATCCTTTGCTCATAATAATTCATCTATTGATTTACTGTCAAACATGATGTTTTAATATCCCTCTCTTGAAGAGTTGGAAATATATCTCACCGTATTGAAGATTCTAATAAGTCAAGAAGAATAGAAACTTGTTTGCCTTTGTTAGTACTGTTTAAAATGTCTAATATTATATCCCAATGAAAGCTTTTTTGAAGGAAACATAACAAAATATTTTGGTACACTAGGGTAACTTGGAGCAGCTTCTGAAATGCTGACATAAACCAATCCTCAACTTTCTTCTAGCTTCAGTTTATAAAAATATTTTGGATTAAAAACATACAAAAAAAAAACCCTGATTTTTTTTACTTTCTGAATTGTACAGAAGTACCACAATTGTTTCAACTTAACATATATTTTAAATGCAGAAAAGTCCACTCTGAACTCTACACATGTAGTCCATTTCTTAGTGCAAAACACTCATATGCAAATACCTGTGTTTTTTAATATATATTTTTTTTACTTTTTAAAGGTAAAAATCTCAACATCACTCATCATCAGGGCAATACAAATCAAAACTACAATGAGATACCACCTCATATCAGTCAGAATGGCTAAAATTAACAACTGAGGAAACAACAGGTGTTGGCCAGGATGTGGAGAAAGGGAAACCCTCTTATACTGTTGGTGGGAATGCAAACTGGTGCAACCACTTTGGAAAACAGCATGGAGTGTCCTCAAAAAAAGTTAAAAATAGAACTACCCTACAATCCAACAATTACACTACTAGGTACTTACCCAAAGCCTACAAAAATACTCATTTGAAGGGATACATGCACCCCGATGTTTATACCAGCATTGCCAACAATAACCAAATTATGGAAAGAGCCCAAATATCCATTGACTGATAAATGGATAAAGAAGATGTGGCATATATATATATATATATATATATACACACACACACACACACAATGGAATATTACTCAGCCATGAAAAGAATGAAATCTTGCCATTTGTAATGACATGGATGGAGCTAGAGAGTAGTATGCTAACTGAGATAAGTCAGTCAGAGAAAGACAAATACTATATGATTTCACTCATATGTGGAATTTAAGAAACAAAACAAATGAACATAGAGGGGGAAAAAAGAGAAAGGCAAACCATAACACAGACCTAACTATAGAGAACAAACTGAGGGTTGCCGGAGGAGAGGTGGGCATAGGGATGGGTTAAGTGAATGATGGGTATCAAGGAGGGCACTTTTGATGAGCACCGGGTGATGTATGGAAGTGTTGAATTGCTATATTGTACACCTGAAACTAATATTACACTCTATGTTAACCAACTGGTATTTAGATAAAAACTTGAAACTACAAAAAAAATAAAAATAAAGGTAAAAAATTTTTAAATAACTATCTGATGAGTAATATATATTAATTGTAGAACAGATAAAAAGTATGAAGAAGAAACATGATATTATTCATAAACCCACTGCTCAGGGGCAGCTGGGTGGCTCAGTCAGTTAAGCGTCTGCCTTCAGCTCAAGTCATGATCTTGGGGTCCTGGGATGGAGCTCCCTGTCGGGCTTCCTGCTCAGCAGGGAGTCTGCTTGTTCCTCTCCCTCTGCCCCACCATGCTCTCTCTCTCTCTCTGTCTCTGTCTGTCAAATAAATAAATAAAAAGTCTTAAAAAAAAGAACAAAACAAAAAAAACCCACTGCTCAGAGATAACAAAGCTGGTATAAATGCATATCTATTTATCCATCTGTCTTCTTACCTAAATACATTAAGATACTACTGTGTTTGAATGTCCTACTAATTTCTTCAAACATTATCATGTGCATTTTCTCATATCATTATATATACTTTAAAACCATGAATTTTGTGGCTGTGGCAATATATTATAAAACATAACAAAACTTTTAACCTACCGTTGATATTTAGGTTATTTCTGATTAGTAATTGTATAAATAACACCATGAAGAACAACAAGTATGCAAATCTTCATGTGAGAATCATTTATTATTCCTTCCACAGGGGAAAAACCTAAGAGAGAAACTATGAGATCAAAGGATATGATCCTCCAAGGTCATGGGATTTTTTTTTATGCCATTAACATTAAAAAAAGAGCGCTCAGATCCCATCTCTTTGAGTTTCTACAAATTATAAAAATAGACATACTGTTGTCCTTATCAAAAGTCACCAGAAAGAATTTCTGCTTAGTCATGATACTGGATAAAGGCTAGCGTTTTCCAATTTCATTTCTAAAAGTAGCATGATCCAAACACTAACCCTGAAGGACCCCGAGGAACACAATACAAAGAGTCCAAGATAGCAGATAGCAAGCATGTTTGAAAAAGAGAGTGCAGGGGAGGGAGGGTCATTAATATTGCCATTTGCCGAATTATGTGCTGCTTACCCTTTCAATCTTGCAATTCGTCTACCATTGGACCTGTACATCCCCTAAAAAATGATATGTCAGGGACAACACATGGAAATCAGAAGAGGAGGAGGTGTGGAACATGTCTCTATTACTTGAAAATGTTATCAGTGAGATGAGACAGACTCAGTTCCTGGGGACCTTCCAAATTTATTGTTTACCAATTGATTCATCTTAGAAATGATGATAAAACACTAGGACAAAGGATGGTCTTGCTTACCAAGTCTGTTCCCCCACAGGGCAGCGTTATGCACTTCCAAAACTTTATAGGCCTCCTTCAAATGACTCAAGGGATGGGAATTTCACCACCTCTCCTGGGAGATTCTTTTATGGCCTCTTACGTCTCACCCATTATGAAAGTCTTCCTGATGAAAGCATTTTTTTTTTCTTTTCTTCAGTTCATTCATTACCCTTAGATAATCCCCTAAAGACCACCTCCACAATCCCTCTCCTTCTTTGGGGTTTATACTTTCAATTATCTGCAAATGGCTATCAGGCCCCCCACCCCACACACACATGCACATACACTCCTTAGCTCTTCAACCAACCTACACACATGTAATTCTTTTAATCTTTCCTCATACATCAAAACCTCCAGCTGCTTAATCATTTTAGCTCCTCTAATAAGCAGCGAATTTGAAGGGGGATTATGGTTTCCTTCTCAGGCTTTTCTCATGTCAGCTGTATCCCTTCTCCCCAACCACATGCCAGATTTCTGTATGCCAATAGCCATTCATCAACGGAAATGAGGGTTTTCTGGAATGCTCTGTTGTATAGTACAGGAAAAAAAAAAAGATCCTTCCTACCCATAACTCATTTCTAGGGTGAATCAATATTTATACAAACTAATAAGGAGGAAAACTCTGAAAGATATCTGGAATCTACCCTAAGTTTTCAAACAACTGAGAAACTTTTTAACTATAAGTAAAATTTCAAAATAATGTGTCTCATTTAAACATGGATTGAGGACTAAAAAAGGAAATTCAATAACCTTTGGTAAAGGAAGTGTTGAAGGATAGACTACTCACTTCTTTCATAATTAAAAAGAAAAAATTACATTAGATGAGTGCCCTAGATGAAAAGAGACTTTCCTTTCTTTCCTGAACCACTGCCTAAATAACAGGTAGTTCTAGGATCCCTCGAGGGACACATATACATCCTTTACTATAATAGGGACCACTAGTTGGGCATCACTCTCAGTGTACAACCTCAGCCTCTCCCCTCCCCACTGTTTCTCCCAAGCGTGCTAGCCGCCAGCCTCCTGCTGCCCTATGAACATGGCCTACACTGTCAAGTCTCCAGGACCCCATCTATCACTCCTCTACCTCAAAGACCTGTCCTTTGCCCATCTCCCCCTGACCCTGTCCCAAATCTCATCGTCCATCAGGATCTAGCTTCAGTTCCATTTCCCACAGGGAACCTATCCTTTCCTCTGGGGTTCATATTTGATGTCTGTACCATTAAAATATTATCTTGCATTACTCATTCTCCACTTGCTCCATATTTGAGAATCTTGCCTCACCACTGATTTGCAAAACCCTTTATGGCAGAGATGATGTCATATTTCTTTACTATCACCCAAAAGAACCAATATATCGCTCTTCATTAAGTGGGTGCTTAATAAATGTTTCTTGATATCCAGTGAAGCAAGAATCTCATAAGAAAGCTCCCAAAGCAGTGAAATGTTGTAAGCATTCATAAAATATTCACATTTATTTTATTTTTTTAAGATTTTATTCATTTATTTGACAGAGAGAGATAGCGAGAGAGGATGAAAGAGAAAGCACAAAGAGGCTGAGCGGCAGGCAGAGGCAGAGGGAGAAGCAGGCCCCCCGCCAAGTAAGGAGCCTGACACGGGGCTGGATCCCAGGACCCTGGGATCATGACCTGAGCTGAAGGCAGACACTTAACAGACTGAGCCATCCAGGCTCCCCTCATATTTATTTTAAAGTAGAAATAACTCCACATTTAATGTTCAAAAATTGTTTCTATTTTTGAAGAGTGATCAAAATTAGCAAAGCCAGCAGATACATACTGCTAGTGGGATATACGAAACTTCTTTTCATGGTTTCTGGCATTCGGTCTATACCTCTTATCCCTTGTAAAACTCTGCCCTTTTCTCTTTCTACTACCACTAGCACATATTTTTCTCCTTCCAAGGAACTTTTCCTCTGCCTCTACTATGCATTCTTGTGTTTTCTCCCCCAAGAATTAAAAGTATGGAATGAGCTCTCCAAATTGTTGTGAAACCTGCTAGTCAGCGATCCACATCTTTAGTCAATGTACAACATGTAAAAAGTTCACTCTCGTCTACAAAGTACACTCATCTGAGGCCGTGATTTTTGTCTGAAGCCAAATCATCATTTATTGTAAAACTCTACGTGTGTTACTCTTCACTTTTCATCTTCAACAACTGAACAATTAGCCTGGAAGTTAAGGTAGTCTTCTTTAAATTCCCAGCAGATTGGAGAATCACAGGTAGATATTCTCCAATTGAAAGGATAGTCTTGCTTTAAAATCTGTTTTCCTTCATTGCTCATCACATGCTTTTTAGAAGCTTGTGTTTCCTGCAGAGAAGAGCCTCCTGATTAAAGTTACACCAGACGGGGGCCTGGGTGGCTCAGTCAGTTAAACGTCTGCCTTTGGCTCAGGTCATGATCCCAGGGTCCTGGGATAGAGACCCACCTGGGGCTCCCTGCCCAATGGATAGCCTGCTTCTCCCTCTCCCTCTGCCTGCCACTCCCCCAGCTGTGATCTCTCTCTCTCTCTCTCTCTCTCTCTCTCTCTCTCTCTCTCTCTCTGTCAAATAAATAAATAAAATCTAAAAAAAAAAAAAAATGAAGTTACACCAGACATCCTGAGTGACATCTCAAACTCTCTGAGGATACCAGCAAGCCAAGCCTGCCTCTGGAAGTTCCTGCAAATGTTACAACAGTAATTATGGCCCCTAAATGTTCTTCTGGACCCCATTGTTTTCCTACTTGAGTGAGAGCATAAGCCTATACAGGAGCATAAGATATGCTTGCTTCTAGAACATTCTCAGTATCACTATAAAGAAAGGCACCATAGTTACAAACTGACTTCTAAGCCAGTGTGGCAGGTTTATACGTACTTAAACATAGGCCTTCCAGGCAGGCTTTGGCTATCTTGTTCCCATTCTTATTCACTTCTGATAGAGTCTTGGTATAGCTGTCCTTGGGTTCATTTTATTTGGAACTCTCTGAGCTTTCTGGACCTGGATGTCTGTTTCTTACCCAGGTTAGGGAAATTGTCAGCCATTATTTCTTGAAATAGTATTTCTGCCTCCTTCTCTCTCTCTTCTGCTCTGGGACTCCTTATAATGTGAATGATATGAAGTTTTCATAGGTCTCATATCATCTTCATTTTTAAAATTCTTTTTTCTTTTTTGCTGTTCTGTCTGAGTGAGTTCCAGTGCTCTGTCTTCCAGCTTGCCGATCTGTTCTGTTTCATCCAGTGTATTGGTGAACCCCTCATCTTCAATTCAGGTATTGTATTCTTCAGCTGTATGACTTCTGTTTGACACTTTCTTTATTGAAAGTTCTAACTGTGTTCATCCATCCATTCTTTTCCCAAATATGGTGAGCATTTTTATGACCATTACTTTGAATTCTTTGTCAGGTGGATTACTTATCTCCATTTCACTAAGTCTTTTTCTGAGGTTTTGTCCTATCTCTCATTTGGAACATATTTCATTGGCTCCTCATTTTGCTTGACTCACAGTGTTTGTTTCTGTGGATTGGGTGAACCTGCTACATCTTTTAATTTTGAAGGAGTGGCTTTGTGTAGGTGATGATCTTTCTCGTTCACCTTTGCCCTAGCTCTTGGGCTTGTCTCTCAAACCTCTGAAATTATCTAAACGGCTTGACTTATTCTTGGTATGTCTCCATTGTTGATGGTGTTCCAAGATCTGTCAGTGTTCCGCGGGGAGGACTCTCCTTTAGCATCTAGTTTTAGGCTGATTGGAAGCCAGATCAGCAATTTTTGAATGCAACTATACATAGTCATGGGGTCATAATCATAAAACCTGCTGGTTTCCATATTGAGAGATCTGGAGGTATTTCCAGGGCAACAGTTGCAAAAATCAAGGCTTCAGGCAAGTGTATAAGCTCCTTTCTGGGAAGCCTCATGGAGCTGCTGCCAAGGGAGCCTATAAACCACTGAGGAAGCATATAGTCCCTGGATGTGCGGGAAACCTGAAGCTTGTCCCTCAGGCTGCAGCTCCAGGATAAATAAATAGGTCTTTTTCACAGGAAGACTGGGAGTGTGTTTCATTTGGCCCTCTATGCAGTAGCCTGGGGGTGTTGGCCTACCAAAAAATGTCTTTCTGATTGTTACTGTCCCTTAGAGCTCAAGAATGCCAGCCCCCTTGGCCATCAGGGCCAGGCAAACAAGGGACATCCCCTGTGTGGCTTGCACATGCCCGCTGGTTTTAACAGGCAGTTGGAGAGTGCGGGGCGAGGGGCAGAGGGGTGGTGGTGCTGCCTAGTGGCTTCAGAAAAATGCCTTGACTGAATGTGCCCTAAGACTTCAATAATGCTCTGGGAGAGTGCCCTGTCTGCACTCCTGTGCTGGCCCCATATTTGGGGAGGAGAATGCCAGAAATGCTCCCACTTGCTTCCCCCCCCACCAGGGAGCAGGGGGATGCTATGATTGCCAACATTCTCCAGCCTCAGCAAGACAGCAGGATATTGCCAGGACTGCTCACCCCGGCCAACCACAGCCGGGCAGTGGGAGGGTGTTGCATGGAGCATGCCCGCCTGTCCTGCAGGGTAGGTGAAGAGCGTACAAGCAGCATCTGGCTGCCCCTCCATCTCTAGAGAGAACCCCAACTGTCCCCTGACCCTCCAGCAGACGCCCCCAACCACCAAATGAATCTCCTTCCCATACAATCTAGGTGCTTTTCAAATTGGTGCTTTCGTGCTAGATCCTGGGGCAAATAAGACCCAACTCAAGCCAGTTAAAAGGAGAGCTCAGTTTCCTATAGCACTCTGGGTCCCTTGGACATCAGTCCTGTTGGTTTTCTAAGCCAGGAATTTCAAGGAACTCCTGTCTCTGGTGCAGATCCCAAGGGTTGGGGTGCCTGATGTGGGGCACCAAACCCTTGTTCCACCAGGGGAAGCACAAGACTTGTGAGATCCTTCCATAGCGGTCACTGTGACAGGGGTGGGGGTTTTAGCCAAGACCACCTCTCTGTCTCTCCTACTTGGGTTGATGTGGTCCTTTCATCCTTTCTTGTGGAGAAACAGTTGCTCTAGTTTTCAGTTCTTTTTCAGAGGGAAATGGTCCATATGAAGCTGTGGATTTGGTGCATCTGTGCGACAGGTGAGCTCAAGGTCTTCCTGCCTCCATCTTGAACCCTCTCCATGAGGTGCCATTTTAATCTAGACTTTTACCTGTATCTCTAAAGGAAATGTAAAGTGAGTAATTTTCTCTCATACTGCTTTTGAATAGTCAGTCTAGGAGATTTATAAAAAATAAATTTGCACATAGTAGTCACACACTACGAATATATACGAATATATATATATATATCAGCTTAAATACAAAAGAGAACTGCTACTGAAGAGTAAGAAAAATCATTTCACTCATAAAATCAGGAGGCCAAATGCATAAATATAATGATTCCTACTTTGATTTTATTACCAAAAGACTCTATGTTTGAGAGGAAACTTTGACCATATTTCACTTTTGCCAAATCCTCATTTTATCCTCTTGGCCCCAGAAAAGGGAAAACAGCAGGCAGTAGAGGAGTGTTTTGAAAGGGAATGGGTTACTGGAGGAAAATGTGGCTAGACTTTCTTTGTATGGATGGAGTGACTGATGGAATAATGATACCAATGTATATGCTACTGACTCTATTTTAAATATATGTTTTAAAAAACCAAAATGATGAAAGTGCATTTAGTCAAAAAAGTAAAGAAAAAACTTCATCACTCATTCAAAGGAACAACAAAACAGGTCCTTTCAAAAATATCTTTACTGAGGGATGCCTGGGTGGCTCAGTCAGTTAAGCGGCTGCCTTCAGCCTGGGTCATGATCCCAGGGTCCTGGGATCGAGTCCCACATCGGGCTCCTTGCTCAGCAGGGAGCCTGCTTCTCCCTCTGCTTGTGCTCTCTCTGTCAAATAAATAAAATCTTAAAAACAAAAAAAAAAATCTGACTGAGAGGGGCGCCTAGATGGCTGAGTCAGCTAAGCATCCGACTCTTGATTCCGGCCCAGGTCATGATCTCAGGGTCATGAGATTGAGCCCCATGTCAGGTTCCCACTCAGTGAGGAGTCTACTTCAGATTCTTTCCCTCTGTCCCTCCCCCCCCCCGCCCTCATGAACTCTCTCTTTCTCTAAAATAAATAAATCTTTAAAAAAAAACCTCTGACTTAGAAATAGAGTTTAGAGTTAACAACTCTATAAATAAAAATGCCTCTACTTACATAAGTAGAGAGAAATACATTGGTGCCATCATAAGTATGGATTCTTATGTCACTGAAAACGTACATTTTTTTTTTAACCCATCTTCAAGGAGTCATCTTCAATTTAAGAGTATATTTCGATTTCCAAGATCCACACCAGTTTCTCCAGAACAATCTCGTAGTTTCTAGGTCTCACCACACGGTTCTACCACTTAGAACCCTAACGGGTATTACTATACACAGAATTTAATCCTTTTATTTCGTGGAGACACTGACTCACTTCCTCAGGGTAAGTTATTATTCCACAGTTTTCAGTAAAACTGGATTTCAAAAATAAACAGGAAAAGATAGAGATTATGGACATAAAGATTAGTCTTTAAAATGAACTGATCCCTTCATCTGACTCAGTGTGAAAGCTCCAAATAAGTTTGACCTCAGAGTTCCTTACGTGAGCACACTAGGACATTTGAGACCAGTTAATTACAAATGCATAAGAAGACATTGTAAGCGCATTGAGTATATATAAATATTTATGATAGTGTCTTCACAAGGAAGACACTTGTGAAGAAGTGGAAGTAAATACTAAAGAAAGAAGACACAAATGTTTTGGTGCAGAATTAAAGAATTAATTCTTCTTTGGAAATACAGTTTGGGGGCACCTGGGTGGCTCAGTCGGTTAAGTGTCTGCCTTTGGCTCAGTCATGATCCCGGGGTCCTAAGATAGAGCCCCGCTCAGCGGGGAGCCTGCTTCTCTCTCTCTCTCTTTCTCTCTCTCTCTCTCTCTCTCCCCCTGCAGCTCCCCCTGCTTGTGATCTCTGTGTCAAATAAATAAATACAATCTTTTTTAAAAAATTAAAAATCAAAAAAATAAGAAATATGGTTTGGATCTGCAGGCTAAGACTGAAATAAGAATAATCATGTAATCAGTATTTTAATTTTCTCATTAACCTATAAAAAAGATACTCATTAACCTCAAATCAGTAGACTGAGCCACTATTTTAATTTAGTCTTTCCTTTCATACCACATGAAAATCAGGAAAATATTCATTCAATTGGTCAGTCAGCTAGTCAGTGAGAATTGGAAAATGAGTAGGATGTTAGCCATAGTGTTGCCATAAACATGCTCTCAACAGAAAAGTTTTGTGTTTACACAGTACATAAAGAATCAAATTGCGTCAGTAATATTTCAAAAGTTTTCCCCTTCTGGTATATCACCACACCCGTACAGCGGCTCTGACCACAAGTACTTTCTGCAATGATGGAAAGTTGTACATTGATCTGCATTATGCAAACAATAACCTCTAGCCACACAAGGCTACTGAACACTTTCAATGTGTCTAGTGCAACTAAAGAATTGAAATTTTAACTTTATTTAATTTTAATGCCTTGGGTGATAATAGAAGATAAAGCCTATAATAAAAGCAGGAAGTCCCCCATTTTCAATGATCTAACCATTTCTAGAAACTCTTACTTAATAAACATAAAATTATCATTATTATCATCGTCATTATCATCACTATCATTACCATCATTATTAACATCCTTATTAGTTTTTTAAAGATTTTATTTATTTTCTTGACAGAGAGAGACACAGTGAGAGAGGGAACACAAGCAGGGGGAGTGGGAGAGGGAGAAGCAGGCTTCCTGCCGAGCAGGGATCCCGACACGGGGCTCGATTCCAGGACCCTGGGATCATGACTTGAGCTGAAGGCAGACGCCCAACGACTGAGCCACCCAGGCATCCCTAACATCCTTATTATTAATTGTGAAATATATCACAAGGAATTTACCTGCATTGTATTCGCAAAATTCCTTCAAAAGAGATGTCTACACCGATAGGAGTATTATTTCTCCGAGGGAAAATGAATGGAAAATACTTTATTTGCTCTAACTGTAAACAGAATCAATTTATAGTCTCATGCTCTCTTCCTCATTTGCAAACTCCATCACAATCCAAGAATTAAAGGTATAATAAGTTCTTCCAAGAAAAGATAAAATCTAGGCAGCTGGGAGAAACTCTCTCCCTTGCTGTGGTTCCAGTGTGCTTTCGACTGTCTTTTGAACCAGAGCCCACATTTTATTGACCTTCACATAATTTCTCAGTCATCAAATGACGCTGAATGGCCCCTTGTTGAATGTACATAACCTGCGCATTAGTAAGGATCTCCCCCTCCCCCGAGATTTCTGTAACTTCATGCGTCATTGGAGCTGCTTTGGTTTAACACAAAAAAACCCACATCATTCTTTGTCAGTGTTCTGCAAAGACATTTTCTTATTGCTGAGGTAGTTCGTGATGGGGGTACGTGGTAGGTTTCAGAGCTTGTTTAAAATAAGGATAAAATCTTAAAATGAAAATTAACCTGGTGGAAGTAGAATTTTCCTTTTCCCCCCTGTTTTTTCAACCTCAAATCAGGATGCCTATCATTATCTACTGGCGTCTAAAGGTTGGAAAATACTCCATCAACAGTTCTTATCTGCATGGAGCAGAACTGGTGTTCATGTGTAAGTTGGTGGGGGAAGAGGGAACAGAGGACATTGACTTTATACTTCCTTCACTTTTACACTTCCAGATTTATTTTGTTTGGCTTTGGAGGGGAAACGCTGGGTATTCTTTCTTTGTTTTGCCAGATGCATATACCAGTTTCATAGTTTTAGAAACACTAATGATATGTAGATGGTGCCAGTTATAGTCGACAAACGCACAGGTGACAGGCATTTTGAATGTTTTCCATTCATAAGTCAGCACAATTTATATTTTGCTTCCCCACTCCATTTGGGTGGCAGAAACCAAATCTCAGGCAGTTGGGATAACCAACCATCGTTTTCTGAGGTTGAGGTCCAGGTGAGTTCACAGTGCCAAGGCCTGGGAAGGGGGTGTCATCTGCTCTTTGATGTCAATTATCTGTGGAGGCATGTTCCTGGAATTCACTGTCCCAACTGGTTCTCATCTGTCGGTCTACTCACACGCTGAGGTAGCCTTTAGCCCTGTCCATTTAGCTTCTGGGTCCCTGGGATCCCTTCAGTAGGTGCTGCCATGTTAGTCAGCCTGTCCCTTGGCAATCTCTGTGAGGTTGCCTATAATCTTGTGTGTCTCTACCAGACCCAACTGGCAGCCTGCCCACCTCCTACTCCTCTTGCTGCCTTCTGTGCATAAAGCTATCTACCGATCTAACTAGATTGGGGCTCTTCTCCCCAGGACCCACTATGGTCTCCTCTCCCAAAGCTTCCTTTCCTTCTCTCCTCCCACATTCCAGTGCAGCGAAATGTTTTCTGGTTTGGAAGTAAAATCCTTCATTCCTCAAATCTTGACATTTTTTGACTATACCTCAAACTTCTCTCTTCTTCTTCAAGCTTAGGCTTTTGCAAACTGAAGTCAAAAAGCTTTTTGCTCTGTCCCATCCCTGAGACCATGAGAACTAAGTGATCTAGCTTTTTAAATTTGGGTTTGAGGTGGTACTGATGGGAACAGGTGGAGATGGAAAGAATCTTCTGAACTACTAGGAGACAGTGGCGGTTCCATGGTGTAATGGTTAGCACTCTGGACTCTGAACTACTAGGAGACAGAAAAGAACAGATAATATAATTAAAACAATATATGCTACAGATATTTCCATTTGCAGGGGGTTGGGGGGTTGACAACTGATCATGTTGTACTGAGACACAAAACTGACAAGGCCATATACAAATGGTTGCAGGGGTGAGCCATTTCCCCAATGGATTTCCATCTCAGATCCCAGTGGGTTTCCATCTCAGATCTTCTAAGGTACCCATTTTCCTGGATTGTGAGAAAATAAAATAAGACCTGACATCTGAACATTCTTCTACAGTATGAGTAATTTTTCTGAGGTGGGGGGGCTGCAGGAGAGACTCCTCTGCCAATTCAGAGGTAAACTAAATGAAGACCACACCTGTTCCAAGGCTGATTGTAAGTGAAAGTCCTGCTTTCTACACTACAAAGGGACACTAGTGAAGAGTCTTTGATGTTTTCAAAACATTGACCTGTTCTAAAAGTTTGGCTTTGTAAAAATATGTTCTTTGTCTGCCTTTTCTTGGGGCAAAGCCTGGAAGGACAGGTCATATTCAAACTGTGCACCTCATGGATGTGTCCCTTCTGTTCTCAGCTCTCCCTATGGCTTTATTCTTCCAGCGGCCTGGGAAGAAAATATCTACCTTCTTCTTTCATGAATCCCCTTCTCTCAAAATCTGTTGTCAACTTCTTTTCTGGGAATTTTTTTATTCACTTAAACAACAAACATTTGCTGATCTCCTACTTGTAGAGTCTCGGGCACTGATGATATTAAGAAATGAAAATGACAGTAATCTCAGGAAGAATTTACAATCTAATGCTGGGAACCTTCTCTGTTTATCTCCTCTCTTTCCTTTACCTAATCCTGCAGACACTGTTTGTATATTTCTTGTAAATATTTTATAAAATTCATCATAATTTTATATCAAAAGTACCTCTAAGTGAAGCCAGTTTCCTCCATCTAGCTCTCCAACAGTGTACATATCAATAAATACTAACCGCATTATCTACGATTTTATTGGATGATAGACACATACTGTCGCTAGAAAAATGCAGTTTCAAAATCCAACATGAAATAGCTGGTGGTCAGTAGTCCTCTAAAAAAATTAAAAAGCCATCATGCAAGAATTGAATAGCAACATTATGTTCATAAATGTTATCGTCTATGATAGCTTAATTAGACAAAAAGGTTTTAAGACAAAAGGCTAAACTTTCCAATATTGTTATTAAATATGATTTCATTGAGTGTTTTCACTACTTCATGCTGACCTTGAAACATATTTATCACTTTCAAATTTAAAACTGATTTTTTTTCATAAACGTAGTGCAGGTAAATTTATAAGAATATTAGTTGGTGCACATTAACATAACTGGGATAGTTACATAACCATAGATTGTTCATATTACCATTTCAAATGTCAAAAAAAAAGTTACACTTCTTAACACATGTGCAAAAATATTGGTATTTGTTCTCATTTCATTTTTTTAACTAAGTAGACCATCAAGATTATTTTTACACACATTTTACAGAAAAAACATGGTCCAAAAATATGTCATGATTCATCTAGCAACTCTTTCTTAACTCATTCCTATATCATGAGAGATGAGAATAGTAGACAAAGATTAAATATCTCTATAAGCAAGAATGTTAATTCGTTATCCCTATTTCAGGAATATACCCATGCTTCTAAAATATTTCTAGCAAACTCCTGACACTTCTCTGCATAACAATTTAATTTCTACTGTGGCTGGAAGTTTTTGTTCAGCTAATCTTTGGGAAAATATACATTGTGGTTTATTCGCTTTGGAAATTATTCCGGAGTGAAGAGTGGCCTCCCAAATGAAGCTTGTTCTAGCTGCACATAATATTTTCCCCAGAAGTGCCTATAAAGTCTACTAAAATAAGAAAGTGCTCATTATTTTTGATAAACAGTAAAGACTGGAAATTCATATTTCATTTTAGTACCAGAAGTGTGGAGTTGAGATACAGTAGCGTTCTTTTTCTGTGCAGTATAATGGCCTATTATTTTACAAATTACTATTTACTTTGTGTCTGTAGCTTAACTCTGAGTAAATTCTACCTTTCTTCTCTTGCTAACTAAGTGGGGGAAAAAAATTACCTCAAACCCTACCAAGTGTCAAAGCTGCTTTAAAATATTGGTATTTAAAGGAGGTATAATACCAATAAGTCTGAGGCGATTAAGAGTTCTGAGTGAGGATATACAGGACTGTGCTATGTAGTTTGGGACAGAAATCTTAAATTAATATGGCAACATGGAGTAACCTTCCCACAGACTAGGGGAGAAAAGGGTTGTCAAACACTTAACTTGTGGTGATGGCACTTAGTAAGTATTGGTCTAATAAAGGGGCAAAGAGTATATGAGTTGAGTCTCTCCCATTTTGCATTTGTTTATTTATTTATTTATTTATTTATTTATTTATTTATTTATTTTACTTATTTATTTATTTCATTTTTTTGGTCAGAACTTTGAAGTTTTTAAAGCTTTGTTCTCTTCCTCTCTGCCAGGCCAATAAAAAGAATTATTATTACTACCACATTTGTGTCTCTTGGATTTTATTTTTGGCTAATGCAAGCACTTTTACAACATGATCTTGGTTGAAGGAGCAATTAGAATTAAGGAGCTTTATCCAGCAATTACAGCACTTATTGCAATTATAATAGTAACTGAGTACGTTGACGACTTACCAAGTTACTCCAACGCTACATTTTTATTTTGCTTTTAACGTTATCAAAAGCCTGATGCTGGAGGTTCGTAATGACTTCGTGGTAGCCAGATTTGAAGTCTGAAGCCCTGTCTGCCACACTGTTAGCCATCAAAGGAGGCCTGTCCCACCAAGCTCTCTATTTTCACAACAGGATATCTGGTTTCTTTTATGAGGATACAGCTATGTTAATTTGGTTTAGTGGTTTGTTGGAGGTAAGCAGGCTCTTCACAGCACAAACACCAAAATCCCCTTAAAGCAGTTTCTTGTTAATAGCTGCGGTCTGATTGGCAGATTTGCATTGTAAAGTGTGATTTGGTTGGATAAATATGTTTAGTCTAGTAAGCACTTTAGTGATTGAGTGTCTGTTAATGGATAAAGGTGGATTATGGAGAAACCTCTACAGGCTGTCACTGGGCACTTAGCATTGTGAGATGTCAAGGGGAATGGAAAACAAACTGGCACGACAGAACAGCTGAAGGGCTATAAAATGCTTAAAATATTCAGTGCTAATGTTGGGCTTTCAAGTCTCAAATATGGATTTCAGTCGAGGAGAAAGAACAGAAAATTATACGGCAGGGCTGGTGTAAATCCAGCAGTGACAAAGTAGGGGATGTCCCCATCCACACTCTTCAAATCTGCCATCTTACGTTGGATTTAAAATCAGAGAACTGACGTGTGCAAGGTTCGGGGCAGTTAAGTGATATGCAAGAATGAATCCAACTCCTGCTGAAATCTTTGCATTCGGATATCCTGCAGGCAGAACAGGAATCAAAGGGAGGGGCGTGGGGGGAGAAGATGTTAGAGTTATTGCTGAAAAATGTTGACATGTCTGCGCATATGTGCCTATGTAGATACAGAGCATTTTACACTTTCCTGAAAACAATGCGCTGCTATAAGAATTACAGATACTAATTTCCTACCTCCTCCCATCTCCGAGCATCTGGAAACGAAGACTTTTCCATTTCTTCCTTTTGAAAAGGAGTACTGGGATTCTTCATGAAAGTCACCAGAAAATGTCACTTTTTTTTTTCCTCTTCAGGTGAACACGCAGAGGTATTTTTATGAGGTGAAAATATCAGCTTACTTCAAGGATCGAAATGGTATTTTAACATCCCAGGCTCTAGCAGAGGGATGCTGGAACGTCTGCTCCCAGCCAGTCATGAAATGCTTAAGACTTCAGCAACTAGTATATTTTTGCAGATTGGCTATTCTATTTAAACCTAAACATATTTCAGCCACTTTGTTTAAGACTCTTCCGGACACTGCTTACAGTTACCAATTTTCATAATCATCATATCTTAGACATGTATCCTCAGAACACCACCACTCAAGGCTTTGCGATTGCAATTGTTCATCCATTGCTCTTGAGCCACTGGTTTCCCTAGGTTAAATGGCATCAGGAAAAGTATAAACCACGAATGTTATTCAGCAAACCTGAGTTAAAATGAAGCCGATCCTTCAACTTTCTGGATATTAGAGGTAAGTATTTTTCTAACACAAGGTATACCAAAGACTAGCTAAAAGTCTAGAGTCTAGTGAGGTGTTAGCCACTAATTTATTATATGATCTTGGACAGAACATAGTCTCTGTGGATCTGTTTCCAATGCCCATGGCGTTGATGGTGATTAATATGACAATGCAAATACCAATGTATTGTTATTAATGAAACTGGGTATTTTCACATATATAGGCCCCAAACCTTGGTTTCCAGGAAGTATAATTTTCTTTATTATTGTACCACAAAACAGTTTCTATTTTGAGCTCCTGTCCCACTGGATGGAGGAAAAAAAGATAATTACATGTAACCCAAAAATATAGTTATTATTATAGAGCTATAAGATAGATAGGATGTAATCACAACTATTTGTACATATAATTATTTCAGGGTCCTTTCCTGTGATCCAATTCCTAGAATTGTGTCCTAAGTTCCAGGGACCTCCAGAATGTCAGAGAGTATGTCATTTGGTTGGAGGGTGGGGTACAGAGAGTCCCATGTTTGTACTTCATCTGCCCATACGTATACCTGTGGAGACACCTCACAGTCATCTGGTCTTCAGCTCCTGATTGACACAGATCAGGGCTCATTCTCTGAATATCACCCAAGGTCTGTCTCAGAGATATCTGTGCTTTTCTTGGACACGTCAGGAACACAGGGTTCTTCTCACATCTTAATGGGGCATGTGGAAATGTGCATCAGACCCCTCTGTCAGCACACCCTGACGCAGCCATTGTCTGCTCTTCTGCCCCTCTTCCATATTGCCCAGAGCATTTGTCTTATACCACCCTCTAAGCAAAGCACAGGTCCCCTCTGCTCTCAGAATCCTTAAACCTCTGCTGGATTTTTATCCCATGACATCACGCAAATGAGTCTTGGTGGAGTGCTTCAGAACCTCAACTTTCTTGCTTACATTCCAATTCTTACTTTCCTATGAAATTTTTATTTGGTAAGAAAGAGATAAAATTAAATCTGACTAATCACCTATTTTATAAAGAAGCACAGGGTGACAAAGTTGAACATGGTGTTCAATGACAAACCAAAGCTGATGTTCATATCAGCTATGGTTTGCACTTGATTCTACAAATGTAGTGACTTTAGCATAAGATGTTAACATTGATCTTAACGTTATACATACAACATATGTGACCATGAATTCTCCAGTCCTGCTCTTCTTCACCATATCAGCCTGGACTAGCTAAGTTCTGGCTCCTGCTCTTACTTCCTTAGGTTGCTACCAGGAACTCAAAGCCCAACAAATTGGCTTTGCGTGGTATTTTGTCTATCCTTAATCTTGAGCCCAGAGCCAAAGAAGCTTTAGAACAGGTGTAATTACTATGACCCTCTCCTTCTCAAGAGATTCTCCAAGACTGCCCTGAAACTTCAGTGGAACATAAGGAAGTAAGTGGTTTTCAGGGTGTACTGAAAAAAAAAAAAAACACTTACTTAGATGGACATTTGTACTAGATGTCAATTTGGACCAAAGTACAGTGTGGAGAGATGGTTTCAGAGAATGAATTACACAGTCCAATGGTATCCAGTACCCCTCTGAGAGAATTGATCAGAGAATATGGTTATGAACACAACTCTCTTTTTTTTAATAAAGATTTTATTTATTTATTTGACAGAGCGAGAGAGAGAGAGCACAAGTAGGCAGAGCAGCAGACAGAGGGAGAGGGAGAATCAGACTCCCCACTAAGCAGAGAGCCCGATGCCCGGCTCGAGCCCAGGACCCTGGGATCATGACCTGAGCTGAAAGGCAGACATTTAACCCACTGAGCCACCCAGGTGCCCCTGAACACAACTCCCTTACACGACCTCAGAAAAAGTACAAATACAGGATGTATAAATGTGAATATACACCCATATCTCACTTCAGTGGTTAGGAAGGAAGAAAGAAAATGAGAGCTCCTATATCTTTAGATTTCTATAATCTAGTCGTGCTGTTATAGAGTTCATTTGATTGGCCCTCAGTAATTAAAGATCTGCTTTACCGTAGAAAGGTAAGAAAACCAGCAAGTACAATATTTTTTAAAAATAAGATCTCTTAAAAATACATGAACTCAGAAAACTGGAAATAGTAACTGCAAAGCAAAAATAATGCATTTAATTCTTATTGTCTCAAGTAGGAAAAAAAGTATCCACTTTAACAGTCTCTGCAAATAATGGAACAGAGAATTCTTCCTCAAGGGAAAGGAGCTACCACATTAGGTGGTCTTAACCAGATTTTGGCAATTAACACATTTGAAAAGAAAGCTAGTAAAATACAGAATCAGAAGAAACCACAGGTATGTAGTTGAGGCTATATTTGTTAACTAATATTTTTGTAAATTCTAATCACATAGAACATAAAATCAGAAGATTTTTAAATGTAGTTCCATTTATTACCTATAACATGGAATTTTTTAGAGTGAGTAGTCTTCAAATTTAAGTTTTTATTTATATCATATAAATTTGTATCAAAAAATAACTGGTGGGGGCGCCTGGGTGGCTCAGTTGGTTAAGTGTCTGACTCTTGGCTTCGGCTCAGGTCATGACCTCAGGGTCGTGGGATTGCCACCCCCCGCCCCCAACCCCTGCAATGGGCTCCACGCTCAGTACAGAGTCCTCTTCAGATTCTTTCTCCCTCCCCCTCTGCTCCTCCCTGCTCACACCCTCTCCCTCTCTCTCTCTCAAATAGATAAATAAAATCTTTAAAAACAATAATAATAATTGGCATAAAACTACTGAAATCTGTGGCTGCAAGGGGACCTGGGTCAGTTTATATTAAATCTCCAAATATCAATTATAAAATTTATAAAAATGAAGACACTCAGAATTGTATAGGGCCGATGTCAAGTTATAGAACTTATGCCTGGGGATCTTTGCAGGTAAGGTGAGTACACAATTAAGCTCTTATTCAAATTACTACAAAACAAATGCTTATAACATTTATACCGTATTTTCAATCCGTTCTTAATACAAACTATAAGGACCTTGTCTTTAAATAACCTTACCAGTAACAAGACACTTCGAGGCCATGCTCGGACTGCAAATCTAGCAAATGAAGCATAGTTGAGAATGACTGAAAAAGATAGAGTGGTTTGGGTGCAAAAGTATCACTTTAATCATTATATATCAACATTTAGCATTATGCTTCCCAAGAGATAGAAATAAAAAACAAGCAATCCTGTGATATAACACAGATATATGGTCTTTCACTGTTTAAAATTAGAAAGCTATATAAAATTATATATAACTTGATTATATAAAATTATTTATAAAAAATAAATAAAATTAGTCATATATCAAAGATAGCCCCTAAAGTTGCTACAATGCTATCGTGCTTAAAAATAAATGTACTTGAGATTCTTTTAGAAACAATGTCACCTGTCCATGCTCAAATATAAATGAGCAAGAGTGGGAAAAAAATTGCCTTAAATTCATGATGAAAAATAAGTTCCACATCTTTCATACAGTAGACTTCCACTTATCTTGACTCAAGTAGATGCAGATTTTAAACTCAATATTTCTACATTAAAAATTAAAGATTTGCACTAGAAACAGTGTAAAAGAAACCTGCAACAGCTAATTATGTTTGTTTCCCCATCTTTTCATTACATAGTTGCCACCAAATCATAAAAGTCATTTTAGGCTTAAGACACAGTGATCAATTACTATATCAGTAAAACTAGAGATATTGACATGATTTTTATAGACGTCTATGTGGAACATATGCACATTTCCATGAGTTTAACTCCTTAGACCTAGAGCATTACATGTAAGAATTATTTTTCTGCCTCCATTGTATTTTAAAATCCTATCTATTTCTCTCAATTATTCCTCTGGAAAAGCAAAAATATGCAGCATTTTCCTGCTGTGAATATTTTATGCCCAAGAGATTTGGCCCAAATGGAAAAAGATGGGGTAGAGTCACATCCGTGGAAAAAAAACACAGTGGAATTAGATTTTTGTGAATAAAAAAAAAACCAACAAAAAAAAAAAAAACCCAGAAAAATAAGTTGCAGTCAGATAGGTAGGTGCTCTGCTCACTGGCCAAACCCTGTCTAAAGGGGACATGAAACACAAAGGCCTGGCCACATATCTAGAGGAAGCAGCTGCAAGAGTGATATAAGGCCCATTCTTATAAAGAAAGAGCACCAGCAAATCTGTTTGAGCATGAATATTAGATTTGCTGAGTTCTGCCGACATCACCATGGCAGATAAACATATTACGGAGACTGAGGCAGCCTGTCATTGGAGAGGTTGCCAGATGAAATCAGTGACCCCATGATGCCCATCTTGACAACCCTGCGTATGACCCAAGGCAGCGACTTAGTCAAGTGTCATCTCAAACATTGCTAGTCTAGAACAAGTGGATCAGAATGAACTCTGAACCTTTGTTTCCTTAAGAGTGAAGGACGAACAGCTGCCTGCATCTGGAATCTGTGTGGAAGTTCTTTACAGCTGTAACATAATAAACAAACTAAAAAAAAAAAAAAAATCGGCAGGGTCTACTGTTCCATTTACATTCTTGCCCCTTCTCTGGCCTCATTAAATTGTAATCTCACATCTAATTACATTTTATCAATGTATTATTTCTGCAACTTGAGGATGAAATTGAAAACATATTGAAACAAAAAAAGAAATATCTAACAGTTCTTTTTTTTTTTTTTTCTTGTTTGGTATTAGCAAGTGCGCGATGACCAGGACCTGAGTTGTAAGGGGCCAGCAGCTTGTATGGTGTGCTTTTGGCAAGTAAATGGTGGAGGGTGGGGGGGCCAACACGTTCAAGAATATGATTTACCAGCTCTGGAGCTCTGGGGTCTACATTTTCATAAATATAAGTGACAAATTATCAATAAATCACTCTTTGGTTCACCATAATGCATAATGTTTATTGAAGCCCAGTTCCAATAAATATGACTCGCCCTTTTTAGCCAAAGCATAAGAAACAAAGATGACAGGAATTACAAACAGAAATGAAAAATGGGGAATAAGCCCCTGGAAAGCAATGAACCTTTTCTCTTTCCAATTCAATCTGAGACCACTGGATTCTGGAAGATACTTTCAGATGTGTACACTTGTTTCAAAATACCATTAGTTTTCATTCTGACCTGGGGAATTTACAGAGTGAGGTAGTATGGGTCATGTTGGACCACTGAAAGTTTCTACTATTTTTTTGTCTCGTGTATATACATGAGATTCCACTAAATCTCCATGGATTTCACTGAAATGGCAATGGCATGAATTAAAAGTGTTACAACCTTCCTTGGTTTTGAAATACAACAGTGTCCCTGTTCTCTTTCCCAAAATATGAGCTATAGTTAAAAAAAAAAAGGCAGTCAACCCTCATACTAAATGTTTCCAAAATTGTCTGCTAAAAAAATGGGAAGGTATAAGATAAGAGTAACACTGGAAGTAATTGGTAATTTGCCTTTAGAAGTTTACACACACATTTTACCCTTTGTTCCACATGCATGCCTTCAAGAGAAGAGGGATTGCGTACATATTATTTATTATTGTTATTCTTTACTTCTTTATCACTTAGTATTACTTTGATATGCTTTATGCACCGTATGATTTATCTTCTATGTTCTAAGAGTGAAATTAAGAAGTGTTGCAAACAATGCTGTTGTAACGCCCTATAACTTTACAAACTCATTCCGCAGCTGGAAGCAATTGACATAGGGTAGCGTTTGACTCGAACAACACTTTAAAAAGTCAACTTGAATCTTAATTGAAATACCCTATATTTCACATTGGATACATGACCCAATGCTAGCCTTTTGTTTCTTTCTTACAAAGCAAAGGCAGTAAAGTGTTACCCTGTGTGTAAGACTTTATTATAAGATTGTTTGTTATTATCAAACAGCAATATTTACTCTAACAAAGATTTTTAGAAATTGACTCTCTGAAACATACTTCTGTGTTATGTATATTTACATGTCTTTTTATGGAAAATCGATATAATAAATACAATTTTTAAATGAGCAAAAATTAACCATAACCTGAACATGTAAAAAAAAATGTTTGCTCTTTTGCATATTATATAATTCTCCAGCCTTTAAGTAGCCTACGTCTACTTATTATTTACATAACTGCTTTTAACTTTTTTATACTTAAGTGTTTTATATACTTGCTTACGTATCTGTAATGCTCCCCGTTCTTATTTAAACTGCCTAAAAACTATCGCATTAAGTTAATTTTAAAGCGATGGTAAAAACAAGGAGTTACCAACAGTTCATTTCTTATCCATAAGAGCTAACATGCATTCAGGTTAACAGATCTCTGTTCTAGCTGCCTCACCCTCTATACACGATAACTATATGAGGTAGTCACTATTCTTAGCTACATTTATCAGATGAGGCAAATAATTCACAGAGGTCAAATACCTTGTCCAAGGCACCATGCTAGTAAATAATAGAATCAAACTAAGAGAAAGAGCTCTACCAAATTTCCCTCCCTTGAGGCATTATGTTTGTTTCTGAAAGCACACATGTCCCCCAGATTTTTAAAATTAAATTGTACATTAAGTGCAGTCAAGTTAGCTATTTAATCCAATGAATCGTTTTTGGCAATAATCCCCCAAATTTATCTGTTTATAAATTTAAATTTTATAGTATCATGTTGAGTTGTTCTGTACTCTTTAGTTGTCTAATGACAGAAACACAACTCCAACCCACTTACACAAAATAGAGAGTGATGTTGATACCACAGCTGCAAAGGCACTTCCGGCAAGACCAGCTCCAGAAGTTCCAACAAGGTGATAAGCCTGCAGCCCCTTTCTCTCCCTTGCAACTCTGCCTCCTTTGCTAGCATTCTCAAGCAAGATTTGTGTCCACTGGCGGGTCTTAAGTTTAATTTGTCCTGCAGTCGGATACATAACACAAACAAACTCCTTTCTCAGTAGCTCAGGCAAAACTCCCAAGAGATAATCCCCATTAGTCTAGTGGGTCATGCTCCAAAGCCTGAACCGTCACTGTGGCTGGAAAAAGAAAGTTCTTTGTCTCCAGGCCTGAGGGTAACGTCAGCCCTACCCAGAACTAAGAACGAGGAAGGGGTGATTCTCGAAAGGAAAAATCAAGATACCACTACCTAAAGAAGAGGAAGAAATTGCTGGCCAGAAAGAAATCCACAAAACTCCCAGACACAAGTTCTCTAAAAATAGTTTTTAGCTTTGTTAGTGTAATCTCTTCAGTGGAAATATCACATGTGGCACTGAGTCCGGGAGAGTGCAGTTGCAGAGAATAAAATCTGCTCCAGCTAGTTTAAGCTGAAAGGGATTTATTACAGGGTTTTAAGACATATTTCTCAAGACAAACAAAGAGACGAAGTTTCTTTTAAGGTCATAGGAAATATGCTAAGAGAAGGTTAATCTCTTTAGTGTAAAAGGGTTGGTTTTTGTGTAAATATTTCACGCTGAATTTGGAATATCCCATTTCCTCTTTCTCCCCCTCCTAGGATGACCAACTGGTCTTGGTTTGCTTGAGACTTTCCTGGTTTTTAAAACTGTAACACTCACAATCCAGGAGCTCCTCAAGACTGGGAAAACCAGGACAGCTGGTCACCTACCTCACCCTGTCCCTCTGGTAGTGATACCAAATGGAATCTACTGGCTAAAACCAATACTTGAAGCCAGCTGAGCAAAACCATGGGATCCATGAAATGGGGTGTGTGGGGGGGTAGATTTAAAGAACCTAAGCCTCTTTAATAAAGAAGAGAATGAAGAGAGGGAGGGTCCAAAGTGAATAGGTTTCCCTACAGAGCACATCACAAGTTACTACATGGGGTCTTGAGAAGCCCCAAGTCTCTTGAGGAGTTGGAATCCAACAGATAAGGGAACTAAACCCAAATGCCCATGACCCATTTGGTCTGTGTGGATTGGAAGGCGCAGCTAGAACCCAAAGGACTGTTTTATTTTCATCTTAGTCTCTGAGTGTTTGCTTGCTGGCTGACAGGAATATTGCCTGTAATCGGATTAAATCTTCTCTCCTTCCAGTGTTAAAAGGGGAAGCCTAGAAACACATACCCACCCTTGCACAATTAGAGTCATTTCTGATACTGACTACCAAACCCTCCCGCTTTCACTATATAATGGAAAGCCTTATGAAATTCCTCCTTCTCCCCCTCCTCCTGTCTGGTTCTAATGGGTATCCCATACAGGGGAACGTTGCCACCCTTTCTCCACCCCTGGATTTGGGGCATTTCTCTCACTGTTGGGCCCATTTATACTTCAACTGAGATGGCAGGACTGGGAGATTATTCCCTCAGGGTTAGGGCCCAGAAAAAAGCATGGGTCCTCCTTAACTCTTCCCCACCTTCATCTAATTTTACTGAACTCCTGAAATACTTCTTTCCCAAGGGAGGCAGCTGATTTATTTCATCAGAATAATTCAGCAAGAGATAACCAAAATGACTCTTCATTCTGCCTATTGGGAATATGAGTTAAATATCGGTACTCATATTCTTCCAGAGTTCTGCTCTTTGCCCTCTTCTCAAATTTGCTACCTTGAGTGTTTCCAATAAAGGCCATGCTTTACTACAACGTATACTTCCTGTCCACATATCTTTGCTCTTGAATTATCTTAAGTTCCCCCCATTGCCAAATCCTAGAGCCTGTGTAGATTCTACCTCCATGTTTACCCAAACTCTGTGTGATCCTTTCTTTCCTCAAAAGCCCCTATATTCCATAGCTATGAGATGGGAAGGACAGGTTTTATATTATGCCTTTATTTTACCAAGAAGGGAACTAAGATCCAATGCTTTGAGGTGGCTCATTCAAGACCACATATCTAGTCAACAGAAAAGCTGATACAAAAAATTAGAATCCTTCACTTCTACTTTATCACTTCACTACTTTAGTCTGAGTTGAGGTCTGGATCTTTTTAAAAGAAATTCAGTTTTATTATCTTCTAATATGTATGATAGAATATTATTTTTCTCAAATACCCTTTTATTAAAAATAACATTAACTCAAGGGTTATCTGGGTGGCTCAGTCAGTTAAGTGTCCGGTTCTTGATTTTGGCTCAGGTTTCTGAAGGTTCAGAAACAGTGTTTCTGTCACTGTTTTGAGAATTAAATGACACACTATATGTGAAATCCTTAAAACAATGCCTAGCACTAAATACATGATCTCAAGGTTGCAGGATTGAGCCCCAGGTTGAGCCCCAGGTTGGGCTCCATGCTCAGGGTGGAGGTCTGCTGGAGATTCTTTCTTTCCCTCTCCCTCTACCCCATCCCTCCATGCTCTCTCTCACTCTTTCAATAAATAAATAAAATCTTTAAAAACTTTTAAAAAGTAAAAATAACATTAACTCCAATAGAAGCAATCCAATTCCACATTATTTATACTCTAAAGTCCAACTAATTTTATCCTGCTATATTGTTAACAGTGTTAATTTGCTAGGCACACATTAAAATCGGACACAGGGAAATGAAAGAATGAGGATTGTAGAGAGCTGGCCAAAACTAAGACAGAACTGACTAATCACATGCTACCAGCATTTTCTCCTGGACTTTTCCAGGATCAACCCAGGCTCCTGCTCTATTCAGACATATGCGATCACATTTGGATGCATCGTTGCTTAGTGTGAAAGATAGTTTTTTTCTTTTTCCTTTTTCTTTTTTCCTCCACAAAGATATGTGGATCTGTGCATGACACCCAACACTGAAGAATGACATTTGTTCCCCACTTTAAATTGGATCAGCAAACTAGTCCACAGCTAAGCATGTATTTGAAGTCAGATCTGAGTCGGATCTGATTTCTATCCTATAACAGTCCATTTTAATTCCATCAGAAATGCACCCACCAAATTCCAAACAGTATCTCATCATATTAGAGTATAAAGTAATTTCCTACCAAAAGAATCAAATGCAAATTTCTTAAATATGAAGGGATAGCAAACCATTTTATGTTGTTTTTTTGAGATTTAATAAGTTTTCTCCCCTTTAGGAATTTTCTAATGATTTTGTGACATACTCTGAAAATATTTACTGGAGATGGCAAAAGATGGATTTCTAAAAGAACATTTCCATGTGTTTGTGAAGAGAATTGGTAGAGAAACCTTCTCCTTGCAAGACAGGACTGTAGCGATTAATTACTTGACAATAATCACTACAACATAGAGAACACCCTGCCTGACGTCACTCAACACCTGCTGTCTCTAGGTCTGGACCCTGCCCAGTGGTCTCTAAACCCCTCTGTTGATAGAGGTGATAGCCACCATTCCAAATAACTTCCCTGATCTTTAGAAGACATAGTTTTCTCCTTTTACTCTGATTGTACAGGGATCGGACTGAGGCAAAATTATGAACTAGGAAATTTTGTCTCTGGACCCCCACCTCTCCTTGTCCTCCCTTTTAAAGAACTGTTTCCTTCTTTGGGTTAAACACAGCTCACGTCTTTGTTTTGTTTGAGCCATTCAGAAGCTGTTAAAAAAAAATTGAATGTGTTGCCAACATCTCAAATTCAGGAGATTTCATATTAAAATCTCTTGATGTTGAAAATACAAACTTGCATTTCCTCCTGACATTTGGCTGGAGAAGATAAGCAGCTATCTCTCCACACTGCATATATCTCCAGTTTACCACAAAATTCACCACATTTACTTCTCAGGTACTTGAGGTCTTAACTCCTATAGGCCTTTTTTGAGGGAGGGACGGGCAGAGGTAGAGGGAGAGACAGAATCCTGAGCAGGCTCCACACCCAGTGTGGAGCCCCACGAGGGGCTCAATCTCACAACCCTGAGATCAGGACCCGAGTCAAAATCAAGAGTTGGCGCTTAACCGACTGAGCCACCCAGGTGCGCCAACTCCTATAGGCTTTTGAGTTGCTTACCTCCATGGCTGATATTTAGCCAATAAACACCAGTACGGTAAAAGTAGTTCTTAAAGGTAACAGCCACCAACCATCCCAAGCCCTCTGAATGCCATTCTGGTTGCCCTACCTCCCACCCAGGACCCTCCAACATTTCCCCATTATTGTCAATTAAAGAGTAAATGCTTGGTACAGCAGGGTGCCTCTAGAACTCTGGTGTAGTTTCCCACACTTCTCTCCTGATGGTGAGGCCCATGTCCTAACAGATGGCCAACTTTTAATACCCTCCTGACAATCTCTGTAACTAAACTATTTCTTTTTTGATTCCCAAAGAGTTAGTCTCATCTTTTACAAAGTGCCGTTTAAAATAGGTACTTTTTAACCCATGGCAATGCCTACCCAGTCTTGAAGCTTTAGTCATGAGACAGTATTTTTTTAGGAAAGAGAAACTAACATACTCATCAAATGATATCTGATAGGGGACAACCAACCTAACTCATTGTTGTTGCATTCATTTATAGATAAAACAACTGGCATCCAAACATAGCAAAATATTTTAACCAAGCATTATCCTTTAAATTAAAAAAAAAATGGTTCTCAGATCAGATTGTGAGCTTGGGATAGAACGATTAATAATTGACTTGCAGTTAGGGCTTTATCATGTACAAAATGCCTTTAAATATTTTCATGTATTCATTTCACAAATGTGTGCCAGATATTTCACTTGATTCTCAGAACTCAGCATGTCCGACGAGGCAGACGTTATCACCCCCACTTCAAACACAGGGGAACTAAGGCCCAGGAGGGTGAACTATTTACTCAGAGTCACATCATCACTGGCAGAATAGAGGCTTGAATCAAATTCTCCTGGCTCCCAGTTCCATTTAGCATTCATTAGAATGCTTTCATGTCAGGAAAATTGTCCTGATTTGGTCAATGACAAAGCTCAAGCTATTTTTTTTTTTTTTTTTGCTGGGCTATAGATTGTTCACTCAGATGATGAAAAGATACAGGTGTAAGTTTTCTGCATCAGAGTCACTACACTTTTGCCCGTAAAGCTTTATTTCCTATTATGGAAAAGATTATACTGAACTACATTTTTTTCTCCCTTTGAGAGAAGCAAAGTAAATTTTTTAAATGCCTGTAACACTCACCTTTAGCTCTATGCATTCTGTACATTTCATATGCTCATTTCAGAATAGCTTATGTTAACCCCTAGGTTACATATTTTTTAAGTTACTTGCTCTATTTTGTTTAACTTTTGGTTCTAATTTTATCCTGAGTGTACCACATTTAAATCAGAACATTTAACTGTTTATATTAATAGTATGCCTTTATCTTGCTGACATTTTCCTCGAGTGATCTATGTGTTTTTACAGAAGACATCTCATAAAAAAATTTTTCAGTTATTGTAATATAAAGTATCTCTCTTAAAGTACATGTTAACTTAAATTTTTAGTTATTTTTGGGCACTAAGTCTTTTTTTAAATGTAATCAAAGCAATACAAAATTTACCAAGGTCCTAAAATTACATCACTTAATATTTCCATAAATAATCTCAAAGACTTTTGACAAGGCATTTGAACCAGTTTCTGAATTTAATATCTGGCTGTTGATTTAGACTTCTTAAAAATACATGAAATTATTTGGCCTGAAAAATTATACTAAAAAAATCAGAATCTAAATGGGATTTGAAGTCCGGCTCTTAATGTCCTTATTTGATTAAAGTACTAACCTCATGCATAAATGTCAGTGAAAATCACCTGATGTTAGTTTATATAATATTCTCATATTGAACACTGCCTTAAGACAATCCTTAAGATAATAATAAACCCTAAGTTAATGCTGGACGTTTATATCTCACTTTTAGAGCATAACTAGGAGAAAAATAAGGCAAATGGAAATGGAAATAATTATTTACTAACCAGTCATATCACTAAATAATAAAAATTGAATTAATAATTTTGTACCTACATCATTACTCCTTTGGACAACAAAGCTGTAAGTCTAAGAGCATCAGAACACTAGAAACCTCTCCTTCACTTTTTGAGGGGCATTCAATAGGTCAAGGATGAGGGAATTCAGGGTAAAACCAGCGAATGGTATAGGCACAAGCCCATTGCTACATTTGATTTGCCAAAAAGTTCTTGATCATCAAGAACGTTGTATCGGATACTTGATGACGAGAAACATAGGAAGTCTATGTATGGTGCCAGCAGTGTTTACAGAAGAACTGTGGGCAAGAAAGGTAAATCCCTATACAGAGTGAGCCAATTCTAGTGATGATAAATCATTGCCCCTTCCATGAGGGAAGGCATCCAAAATAAACTTCCTCATGGGTGGTTGATTAGTCCCTCTGGGGAGAGATACTATTCTGAGGGCTTAGTATTGGCCTTACTGTCTCCCCAGAGTTCCATCAATACCTGTTTTTCTCTTAGAATGATCTTAATTTGATCTTAATAGGATAACCTGGTTGAACACCTAAATTGGCAGTAGTCCTATCACCCTTGGTGAAGGGAAGCCCATGTTACTAAAATCATGGAGATTTCATTGCTGCCATTTTGTTCATGACCCCAGTGAGCCAGCTCTGGCGTGGTGAGGAGAAGCTGACTGACATTGAGTGTCTTCTACTGGGGGCAGCCAGGTGCTGCATAAAACATTTCTACTTGCCGCAGACATTTTGGGTATCAATGGATCTGCCTGATCATGAAGCCCAAGTAGCAGAGTGTCTTATACTTGAGCGTGGACCAGCTGCAGAGCCTTGTTTTGCTCTGGACCCCACTTAAAACTGACAGCTTCACAGTAAGTAAGTCAACCCAGTGCATTCAAATGTAGTTTTTGTTGTCACCGGAAGCCTCCCTTTTTTAGTGAAAAAAAAAAAAAAAACCATCCTTCAAACATAGGAGTTAGTTAACTTCCTTGGTAAATATATATGCATGGGTCCATGTTTGTATATAACTGCTGTTTCCTAATCAAATAAGTATAAAGCAATTTGTATATGGTATTTAATTGTTGCTTCGAACTGAGTCAACAAAATATATTTTAGTCTAAAGACAAAAATCCCATGATATGCTAAGTTCTGTTCTAAAGTATTAATACATCAGCAACACGTTATTGAGTACTTTGACCGTTTTCATTTATCATTTCTCTCGTTTCTATCATTAGGCACTCTTTGAAGAATGTACCATTGCATGAAACTAGCAAATGATTAATAAGACTTCAATTGGGAAATTAAAGAAATAAGTCAGCATGCAAACTATCATTGCCTCATCTGGTCTCAATCGTGCATGCCTAAGTTATGATATATGTATCATTTTATCTGGATTTATATTCCTCATTACCAAAAAAAATTAAAAAATGAAAAAGAACTACTCTGAAAGATTGCATATGTTAACAAATATTTGGCAAAAAAAATTCTCTATTGATTATCGATAGCACAGATTGATGCATTTATCCTTTAAGATTGAAGTCATTAGTCTTTTGTTAATGAAAAGGAAATAAACAGCTGGCTTCTACTCAAACCTGGAAGATCTGACAATATACAAATTAAAGATGACTTTGAAAGAGGAAAGGCCACAATCCTATTACAACTAATCATTTTTACATATTGATCTCCTGATCCCTGCTCGTATGTATACATGTTTTTTACATTATTCATTAATTCATTCAACAAGCATTTACCAAGTTGACATTATTATAAAGCACGTGCACAATTTTGTATTGTGCTTTTTGAACTGAATATGATAATATACATTTTTATCACATGCCTACCAATGTTAACTTTTTAAGCATCCTTTTACTAAAATACAAATGTTCTGGGGATCTAGGTTTTTCAATTTTCGCCTTCACAAACAACTCCTCTTGACAAGGCAGTATGATGTAGTGACTGAGGTTTAGGTTCTGGACCTAGACAGATCTGAGTCTAAAGTCTGGGTTCACCACTTAACCATGAGACCTGGGGCAAATTAATTTTTCATTCTCCTCATTTGTGGCATGGCAATAATGAGTACTGTTTCTGTCACTGTTTTGAGAATTAAATGACACAATATATATGAAATCCTTAAAACAGTGCCTAGCACTAAATACATATAGCTTGTGTTGTTTTTATTTATATCTCTATTATCCAGCCTGTGAAAGTTCTTTTTATTCTTCATGGTTCATCTCACATGCTGTCTTCTTCATTAAGCTTTTGCAGATCTTTCCAACTGGATGTGCTCTTTCCCTCCATCAATCTTTGAAAACATTGTGTTTGTATCATTGTTCAGCACCTGACACTTTATGCTTTCGTTTCATAATGAGTGTGCATTTCTCTTATCCACATTGCCAGATGAAAAACTCGACCATATCTTGCTAAACCTTCACTTTGACTATGGCGCTTAGCACATTTTTCACATTAAATAGATGCTCAATAAATATTTACTAAGTTGAAAAAAAATTGTGGATTCTGACTATATTCTACAGGTAGAAAAACAAGGATACAAACACATGATGAGTTTTCAATTAAAATTGTTTCAACTTTCAATTGATTTTAGTTTTTGTTGAAAATGATCTATTCCTTTGCATACTACTTATATCTGAATTAGAAACTATTTTCCTCTACCAAGTCCTACCTTGTCCTTGGGTGATTTCACTACTTCTCTTTTTTAATTTTATTGACTATTTGCAACATTTATTCAGGATTAGTTTATGTTTCTCATGGAAACCTATAAGTATGTCATCTGGCCCAGTTACAACTATTTGGGTTCCTCAAATAAGTAAATGTTCCCTTTTTTTGGTTCTCCAAACAAACACATGTTTCCAAAAATCTTTTTCTAATAGTCTGGCTTACCGATTATCACTTATTCTTTGTTAAATTCAATTATGCTGTATTTTTTGCACAAAGCATCAGAATTATGTTGTTCTTACTGTAGATTACTCCCCTCTGTATACAAGTATACAAGTATTTGTAATATTTATGATGGTGTTAATCAAACTCATGAAATGGTTTTTATGTACCTATTCTGTATCTATATGAGAGATCTAAAATGAAAAATGACTTACAGCACTTTAATCATGACTTAAATCCCAAAACTTTCTCTTCAAATCAACATGTTCACCATAAGAAACATCATCATAAAATAATTTGAGAGCATGAAGCAATCTGACTGGCCTCTTGCCATCAGTTTATAAACTTATCAACATAATTCCATTCTTATCTCTAAATTGATGACCGTGAATAATGAGTTTAAAATGAAACTATAATTGCATTAGTCATGGTTATCCTTGAATGAATAAATGCAAAAATTATTGTACTGGAGATACACATTAATATGATCAGTCTTGTAATTATGCAGTACACTAATTCAGTGCCCTTATGTAGTTAAATGTGTGACATACAGACACATCACTATAGAAAATTTAATTCGGATATTTGAAAAGACCCACAAAACTCTGTGTAAGTTATAGAAAAGCTAATAAAAATGTGTGCCCTTTGAAAACTTGCAACTCACCTAACTTCCAAATTAAAATAAAACTGGCTTAATTAGAAAAAAACTAATAACAAATGATTGTTTCTAAAACTGCTAATCATCTTTTCATAATCTATCTTGTGAATACCTTGGCCTTCATAAACTTTGTTTTATCAAATTCCCCTATTAAAGAGTAGAAATTATAGCACTGACAAAAACACTAATCCTGAATTTTTCAAACGTCATTTAACCACCTATCTAGATGATCATATGAGTTTGAGCCTTAATTCTAATGATATGATGAACTCTATTAATGGACTTCCAAATAGGGAGTCGCTGTTAGGCCCTGCCCATTGTGGGTACTAAACATCTCATGTGGTAGAAATGTCTGATCACCCACTGGGTCGTATTTTTTTAATGACATCCTCGTATTTGTGCAAAGAATTTGGACTTCATCCTAAAAGCAATGAGAAACCTTTTGTGAAGCTTTTCATTAAGAGTCCTGAATTTTAGAACAATCTCTCTGGTAACAGAAAAAAAATAAGTCAATTAGAAGCAGTAGAATTATTGTAAAGAACCATGAAAAATGATAAGAGCTTGAACTAAATAAAGTGGAATTCAGAGATGTTGAGGAAATGTAATTGTCAATGACTGAGTGAGTGAAGAGGATGAGCAAAAAGGAGTATGAGTCCAGGTTTCTGGCGTGGGCAACAAGATAGATGGTAGGGCATTAGCTGTGATAAGGAATACAGGAAGATGAGTAGCTTTGTCAAGAAAGACGATAAGTTTGTGTGGAGTTTTAGATACTTGTGGAACTCCCAAATGTATACACTTTTTTCTAGAGGATGGGAAAGATATAAGGAACATAAATACAAATTTTGAAGTTATCTATGCAGAGATGATAATTAAATCTATAGGAGTGGTTGAAATCTCAAGAAGAGTGTACATAAGTCGGAAAAGCAATGGTTTAGGACTCAAAGCCACTTTACCTTTGCCAAACAGTTGTAGGGAAGATTCAATGGTACAATATGTATGAAAATATCCCATATGTTACTTATTATTTTCCTCCTAAAGTTCTTTTTATGGTTTACATGGTTTAAATACACATGACTTATAGAAAACAAAGTTTATGACTTGCATGCATATATGTATGTGTAAATATCAAATAAAGACTATGTAAAATTTCCAGTCCCATCTGTCTCTCTTCTGGGAATAATACCATAGAGGCTCCCATTTGACACTTCCTGAGCTTCAATTTCTACCTATAAATGCAAGTAATAATATTTGTGTTTTTAAACCTCATGAGGAGGGAATGCCATTGAGATATGATAAATAATATATGATAGTAGTGTCTTTCAAAAGACACAGATACAACTAGGATTCTATTTGTCCAACATTATTTTATGTCCACAAATATTGTTATGAGCATAGAGCCTCTCCATTCAGTTTCTTTTCACCAATTAAAATGAAGGTCTGAAGTGCCACAAAAATTCATTTTATTTACAGAACAGATTTATAACTTTAGAGAAGTCACCACTGACTTAATACATAACCCTTACAGCCCGGAAAATGTAGAATATATTGTATACCTCACAGAGATGTCCAAAGAAAGAAACAAATTCGATACTTGTGAGGTTTAGTTCCAGAGCCTCCAGACAATAGGTGGTGCAGCTGGGATGGGAGACTGAATATGGAGATTTGATTCAACACGTGTCACGGAAGCTTTGCCTGAACAAAATCACTGTGCATATGAAATTTATCATAGGTGTGAGAGGAGTATTAAACTCTAATCAGGATGAGCATCGGAGTGAGATAAAAGCTTCAAACCACTTCTTGCACGGAAGAGAAAGATGTTTCCACCAGTGGGAGCTCATTTTCGTAAGCAGATTTTAAATTTAAAATGACCAAATTCCTTATTAACATCTAAAAGTTTGGGGCAGCCTGAATCCTCTGTGCTTATTATCTGTCAAACAAAACAAAGCAGTAACTGGCAGCTTCCAAATTTAAGAAGGTGCAAAAGATACCCTGAAATGCTCTTTAACCTACTCATGGTATTATGCTT
Source organism: Callorhinus ursinus (assembly GCF_003265705.2). Lineage (NCBI taxonomy): Eukaryota > Metazoa > Chordata > Mammalia > Carnivora > Otariidae > Callorhinus > Callorhinus ursinus. Next base: position 148,187,439 of record NW_027397066.1, on the reverse strand, counting down.
TCTCTCTTCCTTACACTGAAATGTGAGTGGAAGAAGATCTAAAATGTGGATTTCTCCCTTACCTGGGCAGGTCTGAGAGCCCAAGTGCCTTGACGGTGAGCAAAGTGTTAGGAGATAAGATACAACCCTTTAGCATTTGAGCCATTGGATTTGTAGCGGTTCTAGACACCTGTTCTTTGCTATGTCTAAATGCTTGCAAGTTGGGGTGCCTGGGCGGCTCAGTTGGTTAAGCGACTGCCTTCAGCTCTGGTCATGATCCTGGAGTCCCGGGATCGAGTCCCGCGTCAGGCTCCCTGCTCGGCAGGGAGTCTACCTCTCCCTTTGACACTCCCCCCTCTCATGTGCTCTCTCTCTCATTCTCTCTTTCTCAAGTAAATAAATAAAATCTTTAAAATAAAGTAAATGCTTGCAAGTATCATAGAGTAGACTAGAGTTGGATGAAGGAAACATTTAAAGAAAGGGAATGGACCTGCAAATCCAATTTTCCTAGAGCCATTTCTAACCTTGTGATCAAAATATGTTTTTCCTCATCATATATATCATTTGAAAATATCTGACAATTGAGGTGAAAATTTGCTATCCACACCTCTCTTTTGGGCAGAGTACCACTTGCAGTTTAGAGGTCCCTGCTATGTCCTACCGTGACACACTGTACTTACTTAGCTGGGCACTCAATTTCCAGAGTAACATATGTAAATAATCATTTAATTCTCTAGCTTCCCTTGTAAGTCTGAATCATCTTCTTATCCCCAGTCCTTATCACAGTGCCTACCCCATAGCAGGTGCTCAATAAATGTTTGTTAACTCATGAGTTCCCAGTATCTGCGCATGGGTGCAGTGAGATGTTCTCCAAAGAACCTACACATTAACTCTTGATTTCTACCACTGTTTATTTGAGAACTGGCTGGTACAATGTGACAACAAGTCTGTATTCTCCATATTTTATTCAACACTGAGTGAAATTTTCTCCCAGTGGATTAGTAGAGACAGCAAACTCTGAACCTGTGACTTGTGCTTTTACACTCTTCGTGGAAAAAGAAACTAAAGAGAAGAAATCCAGAGCCTGCCAGCTCTGGGAATTGAAGGCATAACGGGAATTATCTGTCCAGCCTACTATGGCATTAGACCAGTCTTAATTATAGCACGGAGATACTCCCTTACAGATGGACTATTTTAGGTTAGTAAGTAATTAACCAATAAATTCTATCCCATGCTTTGAAAGTTTATTTCACATATGCATAGCATCTTGTATTTGGAGTAAGGTAAAGACACATCTGGTTTTCTCTACTCACCCCAAAGTATAATGTTTGGACACTTTTTTCTCTATGAATTTCCTGAGAATGGATTACATGGCATAGATATAGTTTATGGCTGTGAGATACGTTATGAAGTCTCTTGTAAATGCAATCTCTCCCTCTCTCTCTGGGCTCCTTTTTTAGCAAATCCGTTTATGTGAAATAATTGGGATAGATTAGTCAAAAATGCTTTCATCTTTGTTTCTTGCCTACATTGCATTTTAAAATAATTAAAACTCCAGATTGTTTCTGTTTTTCACCTAAGTTTACTGGCACCCAGCAAAGAAGGCTACACTTTGATTTTAATCATGGCCAGACAATACAAGGCCCCTGTCTCAGAAGCAACAAGGGCAGCAAGTAGAAACCCTGCTGGGTAATTTCAAAGCAATGTACTTCCTGCTGCTAGCTCTACAGTATGATTTCTGTTCTGCCAAGGGCACCAATAGCAGGCAACTTCCAATTTGCACCTCACACATAAATTCACATTATGCCAATAGGTTTCGAAGGAAACCACAAGCTACCCAGCTCAGCCGTCAGAGGTCTGTTAACAGACCTTTAACTATGATCTATTGTGCAGCAGGGCCTGAAAGACGCATGCGGAGTCCCACTTTATAGAGACCGCACTTGCCTGACACCATTTTTCTTGAGATAATTATAAGTGTTTATTTTGGCTTTTAACAACTTTAATCACATTATTTAGCATGTTGCTCTTTTGTCGTCAAGTTAAATGAACACAGAGTTCTCCCAGGAATGTCCCAGAAACTCACACATAGGGTGGTTTCCTTGAGGACAGACCCCAACATACGAGATGGCGATGGTTAATTACATGAAAGCTTCATGTACGCAAAGATGTTTCCTTCCCCAGACGAGTAAGCAAACAAATTATACCAGGCAACAGAGAATTCCTAAATGAATAAGGTGTGATCTTTCTAATTGAAATAGCATGACTCTCTCTTTGCTTTGTGGTTCTGTTTTCAGTGGTTTAATGGAGAGAGGGGTTCATGAGGAATCTTGCATAAAGGCATGCAACATCTTTGATGACAAATGTTGCTGCAATGACCATGTGAACTACAGAACAGCACTTCTCTGGCTTATCTAGAATTAAGTTTAAAAATAACCTTAGCTGATCACAGAGGGTTCTATAGTCACTGTTAACGTCAAACAACTGTTGAAACATCATGCTGTGCCAAATTGCATTTGATGGCCCAGTAATAGCAGAACTATAATGTGCTTCAATGAATTCTAAAAATATCTCCCCCAATGGAAACTGGTTTAAAAAAAAAAAAATAGGACAGCTCACCTTATTCTTAAATCACCCCATTCAATGTGCGTGTGAGTCAACTGGAATATAGGTCTAAGATTATTTAATAGATATATTTAATACATCATGAAACTTATATGCCATTTTTATGTCTTTAATATTTTTATCTGATGCTCTACATTCGGTTAATAATTACACTCAAGTTTCAGAGTAAGATTGTTTCCTCTATAATTATGCATTTCTATCATTTAGTCACTTCAACTTTCTTAAGAAACTGATGATGAACATTCTGTATTGGGATTGTTTTTGCTGCCCAAGGCTCTCAAGTGGACATGCAAGATTTTTTTTTTTAAATGATAACAACTAAAATAAGGTGACAAATGAGGATATGCTTTTGAAATGAGGGCATGTTGCCCTTTCGAATCACTATGTTCTTATCCTTTGGATAAAGACTTCATAGTGCAATTGCTGGGTCATAGGGTTGTTCTATTTTTAACTTTTTGAGGAACCTCCATACTGTTTTCCACCAGTTTGCATTCCTACCAACAGTAAGAGGGTTCCTTTTCTCTGCATCCTCACCAATATCTCTTGTTTCCTGAGTTGTTAAATTTAGCCATTCTGACCGGTGTGAGGTGATAACTCATTGTGGTTTTGATTTGTATTTTCAAGCATGCCAAGTGATGTTGAGCATTTTTTCATGTGTCTGTTAGCCATTTGTATGTCTTCTTTGGAGAAATGTCTGTTCATGTCTTCTGCCCATTTCTTGACTGGATTTTTTGGGTTTTGGGTATTGAGATTGATAAGATCTTTATAGATTTTGGATACTAGCCCTTTATCTGATATGCCATTTGTGAATAACTTCTCTCATTCTGTGGGTTGCCTTTTAGTTTTGTTGACTGTTCCCTTTGATGTGCAAAAGCTTTTTATCCTGATGAAATCCTAATTTTCCATTTTTGTTTTTGTTTCCTGAGTTTTTTCTTAATATTTCTGACCTAAGAGGATTAGCCTGGCCTCTAATTCCTTATCTACATTACTGGATTCCAGAGTATAATGGACCAATGTTTTCCAAGTTATTTTGAATCTGAAACTCTACGCCAAACTAAATTATTATTCAAATCTATAGGTGAAATTAATCTTCAGTCATACAATGACTTGGAAAGTTTACCACACAATACACTTCCTGAAAAATTCATGAATAAAATATTAATAATTCATATCCAGCAGTGAATTATAACAAGAATGGAAAATAAACAGGCTTATTCTTAACATCAAAAAATGCTTTAAATTTAGGAATCTATTCAAGCAATTCATTATATTAGCATATGAAAAGAGAAACCTATAAGATTATTTTGAAAGTTTCTGGTAAAGCACTTCCTATAATTTCTTTGGCTGATAGAGAGAATAAAGACTCCTACAAAATTTGTAATAAATTAAAAATTATATCAAAACCTACGATGAATAGGGGCACCTGGGTGGCTTAGTCAGTTAAGTGTCCCACTCTTGATTTTGGTTCAGGTTATGATCTGAGGGTCATGGTATCAAGTCCTGCATTGGGCTCCGTGCTCAGTAGGAAGTCCGCTTGAGATTCTCTCCCTCTCTCCTCTGCTCCTCCCCCCACCCATGCTCTCTCTTTCTCTCTCTCTATCTAAAATAAATAAATAAATCTTTAAAAAAATAAAAAATAAACCTATGATAAATACCATAATTAAGGATTGCCAAATAAAGTCAAATGTTAGGCAAGAAATGTGTGCTATCACCACTATTATTCAAGCTTATTTTGAAACATTCCAGCCAACGCAATAAGACAAGAAACATGAAACGTGTGTGTGTGTGTATACAAGAAATAAAGAAATAAAACTGTCTTTCTTTGCATATTATAGGTTTGCCTGCTTAAAAACTCTAAGACAATTGAAAAAATTTAAAACTAATAAGAGTCCAGTAAGGTAGCCAGATAAAATATAAATATAGAAAAATCAATAGGAAATTTATAAATATAATGGAAAAAAATCCTATTCACAAGAATAACAGAAAGCAGTAAAATGAATAAGAACAAGACTAACAAGAAATATTAATATATACTCAAAGAAAACACTTGCACTTAACTGATGAATGTAGAAAAGGACTAAATAAATTAAAATTCATAGAATTATACTGCATGAAAAGACAGTAAATAATGACAATGACTGTATTAGTTTGTCCGGGCTACCATAACAAAGTACTGCAGACTAAACAGCTTAAACAACAGAAAGTTATTTTCTCAGAAAGTTATATGGAGGCTAGAAGTCTAAGATCAAGGTGTCTGTAGGGTGAGTTTCTCCTGAGGCCTCTTTCTTTGGTTTGTAGATGGCTATCTTCCCTCTGAGTCTGTCTGTTCTAAATTTCTTCTTCTTATGACACTGGTCACATTGAATTAATGTCCCCCTAATAATCTCATTTTAATTTAATTAGCTCTTTAAAGACTCTATCTCCGAATATAGTTACCTTCTGAAGTACACTGGGGGTTAGGATTTCAACATGGGGCTGGGGACACAACTCAGCCCATAATAATGACATTCCTTTTTCAAAATAATCTAAAATTTCAAAACAATTATTATTAAAAATCCAACAGAACCTTTTATGAAACCCACCAGGATGAGTATAAAATTCACTCCTAAGAGTAAAATGCATAAGAAAATTGTAAAATAAAACATCATTGACAGACAACTTGCTATCCCAAATGTCAAAGCACCCCATAAACCTATGGAAAGTTCTTATAGTATAGTGTTTACCAACATTCTCGACTTGGATCGTGAATGTTGGGGTTCATCCCAGCTCAGCTGTTTACTAGCTTAGTAACCCTGGGCAAGTTACTTAAACAGTTTGGGCTTCAGTTTCCTAACATGTAAAATGGTGGTAATAATGTTGATTACCACATAAGGTATTTGTAAAGATTAAGAGAATGGCACATGTTAAAGTTTCAATAAATATTAGAGATTATTGTTATTAAATTCTATTGTTTAGAATTAAAACACTATGAAGAACAGATAAATAGATCAATGGAACAGAATTGAAATTACTAAAAGAGAGTGATGCTTATATGGGAACTCAGTCTATGAAAATGTTGGCAATGGGGCACCCAGATGGCTCAGTCAGTTAAGCGACCAACTCTTGATTTCAGCTCAAGTCATGATCTCAGGGTTGTGGGATTGAGCCCCATGTTGGCCTCCATGCTCAGCACCGAATCTGCTTGAGATTCTCTCTCCCTCTCCCTCTGCCCCTCTACCCACTCATGCATGCTCTAAATAGATAAATAAAATCCTCCTTACAAAAAGAAAAGAAAATGTTGGCATTAAAATCTGTTAGTAAAAGCTAACTATTAAACAAATTGAAAAGAAAGCCACTCTGTAAGGAAATATTTGCAACATAATTAGCAGATGCAGAATTAAAATCTATAATATATGAAAATGTTAAACTATCAAAGAAAATGAGTGAAAATTATGAACTGGCAAAGAGGAAGTACTAAAGATAATAACCATGCAAAATCATGTTTGGCATCATAAGTAATAAAGGAAATGGGATTAAACAAAAAGATATGTTTTATCCACTCAACTGGTAAAAACTGGAACAATTTATAAATTCCAGAGTCCATAAGTTTTGGAAAATGGGAACTTGACATATTGTTAGTATAAACAATATATATAATGTGTGTGAATGTATATAAACATATATATAAAATATAGTATAAAAAGGCATATGTGAAATGCCTCTCAAAATTATAACATATAGGTAACTCAACTCCACCGTTTTACTTTATAGGAATCTCTCTTACAGAAATAGTAAGAGACATAGGTATATAGAATATTTGCTCTTTGTAGTAGTAAAAAATTAGAAACAACCTAAATATCTAGCAATAGGGGAATGCTGAAAGAAATTATGAAACATTCATTCTATGGAATGCTAAAAAAAAATGAGGTAAACAAATAAAATGAGAAACAGGAAAATGTCTGTCAGTTATTCTTAAGTATTTGCAGTTTTCAAAACTTTTTATGTCTAACCATGTGTAAATGCCTAGAAAAAAGTCTGGAGATATATGCCTGAACAATAGTTATCTTCAGACAGGAGAAAATGCTGGAAGACTAGGATACTTTTAGGCAGGCTTATTTTTATGTATCTAAATCATTTGTAATTTTCAAAGTAACCTGTTATTACTTTTATATATTAAACAATTAAAAGATAAGATACCAACAATTCGTTCTGGGACTAGACATAGGCTGAAGGATCATTGCCAATTGCTTTTTGTGGGAGATGAGCTATAAACTAGGACAGTGTTTTCCCTAACTACACTTAGATAGCTGGGAGAGGAGTCACGCCATTGACAGAGAAAGGATACATGGAAAGACAACTGTTCTTAGTACCAGAAGGAGAAAAGGGGATCTTCTTTTGCCCTGATTTCATGTTCCCAGGTAGAAGGACATCCATTCAAATAACACCTCTGGCCTCTCTACACCTACACTAATTTTTTCCTAAGGGAGAAATGTTGATTTAACTGACTGATAAGTTTGGAACAAAAAGTAGGCAAGCCTAGATCAGCTCTTTCCTCTTTCCTTTTGGGATCTGACCATATGCATGTGTTCTGGTCTACTCTGGATCATGTCATAAACTTAGCAGTCAAGACTCAGTACCTAAACCAGGAAGTACATTGTCCAGGCCTGTAGCTGTCCAGAACTGCCTTGACTCAGAAAATATGATGTCTAATTCTTGGGTTCTAGCAGGAAACCCACCACTACCACATACCTAAGCCATGTTCTCCAACCCAGCCTTTGTCATTAACAAAGCCATCACTTTAATCTTCAAGTGCCTGACTCTTGGCTCCATGTCTCAGTTAGTTCCAAACCTTAGAAGGGTGGAGTGCTTCAATATATTTTTAGCACCTAACTCCAGATGCTTCCAGAGAGATACTGAATAATTCATATCAGAGTCTCATCTATTTACTTATTTATCCAATCAGCAACCCTGAGCAAGGCTCTAGAGATACAAAGGTATATAGAATAGAGAACCTACACTTCAGGAACTCACAATGTATTTGGGGACCAGACATAAAACAAATACAGCATTCTGTTAGGGAATTGGAGGGAATAATAAAGAGGTGATATAAGCTGAGTTTTGAAGGTTGAATAAAAGTTCACTAGGTTGGTGATGGAAGGTGGTGAGGATATGGCACATCAGACAGAGGGAACAACATCTATGAAGGCAGGAAAGCTTGGGAGAACCTGGTACATTCAGCGAGCTCTACGAAGTGTGGTATAAGTGAAGTATGGGGTATATATTGGGGTGACAGCAGCCAAAGCTGAAAAAGGACAATAAAAAATGCATCATGTAATATGGTGTATACAATGCATTTCTTGAATATGATGGAGAAATCACCAAGGAATTTTTAATACTGAGGTAAAATGACAAATTTTGCTTTTTAGACAGATCACTCTGATGGCATGTGAAGGACTATGTTTCTCCATTCCTTTAAAGTTTAGACTTCTAACCCATTTCAGTATAAATTCCTACTAAGATTTGGCAAGTCCAGAAGACTCACTGAAAATTAGCTACTGCCTTCTGAAGAATTTGGGCTGCAATTAGACACATCATTATCTCCCTTTGTTCTGCCAGCCTCTTCAAAGAAATGTTAACCAAGATTGATTTTTCTATTTTTTTCCATTTTATTACTTTTCAGAGGACCCTCAAAAGGCAGGTTGTGATTATTTTTTCCATTTTATACATTAAAAAATAACCATAAAAGAATTAAAGAGTTTAAACCAAATATAAGTCAAGAATAAATCCTAAATTTGGGTATTTCTTTTTTTTATATTATTTTATTATGTTATGTTAATCACCATTCATTACATCATTAGTTTTTGATGTAGTGTTCCATGATTCATTGTTTGTGCATAACACCTAGTTCTCCACGCAGAATGTGCCCTCTTTAATACCCATCACCAGGCTAACCCATCCCCCCACCGCCTCCCCTCTAGAACCCTCAGTTTGTTTTTCAGAGTCTATAGTCTCTCAAGGTTCATCTCCCCCTCAGATTACCCCCCCTTCATTTTTCCCTTCCTACTATTTTCTTTTTTTTTTTTAACATATAATATATTACTTGTTTCAGAGGTACAGGTTTGGGATTCATCAGTCTTATACAATTCACAGGGTTCACCATAACACATACCCTCCCCAATGTCTATCACCCAGCCACCCCATCCCTCCCACCCCCCCACCACTCCAGCAAGCCTCTGTTTGTTTCCTGAGATTAAGAATTAAATTTGGGTATCTCTTAAATTCAACTAAGACTATACAGTGGTGGGTAATTTTTTTTCCATATGAGCAATTCTCCCCATTATAACACTCGTTCTCCTATAGCCACAAAAAGTAATTGTGTTTTGAAGTATAAATTCTGGCCATCTGCCCTTAAGTCTAAATTCAAATTCACAGTTAGTTGAAATAACCAGTATAAAACAGGTTTTTATAGAGAAATTAAACTAGTATTTACTGCATACTCTAATCCTTTTCTAAAATTTTCCTCAGCTTCTCTCCTCTGATGTAAGTAGTACATTTTGGGTATTCTCTAAAGAATTCATACTGTTTTGTGAATGCCCCTGAAATACCAGGTGCCAGGCTGAAAAAAACAGTACGACCCTTTTGGTAACCTTCCTGGATCATGTCATGACTTCTACATATTGAAAGAGTCACACCGTGATGAACCATTTGAAAGTCAAGAGATTCATGGAGAATAGCTCAAAGGAATGGTAGTCTAAGCATTTAACCTTTTCCCAGCACTGGTACCCCTGTGCATCACTGGAGTGCATATAAAAGCTTTCTCAAAAAGAAACAGCACTGGAACATATTTCAGTTCATTGCTCTCTGACCTCTGACCTCGTGATTTTGTGAACTTACCAGTTGCAGTTGGCTGCCATGTTTCATATATAGAACACATAATGGCATACATGTTCGGGATTTTCCAGAAATCTTATTTGTTAATTCCATTGTTGTTCAAATAACATCTTATAAAATATTTTAGGGAAGTGTTTCTAACTCCTTTCAGAAGTCAGACTTGTCAGTATTTTGTGGATAGTTCTTCAGCTGCCATCACAGTTTTAATATCCTATTCATTTGAGTTGTATTATAATTTTGGCACCTGATGACAAGTTCAGTTCAGAAATTCAACCAAGTTTATTTTATAGAACATTCAATAAATTATCTAAATATTTAACTAGTAACATTATTGAAAGTAGCTGATAAAAATAGATAAAAATAAACTACTATAGATTTCTTCAAAGGAAATAGTCCTTATCACATTCATGTAGCTACAAATGTGCGCTTCTCATGTCTACGAATGGCTATGGCGTATTTAATTTCCCCAGACAGAGGTTAAACAGTCACTTTTCATTAAAGTGTAAATAAAATTCACAAAATACCCTAAAACTTTTGCTTTCCCTTTTACCCACTCCTGATGCCAAGGAATTCTAAAGGAAAAGAATTCTAACTACACACCATGCGTGCTCCCTGCATGGGAAGAGTGATAGCCGTCTGGCTAAAGCTTTGATTCTCCAAGTGTCAGAGCAGAAGGAACCATCCAGGGAAGGAATAGCCTGTAACATAAAACAAAAACTGAGATGAACCATTTCCCCAAAATTCCCAATAACTCTTTATGAGATTCTAATGTGTTGAGTTAATTCAGTTTTTGTTTTGTTTTGTTTTTCCGTCTTTGAGCCACTCCACACTTATTAGTTTTGGCTAGAAACACTGGTTCTGAAATATAGTCATAAAGCCAGTTCTGGAAGCCATGCCAGCCAAAAGTCTAGACCTAGAAGTTCCAGATAAGGGTAATACAAGCACTCATTCAAAAGTTTACTAGATTGTAAGCTGCTTGAAAATTAACACCATATTTTTGCTATAAAATTATATATAAAAAGTGTTAAGTACCTCCTACAAGTGCCATGGACTTCACTTCAAATAGATGGTAACTAATAATTTGACCGTCATTAAATGACTAAAGGGAACATACCTTTTTATAAATGTTACTATCATTTTCTTGCCAATCATCTCCTCATTTATCATCAAAGTAATACCTGGGATGGCATATACAAAACTTGTTACAAGCAGTTTTCTTTGCTAAATTAGTTGTTGGATTCATATAGGACCATATGGCTGCCAGCCATGTTCGATTGAAGTGGTTTGCCTATAAAATGGGGGAAGAACATATTTCTATTCCCAAGAGGAAAAAAGGAAAAAAAAAAAAACCCTTTAAGTAACAAAATGTAACAAAATTTTAAGAGTCCAAAGAAATTTATCTATCCCATTGGCATGTGTGTTGTACCAATCTCGAGGTCCCAATACCAGCCCATGTCAGTGGGGAGAGGGACTATGAATCTTCAGCCCTGTTGTATGCTTCGCCCTCTTTGTTTATTACAAATGGTACCAATCATAATGATAGTATTCTTTGACACTGCAGAGCAACAAATGTAATGCATCAGTGAAACTTCTTTCTAAATTAAGTAAAAGATCAATAGAAATCTAAATGTAATTAAAGTATTTATTTGAGGGAAATGATGACCCAGTGCCAGATGTCGAGTCCTCTGAATATTTTAAAGGGAGAGCATCCAACTTAGAGTAGCCAGAGTTGCCTTAGACATTCCCCTACCTCATCTACAGGGTTCCAGAGAGAGGCACCATGACAAAGGTTCTCCTCAAATGACCTAAGATTCCTCTCAGAGAAGGAAGCCCAGTAGGTACACAAAGATGCATAGGGCACCCAGAGCATCTACCCATAGCTCTACCCCTTGACATCATAGATTGTACGTTATTCAGCTCTGGAACTTCAACAGCACAGTACCTGTCATATACTAAATGAATAAAAATTTGATGAATGAATGAATAAATAACATCAATAAATTGATCATTGACTGGAATGACCAAAAACTAACAATAAAAAAGTCAACATCAGATTAAAATGCTCAGACCTATTAAAAATAAAAGCTTTTTTTTAGAAGAAATACATTTTTTATTTTTTTAAATTTTATTTTATTATGTTATGTTAATCACCATACATTACATCATTTTTTTTGATGTAGTATTCCATGATTCATTGCTTGCATATAACACCCAGTGTTCTATTCAGTACGTGCTCTCTTTAATACCCATCACCAGGCTAACCCATCCCCCCACCGCCCTCCGCTCTAGAACCCTCAGTTTGTTTGAGACTATGGACTCTGAGGAAAAATAAAAGCTTTAATCTGTTGGTAATAGTCTTTTATTAGAATAATATATTTATGGGAAAATAAATACCTATAAAATCTGGATCCAATTCAACTTCTGTATGACATAATTCTTTTCCTTCTTATAACTTGAGGGTGATGGGAAAGCAAAACACATCTAAATGTGTTATATTTGTGGTTAGAGGTGACACAATAATATTGCTCGACTATGCTTAGCCATGTTTACTTTACTATTGATTTCCTTCCTACAATGTTATAAAGAAAACAAAAATTATGAGCACCCAATTGTAGGTTATTTTTAAAACATCCCAAAATTCTTTGCCACTTTTATCAGGATAACTTGAGGAACAAACATGCCCAACCCCAGACAGAGTTAAATGAGCCAAATGTTTATAACATGGTTTAATGACTATTCGTGCATAACGTTATTTTAATGATTTTGTTTTTCCACCAGAGTACAGTGTACGAAAGCCATGCCAAAAGAGCACACTGACCCCTTCTAATCTCTAATGAATCTGTCATTAGCCTAATAAGGATCTGGTGCCGGACATTTGGTGATGGCATAGTGTAATTTTAGCACTAACAATTTGAATGTTCTTAACAAAGGGGCAGGAGAAAATGGGCAATTACAACTAAATAATACAAAAATGAAAGGCAAGCAAAATGATTAAGCATAGTCAAAAGCCCATCAATTTTGCATTCAGCTGGGATGCTGAGTTCTTTATATCATAGATTCTCAACCAAGTATCTATAACCCTATGATCAGAATTCTGCTCGGTGAAAAGAAAATATAATTAAATACACAGGATGTTGAGGGAAAACTGTAACATTTAACTCTTCATAATCTATCCAACACACCACCAACACTTACTAATGAAACAATTATATTTTCCTTGTCAATGGAACAGAGAAAAAAAATCTGTAAGAGCATAGGTTATGATAATGACATATGACAACATGTAATCACAGATAAAGTGCATTAATTATACAAATATTCACTGACGTCTATTACTCTTACTTTATGCTTACATTATTTTTACCATATATTTTCCCAGGTGATTAAGAATTCCAGAGGGGGGTGTGGCAAGATGGCGGAGGAGTAGGAGACCTGGATTTCGTCTGGTCTCAGGAATTCAGCTGAATAGGGATCAAACCATTCTGAACACCTACGAACTCAACAGGAGACCAAAGAAGAGAGTAGCAACAACTCTGAACAGAGAAGCGACCACTTACTGGAAGGTAGGACGTGCAGAGACGTGAATCCGAGGCGATATTCGGGAGGATAGACGGCAGGGGAGGGGCCTCCGTCAGTCACTTCTGGCAAGTGATAGAGCCGCGGAGCACACAATGGGAACTTTTAGAAGTCGGCTCCGCTGAGGGACGTCGCTCCAGTGGCTAAGCGGGGGGTGGAACCCTCGCGGGACAGTGTGGTCTCAGGACCCTCGGGGTCACAGAAAGACCGGGGGGTGCCTGAGTGTGGCAGAGCTCCCAGGGATCGGAGCGGGGAAGCCAGCTGCAGAGACGGAGCCCAGTCGCGGGCTCTCAGCTCGGGGTTGCCATAAACTGTGATCCGCGGCCCAGTCGGGCCACTGCTCCTCCAGCAAGGACCCAACAAGCGGCAGATCCGGGGAGACTCCCCTTCCTCCCCCGGGAGGAGCAGCGCGGGAGTGCACTGCAAGGATCTGCTGGGTTTGGAGACTCCACATGGGGTCGGGTGCCAGAGATAGAAACGCTCGGTCACAGGTCGGGTGAGCACGGAGTGCGGCCGAGACTGGGGAGATGGGAGTGACTGCTTTTCTCTGGGGGCGCACTGAGGAGCGGGGCCCCGAGGTCTCGGCTCCTCTGGGCGGAGATTGGGGGGCCACCATTTTCACCCTGGTCCTCCAAAGCTGTACCGAGAGCTTGCAGGGAACAAAAGTTCCTGAGAGCAAACCTGAGCAGCGTGCTTAGCCCGGACTCACAAGGGCGGGGCAATTCCGCCTCCAGCAAAGACATCTGGGAACCACGGCAACAGGCCCCTCCCCCAGAAGATCAGCCCGAAAAGCCAGCAAGCCAAGACCAAGTTTACTGATCAAGGAGAATGGGAGAACTCCAGCGCTAGGGGAATACTGCACATAGAATTCATGGCTTTTTTACCATAATTCATTAGCTTTTCAAAGTTAATTTTTTAACTGTTTTTTTTGAATTTTTCTTTTTCCCTTTTTCAAACAACATCTTATCAATCCCTTTTTTAAAAAAACATTTTTTATTTTTCATTTTTAGAGTCATATTTTTGTCCCTTCATAGTAGTTACCCTTATTTTTGGCATATATATATAAGTTGTTCTCTCTTTAAAATTTTGAGATACAATTTCTTCTAACAGATCAAAATATACCCTAAATGACTACTGTGTGGCTTTGTTCTATTCTCCTGCCTGATCACATTCTCTCCCTTTTTTTTTCTTTTTTTTCTTTTTTCTTTTTCTTTTTAAATCTTCTTCTTTCTTTTTTAAAAAACAACTTCTTATCAATTCCTTTTATAAAATCTTTTATAATTTTCATCTTTATAGTCATCTGCCATCCCTTCATTGTATCAACCCTTATTTTGTACATATATAAGTCTTTCTTCCTTTAAAATTTTAGCAGGCACTTTCTTCTAACAGACCAAAATATGCCCAAAAGCTAGTGTATGGCACTCATCTATGCACTAGCCTGATCATATTTGATCATATTCTGGTTTGTTTTTGTTTTGTTCTCTTTTGTTTGTTTTTATCTTTTTCTTTTTCCTTTTTTTTTCCTCTCTTCTTTCCCTTTCTTGTCCCCTGGTTTCAGGTCTTTTCTGATTTGTATAGAATATATTTGCTGGAGACATTGTTAACCTGTTAACATTCTGTTCTCTCATTCATCTGTTCTCCTCTGGACAAAATGACAAGATGAAAAAAATCACCTCAGCAAAAAGAACAAGAGGTAGTACCGTCTGCCAGGGACCTACTCAATATGGACATTAGTACGATGTCAGACCTAGAGTTCAGAATCATGACTTTAAAGATAATAGCTGGACTTGAAAAAAGTGTGGAAGTTAATAGAGAAACCCTTTCTGGAGAAATAAAAGAACTAAAATCTAACCAAGTCAAAATCAAAAAGGCTATTAATGAGATGCAATCAAAAATGGGGGCACTAACTGCTAGGATAAATGAGGCAGAAGAAAGAATCAGCAATATAGAAGACCAAATGATGGAAAATAAAGAGGCTGAGAAAAAGAGAGATAAACAACTACAGGATCACGAGGGCAGAATTCGAGAGATAAGCGATACGATAAGATGAAACAACATTAGAATAATTGGGATCCCAGAAGAAGAAGAAAGAGAGAGAGGGGCAGAAGGTATATTGGAGCAAATAATAGCAGAGAATGTCCCTAATGTGGGGAAAGAAACAGGCATCAAAATCCAGGAGGCACAGAGAACCCCTCTCAAAATCAATAAAAACAGGTCAACACCCCGACATCTAATAGTAAAACTTATGAGTCTCAGAGACAAAGAGAAAATCCTGAAAGCAGCTCGGGAGAAGAGATATGTAACCTACAATGGTAGAAACATTAGATTGGCAACAGACCTATCCACAGAGACCTGGCAGGCCAGAAAGGACTGGCATGATATCTTCAGAGCACTAAATGAGAAAAATAGGCAGCCAAGAATACGATATCCAGCTAGGCTATCATTGAATATAGAAGGAGAGATAAAAAGCTTCCAGGACAAACAAAAACTAAAGGAATTTGCAAACACAAAACCAGCCCTACAAGAAATATTGAAAGAGTCCTCTAAGCAAAAAGAGAGCCTAAAAGCAGCATAGATCAGAAAGGAACACAGACAATATACAGTCACAGTCACCTTACAGGCAATACAATGGCACTAAATTCATATCTTTCAATAGTTACCCTGAATGTAAATGGGCTCAATGCCCGAATCAAAAGACACAGGCTATCAGATTGGAT
This sequence comes from Callorhinus ursinus, assembly GCF_003265705.2. NCBI lineage: Eukaryota > Metazoa > Chordata > Mammalia > Carnivora > Otariidae > Callorhinus > Callorhinus ursinus. The sequence continues at coordinate 148,171,675 of NW_027397066.1, read as the reverse complement.
TAAAAAACAAGACCCATCAATATGCTGTCTGCAAGAGACTCATTTTAGACCCAAAGACACCACCAGATTGAAAGTGAGGGGGTGCAAAACCATTTACCATGCTAATGGACACCAAAAGAAAGCTGGGGTGGCAATCCTTATATCAGACAAATTAGATTTTAAACCAAAGACTGTAATAAGAGATGAAGAAGGACACTATATCCTACTTAAAGGGTCTATCCAACAAGAAGATCTAACAATTGTAAATATCTATGCCCCTAACATGGGAGCAGCCAATTATATAAGGCAATTAATAACAAAAGCAAAGAAACACATTGACAATAATACAATAATAGTGGGGGACTTTAACACCCCCCTGACTGAAATGGACAGATCATCTAAGCAAAAGATCAACAAGGAAATAAAGACTTTAAGTGAAACACTGGACCAAATGGACTTTATAGATATATTCAGAACACTCCATCCCAAAGCAACGGAATACACATTCTTCTCTAGTGCCCATGGAACATTCTCCAGAATAGATCACATCCTAGATCACAAATCAGGTCTCAACCGGTACCAAAAGATAGGGGTAATTCCCTGCATATTTTCAGACCACAATGCTTTGAAACTAGAACTCAATCACAAGAGGAAAGTCGGAAAGAATTCAAATACATGGAGGCTAAAGAGCATCCTACTAAAGAATGAATGGGTCAACCAAGAAATTAAACAAGAATTAAAAAAATTCATGGAAACCAATGAAAATGAAAACACAAGTGTTCAAAATCTTTGGGATACAGCAGAGGCAGTCCTAAGAGGAAAGTATATAGCAATACAAGCCTTTCTCAAGAAACAAGAAAGTTCTCAAATACACAACCTAACCCTACACCTAAAGGAGCTGGAGAAAGAACAGCAAATAAAGCCTAAACCCAGCAGGAGAAGAGAAATAATAAAGATCAGAGCAGAAATCAATGAAATAGAAACCAAAAGAACAGTAGAACAGATCAACAAAACTAGGAGCTGGTTCTTTGAAAGAATTAACAAGATTGATAAACCCCTGGTCAGAATTATCAAAAAGAAAAGAGAAATGACCCAAATCAACAAAATCATGAATAAAAGAGGAGAGATCACAACCAACACCAAAGAAATACAAACAATTATAAGAACATATTTTGAGCAACGCTATGCCAGCAAATTAGATAACCTGGAAGAAATGGGTGCATTCCTAGAGATGTATCAACTACCAAAATTGAACCAGGAAGAAATAGAAAACCTGAACAGACCTATACCACTAAGGAAATTGAAGCAGTCAGCAAAAATCTCCCAACAAACAAAAGCCCAGGGCCAGATGGCTTCCCAGGGGAATTCTATCAGACATTTCAAGAAGAATTAATACCTATTCTCCTGAAACTGTTCCAAGAAATAGAAATGGAAGGAAAACTTCCAAACTCATTTTATGAGGCCACCATTACCTTGATCCCCAAACCAGGCAAAGACCCCATCAAAAAGGAGAATTACAGACCAATATCCTTGATGAACATGGATGCAAAAATTCTCACCAAAATATTAGCCAATAGGATCCAACAGTCCATTAAAAGGATTATTCACCACGACCAAGTGGGATTTATCCCTGGGCTGCAAGGCTGGTTCAACATCCGCAAATCAATCAACGTGATACAATACATTAACAAAAGAAAGAACAAGAATCATATGATCCTCTCAATAGATGCAGAAAAAGCATTTGACAAAGTAGAGCATCCTTTCTTGATCAAAACTCTTCAGAGTATAGGGATAGAGGGTACATACCTCAATATCATAAAAGCCATCTATGAAAAACCTACAGCGAATATCATTCTCAATGGGGAAAAGCTGAGAGCCTTTCCCCTAAGGTCAGGAACGTGGCAGGGATGTCCACTATCACCACTGCTATTCAACATACTATTAGAAGTCCTAGCCATAGCAATCAGACAACAAAAAGAAATCAAAGGCATCCCAATTGGCAAAGAGGAAGTCAAACTCTCACTCTTTGCAGATGATATGATACTGTATGTGGAAAACCCAGAAGACTCCACCCCAAAACTGCTAGAACTCATACAGGAATTCAGTCAAGTAGCAGGCTATAAAATCAATGCACAGAAATCAGTGGCATTCCTATACACCAACAACAAGACAGAAGAGAGACAAATCAAGGAGTCAATCCCATTTACAATTGCACCCAAAACCACAAGATACCTAGGAATAAATTTAACCAAAGAGGCAAAGGATCTGTACTCAGAAAACTATAAAATACTCATGAAAGAAATTGAAGAAGACACAAAGAAATGGAAAAACGTTCCATGCTCATGGATTGGGAGAATCAACATTGTGAAGATGTCAATGCTACCTAGAGCAATCTACACATTCAATGCAATCCCCATCAAAATACCATCCACTTTTTTCAAAGAAATGGAACAAATAATCCGAAAATTTGTATTGAACCAGAAGAGACCCCGAATAGCCAGAGGAATACTGAAAAAGAAAAGCAAAGCTGGCGGCATCACAATTCCGGACTTCCAGCTCTATTACAAAGCTGTCATCATCAAGACAGTATGGTACTGGCACAAAAACAGACACATAGATCAATGGAACAGAATCGAGAGCCCAGAAATGGACCCTCAACTCTATGGTCAACTCAGCTTTGACAAAGCAGGAAAGAATGTCCAGTGGAAAAAAGACAGTCTCTTCAACAAATGGTGTTGGGAAAATTGGACAGCCACATGCAGAAGAATGAAACTGGACCATTTCCTTACACCACACACAATAATAGACTCCAAATGGTTGAAAGACCTAAACGTGAGACAGGAGTCCATCAAACTCCTAAAGGAGAACACAGGCAGCAACCTCTTCGACCTCAGCCACAGCAACTTCTTCCTAGAAACATCGCCAAAGGCAAGGAAAGCCAGGGCAAAAATGAACTATTGGGATTTCATCAAGATAAAAAGCTTTTGCACAGCAAAAGAAACAGTCCACAAAACCAAAAGACAACCGACAGAATGGGAGAAAATATTTGCAAATGACATATCAGATAAAGGGCTAGTATCCAAAATCTATAAAGAACTTATCAAACTCAACACCCAAAGAACAAATAATCCAATCAAGAAATGGGCAGAAGACATGAACAGACATTTTTCCAAAGAAGACATCCAAATGGCCAACAGACCCATGAAAAAGTGCTCAACATCGCTCGGCATCAGGAAAATCCAAATCAAAACCTCAATGAGATACCACCTCACACCCGTCAGAATGGCTAAAATTAACAAGTCAGGAAACGACAGATGTTGGCAGGGATGCAGAGAAAGGGGAACCCTCCTACACTGTTGGTGGGAATGCAAGCTGGTGCAACCACTCTGGAAAACAGTATGGAGGTTCCTCAAACAGTTGAAATTAGAGCTACCGTTCGATCCAGCAATTGCACTACTGGGTATTTACCCCAAAGATACAAATGTAGGGACCCGAAGGGGTACGTGCACCCCAATGTTTATAGCAGCAATGTCCACAATAGCCAAACTGTGGAAAGAGCCAAGATGTCCATCGACAGATGAATGGATAAAGAAGAAGTGGTATATATACACAATGGAATATTATGCAGCCATCAAAAGGAATGAGATCTTGCCATTTGCAATGATGTGGATGGAACTGGAGGGTGTTATGCTGAGTGAAATAAGTCAATCAGAGAAAGACATGTATCATATGACCTCACTGATATGAGGAATTCTTAATCTCAGGAAACAAACTGAGTGTTGCTGGAGTGGTGGGGGGTGGGAGGGATTGGGTTGCTGGGTGATAGACATTGTGCTATGGTGAGCACTGTGAATTGTACAAGACTGATGAATAACGGATCTGTACTTCTGAAACAAATAATGTAATATATGTTAAGAAAAAGAAAAAGAAGAAGATAGCAGTTGGGGAAGAATGAAGGGGAGTAAGTCGGAGGGGGAGACGAACCATTAGAGACCATGGACTCTGAAAAACAAACTGAGGGTTCTAGAGGGGAGGGGGGGTGGGGGGATGGGTTAGCCTGGTGATGGGTATTAAAGAGGGCACATTCTGCGTGGAGAACTAGGTGTTATGCACAAACAATGAATCATGGAACACTACATCAAAAACTAATGATGTAATGTATGGTGATTAACATAACAATAAAAATTATTAAAAAAAAAAGAATTCCGGAATCCTTCGTATATTACCATAGATTGTCAAAAACAACACACCATGCTTTTATCCACAAGAACAAACATTATATTAAGCCTTGTAGGGGAGATTCACAAAATTACAATTCGAAATTATCATTTATCAGGGGCGCCTGGGTGGCTCAGTTGGTTAAGCAACTGCCTTCGGCTCAGGTCATGATCCTGGAGTCCTGGAATCAAGTCCCACATCGGGCTCCCTGCTCAGCGGGGAGTCTGCTTCTCCCTCTGACCCTCTTCCCTCTCGTGCTCTCTCTCTCATATTCTCTCTCTCTCAAATAAATAAATAAAATTAAAAAAGAAATTATCATTTATCAAATGCACTGAGATTCTTAGCAGGGACATTGGATCCTTTGGAGGCGAAGAGAAGCAGGCAATAGAAGGAAGATCTGGGAGGTCCTGATAGAGAAATGACAGCTAAACTAGGTCTAAAGGATGAGTAGGAATGATCCAATAAAATGTGGAGGGAGAAGAGCAAAGGGAAATGAGTTAGGAAAAATATTCCAGACAAAATGAATAGCATCTGGAAGGCCTAGAAGAAAAAGAAACCATGAAACTGAGGGAAACAGGAAGAAGTTCATTATAGAGTTAACATTATAAAGTCAACAGCACAACATGAGGAGAGAGCGAGGTCCATGAGATAAGCAGGATCCCAACCATGAAATGTCTTATAAGCCAAGGCACAAGAATTAACCCCAAGAACACAGCAAAGCTAAAGAAAGGTTATAAACAGGGGTGCGATCAGATCACATTACTCTTTTTGAAATCTCACCCTGACTACCTATTAAAGGTGAAAATGTCGGAGGACAGACTATGCAGGAGACAATGAGTAAGTTAGGAAGCTATTATATGGTCTACTTAAGGATATGTTGGTGACCCACTCCAGGACAGTGGCAAAACGGATGGAGAAAAAATGGGTGGATTTGAGGGATTTTAGGTGGTAGGATAAGCAGGATTTGGTAATTGATTAGATAAGTGAATGATGGAGAGGAAGATGGCCAGGATTTTGCAGGTGAGTGAATGGTGGCACTGTTCTTTAGATTTAGAAAAGGAAATGGGGAGTGAAGAAAGGAGGAAGGAGGCAGAGGTACAGCACTACTTCTTTCAGGTTTTGATTTTTAGGTGCCTGTGAAATACTTAATTGTAAATGCCCTGAAATCGCTTAAATATGACATTCTGGGGGGTCAAGAAAGAGGTCTGCTATGGGGCTATGAGTTTAGGTTTAATCTTTAAGGATCAGGGATTCTTAACCTGAGTTTATGATGGGTTTCAAAATGTTCCAGGATCACCTGAAATTGTATGCAAAATGTTATGGATTTAATTTTCTCTTCTTTGTCGAGTTTCTTAAGGTGAAACTTACTGATTAAAGTTTTTTTTTCTAATCCTAAAATTTATTGTTATAAATTTCCTTCTAATCACTGTTTTAGCTACATTTCACAAATTTTGATATGCAATGTTTTCATTGTCATTCAATTCAAAAATTTTTCTGATTTCCTTTGAGACTTCCTCTTTGACCCATGGATTATTTAGAATACACTGTTTAATTTCTGTATTTTTTATATTTTCTAGATAGATATTTTTCTGTAATTGATTTCTAATTTAGTTCTGTTATGATCATAACTCTGTATGATTTCTCTTTTAAAGTTTATTGACATTTGTTTCATGACCCAGTATATGCCTAACTTCATGAATATTCTATGTGCATTCCAAAGGAATATATATTCTGTCATTATTGGGTGTAGTCTTCTATAAATGTGAAGTAGGTCAAGTAGGTTGGTGATAAACGTTCAAGTCTTCTACATCCTTACTGATTTCCTCTCTGTCCTATCAGTTACTGAGAAGTGTTGAAATCTCCAAATATAAATATTGAATTTGTCTATTTCTGCTTTCAGTTCTGCCACTTTCTGCTTACTGTATCTTAAAGCTCAGTTATTAAGAACATACATGTTAGGTTTATTTTGCCTTCTAGATGAATTGACTCTTTCATGATTGTCTCTGCTGGTATTCCTTGTCCCATAGGCTTCTTTGTATAATACTAAAATAGGCAGTCCATCTCTCTCTTGATTAGTATTTGCAAGGTACATCTTTTACTTCCAACTTGTCTATCCTTATACTTACAGTGCTTTTCTTCTAGGTAACGTACATTTGGGTCTTGATCTTTTTTATCCATTTTGACAACTTCTCCGTTTTAATGGAATGTTTATGAGCATTTTACGTTTAATTTTATTATTGATATGGCTGGGCTTGAGTCTATCATCTTGCTATTTGTTTTCTATTTTTCTCATCTGTTTTCATTTTTCTTTGTTATTTTTTCCCTTTTTTGGTTTTGGTAGAGTATTTTCTTGTTTTCCATTTTATCTCCTCTATTAACTGACGTATCTCTTTTTTTAGTGATTGCTCTAGGGTTTATAATATGCATTTTAACTAGTCACAGTCTACCTTCATAATATTATATCACTTCAAGTATAGTATGAGAACTTTAAATAATGTAATTGCCCTTCTCCCCTTCAACCATGGAGCTATTATCTTACAGCTGCCAAAATATTACCCTTATTCCTTATAAAGGTGTTATCAGAGAAAGTGGACAAGTGAACTTCATAATACTAAACCTCAAAAAATTAGAAAGACTTCTCCATTTTAGACATGTGCACTTCCTGGGGACCTGTCTCCATTATATTTATGACATGGAAATGCAAAGAAGAAGGCTCTCTCTGGGAAGCCCACTCATAAGAGGAAGAGAGAAGGGAAAGCACTGAACTTCTCCTGCCCTCCTCATTAATGAGAGATAACTCCAACTCCCACATTGCAGAGTGAATGAGGGGGCAGAGAGAAGCCAGGAAAGTTATGCTATCCGAGTGCCCTCCACAAAAAAAGAGAACTCAGCATGAGAAAACCCATATCCCTAACAGCAGCATATTTCCTTTATAAATTTTGTCGAATTTTTCTGTCCTGTCCCTACATACATTGTTCTTACATGTATCCTCTTCAAGTTTCCCCTTACCTGAGCATGCATTTCTCTAGTAATTCTTATAGCTTTCATTCTCAAATTATATTCCAAATAAATCAGATAGGGTGTTTTTTATGGTTAAGAGGAAAGTCTCTCTTCACCACCCACAGAACTTACAGTTTCACAATTTGATCCTTCACAGTCTAGTGATATAGCCTACTGCTCTTACACTGAACATATCATGTGGAAGCCCCTTTATGGGCCAGGCACTGTTACAGGCTGTTACAGGTGCTGGTGATACCAATGCTGAGTAAGACAGAGGAGGTCCCAGGCTCTGCAGCTCCCATTCTTGTGAGCATGGGACAGGGGAGTCAGCAAGCAAACAAATGCATTAAGATACTTTCAGATAATAACAAGTCTTGTAAAGAAAATGAAGCAGTATGACCAAATTGAAAGTAACTAGATAAGGAACAATTGTTCATGGGCTCTGCTTCTTTCCATCTAGGACTCTCCAGGAAAAATAAATCAAGATGGAGAAGAGACAAAAATAGTAATAATAATAATAAAGTTAGGAGGGGAAAAAAAGATAATTGCTATACCAGTTTTCTGTTTTTGTATTCTAATCCTCACTTAAATTCAACAGCCAGTTGCCATTCTCTCACATTTCTCTTGAAGAGAACTATCATTGACCAAATACATGAGCCAGCAAGCTGAGAATAGAAGCCTCAACACAGCCTCTATTCTACCAATCATAGCCAAAAATAAGCCAGAATTGGGTCGCCTGGGTGGCTCAGCCGGTTGAGGGCCCGACTCTTGATTTTGGCTCAGGTCATGATCTCGGGGTCGTGAGATTGAGCCCCAGCTCCACGCTCAGCACCGAGTCTGCTTTAGATTCTTTCTCTCCTTCTCCCTCTGCCCCTTCTCCTGTTCTCTACCCCCCTCTCTCTCAAATAAATAAATAAAATCTTAAAAAAAATAAGCCAGAAATAATTGTTACTTCAATTATTCCCTGGGTGCCAGGGTGCCACTGATTTTCAGAAAATAATGACTAAGCAAAGGTTTAGATTAGCAATGGGGGAGAGAGCTTTTGACATGAACATACAAATGTTAATTAAACTGTATCATCCAGTGTAATGCTGGTGGGAAAGGTAACGTTTGTATCAACTGTGTGAAAGACTCTTTCAAGTATTAGTTTTGTTTTCAGATACCAAAGTCTTGGCATTCACCCAAATGTCAAAAGAAGTGTTTGGATCGTGGCATGTGGATTTGTACTTCTCCTCCCCCAGATTGTCGTAATAAAAACAATAAAGTCAGAAAGTGGGGAATAATTTGCTGGCAAGGAAAACCAAAAGAAAATAGGCTTCCAACTAAAACGAAGCATGCAATGGCTATGAAGCAACATAAATAAAAAACACTGGCTACAGAACCATTTTCTGGAGAATACAGAAACCAACTACTGTGGCCAGACAAATTAAGACACAGAGGGATCAGCCAAAGCAGCCTTCATTAAGCACCAGAATAGTTCCTGCCAAACAAAAGAGACGTGGGACTCAACTCAGTTTGATATATTGCAGCTTTTAGTGCAGAATTATAATTTGTGATTTAAAAAATGCCAAATGTGCACTTTTGTGATATAAATGATACATTAGGGAAATAAGGGGAACATGAATGAATACTTGAGGATACTTGTTAGAATTCAAGAATTTAAAGGATGAATCAAGGCCGGTAGTCTTTCATGAACCTCACAAATTTTACTTTTCTCCAAGTTGAAGCCACATAAGAAATTCCAGTAAGCCAGTGTGATTAACGACTAAGGTGTCTGAGTGACTTGGTTGGTTGGTTTGTTTCTGGAGACTATGGTAGAATTGTAAACCACTGACACACACACCCCCAAATACATCCTCAAGGTAGCCTTAAAGAAATAAGAGTCTTTGGTGATTACAATTTTTTTTTTTTTCTCAACAGCAGCTATACTTTTTCCTTTAGCTAAAGTATCATAGAGATTTTATTCTTTGGTCTAGATTGTGCTATAATTTAAACAAACTGAAATCTCTACTTTTGAGAGGACCAAGTAGACCTGGCTTACCCCTTCCATTTAAAATTCCTTGGCTGCACTTCAGGCTCTCAAGCTACCTTTGAAGGGAGATTTATGTGTTTTAAGTACAATTCAAGCGCACTGACACCTCAAGAGGAGATTGTAAACAATCAGAGACTAGATAGGGGTAATTCAAGTATTTCACTCTGACAACAGCAAAAAAGTCTCGTGTGTCTCCTAAAAGACTCCACATTAGTAATAAACATTATTAGGTGCACACCACCAAGCCCATCTCAAAAGATGTAGGCTATCAATGTTCATGCTCTGTTTAAAGAGTTTGTCAGTTTTGTTAAGTCTTTCTTAGCCTCAGTCACTAAAACATTCTGAAATCATACCGATGGTATGGTTCAAATTCTGTTTTTACATTTGAGAAGTAAATTCTGAAATACCCAGGTTACCTGGCAGTGCAACTTCTAAAAATAGATAAGTATTAAAACTAATTTATAGTCTTGTAAAGACATTTTGCCTCTTTCTAATTAGAAATAATGCTTTCATCAGATCACTTTCACCAAAACTGATGGAAATAGTTTGGCATTAAATAAGGGAAATGGAAAGCCTGTCTTCAATGTATTTAAATATCTCTTTCAGAAGATTTCTGACAGAAGTTAAAGGCTTCGGTTTACCCTACAACTTTTTGGTTACTCCTTTTTTTTTTTTAAGATTTATTTATTCATTTTAGAGACAGAGTGCGGAGGGCAGAGGGAGAGAATCTTCAAGCAGACTCCCTGTGTAGCATAGAGCCAGCCTTGGGTCTCGATCTCACAACCCTGAGATAATGACCTGAGCCAAAATCAAGAGTCAGAGGCTTAACCAGCTGAGCCACCCAGGCACCCCAAGGCTACTACCTTTTCAATTTCATTGGGAATTTCCATAAAGGAAGGGGCTTATGCTTTTTTTTTCCTCCTTGTGTTCCACATAGAAACCAAAAGCTAAAAATCAGGTCTCCATAGTCCAAATGAAATGAAGTATCATGGTGATTATCCGGGTCATTCAGGGGAAACCCATGTGTTAGAGGTGAGTTGAGAAAAGTTGTTTTCTTTTTGCTTGAATCACATATGGGGTTGCCCTAATTACTTTACCACTTACTCATATTATTTTCTTCTGAGTCACTGTACAATTATCCTAAGGCCAGAAATATCCTGTCTTGAAAAGCATACTTCATGTCGTTTCACATCCATGCCATGTATAAACTTAAAAAAATTAATTTTAGCCAATTAAATACTTTAAGCTGACACACACACACACACACACACATATGAAGTTTGAGCTTTTGTATATGGATCTTCACCCTCATCATTATCTATAATGAATTTTACAGTATTTTTCACATTACTTCCTCAAATGGATTGTATTAAATAATTAAAGAAAAGGACCTTCATGCCATCTCAATTCCTAGTTCTCCCTACCTCAACAATTTCCAGATTAAACCTGAGAGTTCGGAGAATTGAAATGTCTGGCCTAAGAAATCTTTTGGCACTGTCAGATTAAAACCTGAATCACAAAAAGAAAATAACTGATTCAACAGAGTTACTCAGTCTTTTACTATTTAGCATGTAATACAATGCCAAGAATTCAGAATTACCTAATTCAGCTCTGCTAACTACCAGCTATTTCCAGATTTCCCTCTGTCCTTATGGTATCTTGTGTGCAATATAGCATAGTACAAGGACAGCCGTCTTTAAGCAGCAGGTGACATCACCATCACAAGATCCAGTTGCAAGAAGAAAGAACCCGTTGCATATGAGTCACAAAATTCTTTCACTTACAAAAGTTCTTCGGTTCTAAGCCACAAATGCCCAATAATAGTAAACAGGAGAACAAACTTTATAATAATACAGTGTTATCACGAAAACAAGTGTCTGAGAGAGTGTTATCTCCCTTTTAAATCGCCATGCATTTTTAAAATTCTAAATGTAAGAATAAGACGTGGATATTATAGAAATGTTAGAAAATGTAAATGATATTAGGAGAATTTAAAAATCACCTCAACTGACTTCCCAGAGAAAATTATCATGAATGTTTTGGTAGAAGAGTTTTCCACATCCTCTATGTGTATATAGGCACGTGTGTGCATATATAGTTACTATCACAATGCGTGCAGTGATAATCTGCTTTTTCTCATGGTATACAATGAACGTGTATCCATGTCATAAAAGTCTTCAAAAACATGTGGAGAAATCACATCATATACATACACCATAATGTATTTAACCAATCCCACCACTGTTTTCTTAAGATGTTTCTTGTTTCTCACATTTACAAATATTTTAGTACCTAACTCAGAATGTTTTGTTTTGTTTTGTTTTGGTTTGGTTTTTCTTAGACTGAAAGAGAGCAGTGTACGCACATGCATGAGGCGGGTGGCACGGAAGGAGAGGGAGAGACCCAGCAGGTGCCCAAAGTGGGGCTCGATCTCATGACCCTGAGATCAAGACCTGAGCTGAAATCAAGAGTTGGACACTTAACTGACTGAGCCACCCAGGTGACCCTGAATGTTTTCTTAAGATCAATTCCTAGAAGCAGATTTGCTCTCAAGAAGAATCTAAATATTTTAAGGTTATTTACAGATTGTGAAATTTTATTCTAAAAAAATTCTTCTAATTTACATTCCCACCAGTAATGTATGTGAGTAAAGATATACTCATCTTTTTAAAATATTGTCACTCCAAAATATTAAAATTGATATTTCACTTAATTGGTGTTTACTTGATTACAAATGTCAGCATATATCCTAATGTACTTCCCTTTAAGTAGCCTGTATAAATCATTTGCCATGTTTCCACTGGGGCAAAAAATCTGTTTTTTTAATGTGAACTGCTTTTTTAAAAATTGAGGCATAATTGACATACAACACTATATTAGGTTCAGATATACTACATAATGACTCAATATTTGTATATATTGCAAAATGATCACCACCATACATAGTTACAGAATTTTTTTTCTTGTGATGAGAACTTTTAAGATCTACTCTCTTAGCAACTTTCAAATATGAAGTACAGGATTATTAACTACAGTCACCAAGCTGTATATTATGTTCCCTGATTTATCTAAATTATCACTGGAAGTCTATACCTTTTGACCCCATTCACCCATTTCACCTACCCCCTGCCTCTGGCAAGCATCAGACTGTTCTTTGTATATATGAGCTTGCTTTGTTTTGTTTTGTTTTAGATTCCACATATGAGATCATACAGTATTATCGTATTTGTCTTTCTCCATCTGACTTATTTCACTTAGCATAATGCTCTCAAGGTCCATCCATATTGTTGCAAATGACAAAATTTCATCCTTTTTAATGGCGGAATAATATTTCATTGTGTACATAAATAGCACGTTTCTTTGTCCGTTCAGCCCTGGAAATTCGGTAACTATGTATCAAGTTGAATGTTAACCAGACATACGGTGATGATCACTTTGCAAAACATACAAACACTTAGGTTGTTTCCACATGTTTGCTATTATAAACAATGCTGCAGCAATCATGGGGGTGCATATATCTTTTCAAGTTAATGTTTTCCTTTTCTTCAGATGAATACCCAGAAGTGAAACTGCAGGATCAGAGGGTAGTTCTATTTTTAACTTTTTGAGGACCCTCCATACTGTTTTCCAGAGTGGCTGCACCAGTTCGCATTCCCACCAACAGTGCACCAGGTTTCTGTTTTCTCCACATTCTTACCAACCCTTATCATTTCTTCTTTTTGATAGTGGCCATTTATGAGGTAATATTTTGTTGTGGTTTTGACCTGCATTTTCCTGAAGATTAGTGATATTGAGCATCTTTTCATGTGTCTATTGGCCATCTGTATGTCTTCTTTGGGAAAATGTCTATTCAGGCCCTCTGTCCATTTTTTAATTGGATTGTTTGATTTTTTTGCCATTAAATTGCATTTCTTTTAAATCACTCTTTAATTTAAAAGTCTCCTAAACCTTGAGACCAAGCACAATCAAGACCTTAACTCATCTGTGTAATAAGGGGAATTGTCAATCCCAGCTTTATCACTTGTATTTATACCTTAATCTTGGAATATTCAAATAAACAGTATTTGTTTAATGATCATCAAGCTAGTTATCTTGATGATATCCTGCAACTCCATAGACTACTGCTACATTCTTTCTATTGCTAAGATAGCTGAATGTCATATCATACTAGGTCAGTGGGCCATATATATATTTATATATAAATGAGGTTATCATTTGATTGACATATTTGTAAAGTGATCTCTGTTAAGAACTTCTGAGATTTTTTTTAAGATTTATTTATTTGAGAGAGAGAGAGAGAGCACACAAGTGGGGGTAGGACCAGAGGAAGAGGGAGAGAGAGAGAATCTCAAGCAGACTCCCCGCTGAACAAAGAGCTGATGCGGGGCCCCATTTCACCACCCTGAGATCATGACCTGAGTGGAAACGAAGAATCCGATGCTCAACTGACTGAGCACCCCAGGCACCCTGGACTTCTGAGATTTTTCATTCACTACAATGAATTTAATCTTACTAAACTGCAGCTATTTCCTCTGGATTATATAGACATACTACCTAAAAACAGGATAAAGCAGCAGGAACCAGAGTGTTCACCCGTGTCTCTTCTCCACACACTGATCTCTCCACCTCCAAATGTTGGCGCTCCACAGGACTCAGTCGCAGAGTCTCTTCTGTTTTCCTTCCACACTCTCTCTCAAGAAGCCATCTAAGCCGGCGGCTTCAAGTATGATCTACACATTAATGATGCCCCAATTTTTATCTCCAGCCTTAGCCTTTCCTCAAAATATCAGACTCAGATATCTAACTGCCTCTTCGATGTCTTCACTTGGGTACCTCACAGGCAAACTTAACTCAAACTTACCTCGGGATTCCTTGGTCTCGCCTCCTCTTCAAGTTCTTCCCCTCCACATACATGGTTCCAACCATTTGATCAGGCCAAAGACTGGTGGGTCATTTTGGTATATCTCTTTCCCTCACATCCCCTTCCCATTCATCAAAAAGGCCCCTTGGCTCCAACTTCGAAATATGCCACAAATCTGACCACCTCTTTCTTACCCCTGTCCTGGCCCAAGCCACCATCCGTTGCTGCGGGCAGCTCCTGGCTGATCTCCCTATTTCTGCTCTGGCCCTCCTCAGATTTTACTCTCTACACATAGCAGCTAAGCGAACTCTTTAGACGTAAATTAAATCACATCACCGGGCTTTACTCAACCTTCCAAAGGTTTCCCAACACAGATGAAATGCCAACTGCTTGACCTGCTTACCACAAGGCCCCAGATCCCTTGTTTCCTCTCGGATCTGATTTCCTGCCACCCCCACTTGTCACTCCAGTCACACACACCTTCTAGCTGCTCCTCGAGAACATCAGGTTCAACCTCTTCCTCAGGGTGTTTGCATACTCTCTGCTCTCTGGCCCGTAACATTCTTCTCCTAGAACTTGGCATGGTTTCTGCCTCCATTTCAGTTAAGTCTCTGCGCTAAAGCCACATCCCCAGAGAGAACACCCTGATGCCTGAAACAGGACTCTTGCCATCGCTCTCTACTCTTTTATTCTGATTTATTCCTCTTTGCAGCACTGAGTGTGTGTGTGTGTGTGTGTGTGTGTGTGTGTGTGTGTGTAATATGTAGAATCCATAAAGGCAAGATTTCTTTATTTTGTTCACCCATATTTCCAGCTCAAGGAACAATAGTATACACTCAATAAAAATTTGTTCTCCCCTCCCCTCCCATTAATTTTGCAACCAATACTAGAATTATGCTGATATATAGTAAGAGGGTCATGTTATTTTCTATTACATTCCATGTGTCTCTTAACTTTCCTCCAAAAGATTTAATTACAGTATTTGACAATGAAGTGCTGATCGTTAGTATAAAAGGGGGGGGTCACGAATGATCATGTGGTCCAATCCCCTGGCTTCAGCTGAGAAGCATGTTATTTAACTCCTTTTACAAAGTAATCATTACAATCCCAAAAGCCTGTGGCTAACTTTCAACTGTGTTTGACCTCACGGGTTGCAATTATTCAGTGATAAAGAGAAGAGCTGGGAAATCTATTTGCGGTTGTTTTTACATAGAGTATAATATCATTCACTTTCACTTTAAGACAATAACACGACATTGGAAAGTTGCTATTCCATGCCATGTTTTTCCAGACTATGGAGGGAGAAAACACTAATTCTTTGCTCCATTAGTTATAGTTAATTCAAAGGGATAGTATTCCAGCTCATCAGAGTTTGGTGTTTGGTTTTGTTGGGTTTTTTTTTTTACTCTTTTCTTAACTTTTCCCCCCTTTCATGACTAATATCTTCCTAAAACTCCTAGTGGAGCCCTGAACTCTGGGAGTTTTTTAAAACAGGTTCAATTTCATTTGGGCAAGATTTGACTGGTAAAAGCACCGCTCTATCCTTTACAATCCATAGAAGAATCTACTAACAGCACACCAAGGGAGAGTCTGGAACAGCTCATAGTGGGGAAAACCATTAATTTTGTCAATCTTATTCATTCTCTACAGGAAGAAACATGCAAAGGGTTTTATCAAAGACATCACTGGCTCCCCCATCTACCCACCCTTTGCTTAACTCTCATTGATATCTATCCTTTATCTTGTTGCTTCCCTTATAAAAAGATTGGCATTTTTTTTCTCTCAAGGCAAAACACCAAAAATCTTGGGAGTTTTGGAAAGAGAAGAAACACAAATCCTAGTCATCCTCAGCTACTTAAATGAAAGCAGGATTGGCAGGAAAACATATAAATGAAAATGCCAAAACCCTAACTTCAAATTAAGGTTTAGATTCCAAGAATCTCTCAACTTGACTCCTCAAAGAATTGCTTGTAAAACCACATCCTACCATTCTATCTGCCAGGCTTATGATGGCAGGGGTACGAGTAATAAAATAGTCAAAGGGTATGGAAGGGAAAAGAGAATTCATATGAAAATCCAACAGCCTGGTTCTAGATAATTAGGAGTGGACCGTAAACACCTCAGCTGTCATATGGCAACTTTGGCCCTTGGATAAAAATATTTTCATGGCAAATTGTTTCACATTAGGAAAATTGTATCTGCTCTCAACAACTGGAGGCTTGTTTCCCAAAATGATTTTCAGGCTAGTAAAAGAATGTGAGTAATGATAAGGTGCAACACAGAAAATACAATTTCTGTTTGGCACAGGATTATGGACTCGTGGCATTGAATGCCTACTTTGTAAAGTTCATCTTAGTGATTCTGTGAAGAAACTCCTATTCCATCTCCTGACCCTAAGAATGAAACTCAGTAGTACACTTCCTTTCCTTCGTTATAATAAAACTGCTGTTAAAGGGCAGTCACATATTTAAACCAAATTGAACTCTTTTGAAATATTGAATAGTGAGCACTTGATATTCACAAAAGCTATGGTTCCAAAATCTTCACTAATGTTCAAATTGCAGGGTATTATCTGATGGTGAAAGTAAATTTAGAATTGGCTTGCAAATGTGTTTTGTTGGGCTTCCAGAGAGCGGACATTAAAAAAAAAAAAAAGATTTCATGTAAAAACTTTGGATTTCTGATTCTCTTGAAAATTGGAAGACATGGCAAAACAGCCCCACGTTCCTACCTGCATCAGTCAGCTGGAGCTCTGGAAGGTGTCTGCCCTTGGATGGACACAAGCCTGCCAGTTCGCCATACTCTCCCCCCAGCTCTTTCCACTCATTTGCAATTGCTTCCCTGGACCAGTTAGGCATTTGAGTTTGTGACCCCGGCATATGAATACGTAAGTATTCACTTAAAATTCACTAGAACAATGAGTAGCAAACCAAGGCTGCTCGAATCGTTGACACTTGCCTTTGGGTAGATTCACTCACCAGCTGCTGACTGCAGCCAAGACACACAGTGGCTATATAACATGACATTCACATTTGTGTTTCAGCAAAATTAAAAATGATTTTATTTGGGCTGT
Source organism: Callorhinus ursinus (assembly GCF_003265705.2). Classification (NCBI taxonomy): domain Eukaryota; kingdom Metazoa; phylum Chordata; class Mammalia; order Carnivora; family Otariidae; genus Callorhinus; species Callorhinus ursinus. The sequence continues at coordinate 148,154,512 of NW_027397066.1, read as the reverse complement.
TATCATATTTTCGAACCACGTATCTTACATCTCTGAATGGCAATAACCTTTTGCGTGCTATAAAAATTCTTAAAGGCACAGAGATACTTTAAAAGATTGATTTTTTAGAAACTTATTGGGGAAAAGTGGAAAATTACCTTAAATCCTGTGAGAAACCCCACGCTTGAAAGCAGGAGTTCTCAACCTTTCATTCCCCACTAGCAACATTCACATCACCTGGACACTTCTTAGGAATGCAAATTCTGGAGCTGCACCCCAGATCCACTGAATCAGGGAGTGAACATGGAGGCCAACATCTATATTTCAACAAGGCTTTTTGGTCATCCTGACCCACCCCAAAGTTTGAAAAACCCTGGTCAGGAACTCTCCTGCTGGCTTGCCCTAAGTAGAGATATTGATCTCCTCAGCCTCAGGGGCAGGACTGACAGGAGTGTTCAAAGCCCCCAAGCCACAGTCTCTAGCCTCCAGCCACTTGATCAGAGTTTGATGCCTTCTATGTTCCCAGCTTGTCCCCAGAGGCAGCAAGCAGGATGTGCAGCATTCAGCCCTTCCTAGTCCTCCTCTGAACTACCATCTGCCTGTCTACTTCCCCACTGGCAACCATCCGCCCAAGGGCCATGGAGCTACTGAAGAAGTTCATACCCCATGCTCCCAAGTAGAAGGACACAGGGCACAGAGCTCTGGAGCCAGTCAGGGTGTGGAGACTAGAGAAGTCAGTCCAGGACAACAGGGCAGGGGCCCCTGGGAGGCCCAACAGCATGTGATAGTCCTGACTCTGAGTCTTCACACATGTTGAGTTTCTTTGCCCATTGGTGGCTGATGGTCCATTTAGCGTTGTCCGTGTTTGTTGCAAGATGACTACTACCACAATGCATACGTATTCCCCAAGTTAGAACTTTGTTAGTTTGAAACACTTGATATGGAAATGTTCCATTGGATTTGGAATCCAAGCACATTAGCCTAAGAAATTTTCAGTGAAAGAAAAGGAAAATCTAGTAGGTACTTTATTTTTTTATTAGTTACTTTAAAATATAATTTCAACTCATGAATTTTTGATTAGTTGCTAAGTCATTTAAAGAATTATTTTGAATTAACTTTCTCATTAATGAAAAATATTTAAAAAATTAAAGAGATCAGCATTTACAGGTTTTGATTAAACACTTCCTGTAGTCATTTCAAGCATTAAAACTGATAAAAGCAAGCTTGAGTTTCTCCTTAAGATTATTTGAAGATAATAATGAAGATAATCAATTCTAAGATTTGATTAAATTTCCATAAAGCAAGACAGTCTGTGAAGCTGTTTCTTCAACTCAGATCATTTGGGAAAGTATACAGAAAATACCTCCTCCCAGACAGCTGTCCTAACACTTCACCATTGCAGAGGACTGAGAATCTGGATAAAGATACAGACACACTACTCAGAAAACCACATCTATGCTGTAATGAAATCACATTCCAAAGGCTTCATGGACTCCCCAGACAGTCCACACTCCGTCCACTTAACCTCCGAGTCTCCCAACACATGAACAGAAGTGACAATAATGCTGAACCTTTGTCATCCCTTCCCCATGTTTCTGAACAAACTTTGCAATATCTCACCCACGATAGCTTAGATTGCTCTTCACAAACTCAATCTGTTTTGATTCTCCCAACAGCCCCACAGGTATACAAGAGGTATCACTAGCCTACATTTTTTTTTTTTTTGAGAGAGATCATGAGCACATGCAAGTGGGTGTTGGGGGGGGTGGGAGCATCAGGAGGGGCAGAGGGAGAAAGAGACTCTTAAGCAGGATCCACATCCAGCGCTCCATCTCACGACCCTGAGATCATGATTTGAGCCGAAATCAAGAGTTGAAAGCTTAACGGACTGAGCCTCCCAGGCAACCCTCTAACCCACATTTTTTACAGAAGAGGAAACTCAAGGTCTCAGTTATTACACCCCTGATTTCTCATTACCTCTTATAAAACCCACAGACTAATATAAAAAATATTCTGGGCCTTACATTTTTATTATGCAGTATTTTTAATTAGGCCATGATTCTTTTATAAATTATTTTATTTGCACATTTTCATCAGTTACCCTAGGATAGAAGCTCCTAACACATTGGGTGTTTTGTGTTTATACTTACCCACGCTGTAGGAACTTAATTTTGTTTTAATTGTAACTTGACAAAGTAATAGATACAGCAGGAGAAGAAAATAATAAATTCAGTGATCCATTGAATGTTGTTGAAAATGCAACATCAGTCTCAAACATTAATGGCCTTCACTATGGGTGTACAATCATCACAACCACATCTAAAGGAAACTTTCATTGTTTTAAAGATACATAATTTATTTTATGATGTTATATTCTTTCCTCCACTGTGATGTAATAGCGCTATTCAGATAAATTTTAAAATAATCTCTCTTTTCACCATTATCTGGGACATAGAACAGTTTCAGAAAAGTACAAATATACTAGTAATGGTTAACAATGATTTTTTAAATAATTAGCCTTTTTTAAATAACCAGTCAATGTTCTACAAAATAAAACATGTATAAAAAAGAAGCCATATAAGAAAATTTACATATATTAACGATTATAACTTTATGAGAATGTGTCTTCAGGATGCCACACAAATTCAGGGACTCAAGAGGCAATTTTTCACTAATATCTTCTCAGTAAAATTCTTTTCCACATTTCTTTACCTCTTGCTGTTCCTCTTAAACTTCCATACTCTGGAAACAGTCTCAGGATACAGTGACATATATTTGCCATCACTTCAAGGGACTTGACATTTATCCTTCAAAAGGGACATTTATATTTTAAGAGAATTCTGTAAAATAAAAACTCTCTGACATTCAAAGGAATGAATATCTAATACTGCAATTTCAGACACTGTCAGGCAGTGGTCAAGATCTTTGGAAGAAAATGGATCCTCATATCAGACCATGTACATGACTCCTATTGACAAAGTCAACCCTAGGTCCAAAACTACTTGGAATACATTCTAAGACCCATGCAGCACAAATGACTTGGCAAAATGAAAAGCATAGGCTTTCACAAAGCCCTCCCTCCACCCATTCCTTTCCTTCCTTTAAACTGTAAAATTCTTAATCTCATGCCATAAAGGTACTTCCAATGGCCAGGCTAGACAGTCCAATCAAAATGTCATTTTTGGGTGTCTCTCTTACCCTCTTCTCTTTAGGCAACTATTCACAAGATGTGGTACCCAAAGTGACTCTCTGCATAAACCCACTGGGGGCTTCAATGTTCAAATCCCAACTTGGCTGTTCATTTGCTTTATGATTTTGGATGAGTTTCTTAATTTTTCTGTGCCTCAGTTTCCAAATCTGTGATACAGTAATAATAATAGTACTAACCACCAAGACTTGGTGCGAGGATGGAGTTCATGCCCGTTAATGTCCAGCTAGGAAAGCCCTCAGCAGAAACTATCTGTGTTTGTTGTTGTTTTAAGATATTTATTTATTTATTTATTTATTTATTTATTTATTTATTTATTTATCAGAGAGAGCGCACAAGCACGGGGAACAGCAGGCAGAGGGAGAGGGAGAAGGAGGCTCCCCGCCAAGCAAAGAGCCTGACATGGAGCACGATCCCAAGACCTGGGATCACAACCTGAGCCGAAGGCAGACGTTTAACCAACTGAGCCACCCAGGCATCCCTGTTGTTGTTTTACATTGCCTCTTGTGTCCGCTGCTGCCATCTTGCCAGCAGAACTTCCTGGCACGCCTGGCCTGGCCTGACCTCAGAGAAAGGCCCTGAGGTCACTATGGGTGAGAGCCCACTGGGAGATCCTTGCCACAGTCCACAGCGGCCACCCCCAGGGAGGCTCGCCGGCTTTTTCTGCCAACTGTCTCCAACATCACTGCCCTCAGCGACGCCCCCCACTGTGGACACCACCAGCACCGCCATCATGGCTCCCATCTCTGGGGCTCTCCCTCTTCTGCTTTTGATAGAAAGGGGAGACAGCTCGCCCAGGGTGATGCTCCTTCCCAGGGGGTCTGCATCCAGCGCTGGGATATCACGGCCAGATTCATGGGGTGATGCTGGCTGAGACCAGGCAGCTCCAGAGCTCTCACAGGATCCCCTGAGCCCTTTTGTCCAAATGGCATGGCAGCCTAGCTTCTTTCTCAGCCCAGTTCTGCTTCCTTCCCCGCTCTCCTACAGGTGCTGCTCTCACAGGCACACTTGAACAAATATTCTGCATGCTACCCTGTGTTTTAGAGTCAGCTTCCCTGGTAATCCAACCTGCAAGGACCTCCAAATTGCAGTTTATGTAATTATTGATTATATATCCACTTTGAGAATTTTAACTTAAGGAAAAATATAACCTATAAAATTTCCTTTCTGATTCCTCCCATTGTACTGTTCATTTTTTTTCATTTTATTGAGATATAATTGACATATAACATGGTATTAGTTTAAGGGGTACACCATAAGATTTGATATTTTTATCATATTGCAAAATGATCACCACAGTAAGTCTAGTTAACATTCATCACCTCACATAGTAACAATTATTTTCTTATGATGAAAACTTTTAAGATCTACTCTCTTGGCAACTTTCAAATAGACAATTACAATATTGTTAACTTTAGTCCATGCTGCACATTACATCTCTATGACTTATTCATCAGAGAACAGGAAGTTTCTGCCTTTTTTTTTTTTTTAAGTAAGCTCCATGCCCAACGTGGAGCCCAAGCAGGGCTTAAACTTATGACCCTGATATTGAGATCTGAGCTGAGATCAAGAGTCAGACACTTCACCAGCTGAGCCACCCAGGTGCCCCAGGAAGTTTCTACCTTTGACCACCTTCCCCCACTTTCTCCAGTCTCCACCCCAGCCCCACCTCTGGTGATCACCATGTGCTCTCTGCCAGGAGCCCTCCTTGCAGGTGAGGGAGTAAGTCCTTCAGTCCTGAAGCAGGCATCTGACACATCACAGTGCCTGCCACAGAGCTGCGTAGGCATAGAAAGGAACTAGTTCTAGAAGTGTATTACAAAAAAGCTGTGAATGGTGGTGCCTATGGAAAGACAAACTGGGAATGTTTAGGGCAAAAACACAGCTTTTTGTTTTTATGACCATGAATTTTTTTTTTTAACTTCAACAGGGGTCATCTGGGCAGTTAGATCACAGCTCATTTTTGAAAGAAAAAAAAAATCTTCCTAATCAAAATAACTAGCTTCGAAGAAAGTAATGAATATATAAATAAAAGAAGGGGGAGAAAAGTAAAACCTGGATCCTGTTCTTTTTTTCATTGCTTCCCAGCTGGCGGAGCCAAGGAAGGCCAGGATCTCTGAGTGACCCTCTTTCCCTCCACACAGTGGAACCCAGTGGGAGCTCTGTCAGCAGGCAGGATGGGCTGAGGTCAGGCCAGAAGCATGGAGAATAACCCAAGCGCACTGCAGCAGACTTGGAGCTATTCCCCTGGAGGCACCTTTTCAGTTTCCAAATGTGTGTCCATGTCTGCATCCCCCCCTTAGACTCACTGACACAGACTTTCAGCAGGGGCAAAATCCTGGCAACCAGCTTATCAATCAAATATCATTTTCAAATAGCTTCTGTCCTGAGAACGTCTAGATTTCAGGCCCGGCAAGGTTGCATATACAATCAATCTGGATATGAGGTAGTGCAGTTAAATTTAAAATCTGTTCCATAATTTTCTTAGCAGATGTAGCTTTTTATGATGGTCGACCTTGGTTAACATTTGCTCTGCCTGAATTGTGCCAAGAAGAGACATGCCATCTGGCATCATGCTCGCTCCTTGCCCCCTCATCCTTGGCATGGGCCTCAAACTTTTGGTTCCCTGAACACACCACATGGTCTCTGGCCTCTGAGCCTTTGCAAATGCCGTTCACTCTGTGGAGAATCTTCTCAACCTTCAATGCACCCCCTCCCTTAGCTTGTCCTGATGATCTTTCAGGTGTCAGATTAAACGCCACCGACCACACCCACCACACTCCACCACTTTCTCCCTGCCCTGTCCCCAGTAAGGCCGCCCCTAGGCTCCATAAAGTAGTTTAGACCACCCTGCTGTCTGTCCCCATAGCATCTGGTACCTCCACGGTTGTCAACCCTCTTCACATTCTATTGCAAGCCCCTGTTAATTGTCTGAACACTCAGGCAGATGAAGACAGTGACACTTTTATGCATAGTGTCTAGCATAGCACACAGTAGGCACTCCAAAATGGTTTTGAATAAATGAAAGAGTGAATGTGCAAGAAGACCCTTCTGTTTTTTATATTTGTTTTGTTTTGTTCTTTTTTTTTACGATTTTATTTATTTCTTTGACAGAGAAAGCCAGCCCAAGCAGGGGGAAGGGGCAGAGGGAGAAGCAGGCTCCCTGATGAGCAAGGAGCCCGATGTGGGGCTCGATCCCAGGACCATGAGATCATGACCTGAGCCAAAGGCAGACGCTTAACCGACTGAGCCACCCAGGCACCCCAAGAAGGCCTTTTGGATTAACATTTGCTTAAAATATACCACAAAATAATACAGCAACAGAGGACAGATTATCTCTGCATAAATTTCATTGTACATATATACCTACATACCATACACTTGGAGTCTGTTACTGGAAAATTCAAAGCGTGGTGTCAAAAAATGTTTTCATCATCTAATGGAATCATCTGCTAGGCTGAAGAATCAAGGATATTGAGAAATTACACCGTAGGGACACAAATCAGTTACGTGTCTCTCCATGGAGTCTTTGGCTATATAACGCAATATAGAAATACAACATATAGGTAAAGTTGCTCCCCAGAATGGAAAGAGTCACTTTAATTTACGAACAAGATATTCTCGTGATCAGGTCACTTACGAGCATCCCATTCGTTGCTGAGAACACCACAGGTGACACAAGTCCCTGGAAAGAACAGAAGGGCGTGACTGAAGCTTTATCAGAACCGAAGTATGTGCTCAAGGACCTTCAGCCAGGAACGTAAACTTTTCTCCTGCTGTTTCACAGTAAAAGGCAAACTCTGGAGGCTTTTTTTCTATTACATATTGACCGAATCTGTGAAGAGCTATGAAAAGCTAACCAGAAAGACAGCCCGAAATAAATTTAACAACAAGCACACATCTACAAGGAAAGTCCTTTGTAATGTTTTCCAAGGCACTACACTTTTTGAACATTACAAATACAGGAAAATATTATATGGAGGAAACGTCACTTTACAAGCCTTTAGATGAGGCCTTTTCTATTTTAACGAATGTCATATATAAGGAAATGTTCAATATAACACAGTTTCACTGAACTGTGTTGTCGGAATAAACTGCAGTTACTTTGGATTTTCGGCTTTAATCTTGTGAGAAATGTATTTCTAAATATCTTTGGCAAGGCGTTCAAGGTTTATTTCCTTCCCAATGTGGATCTGAACTCCAAAGGCCCAGCCAAGTTCACATTTATGTTATTCTTCAGGTTAATTAAAGGCAAACAAATTGACCAAGTATCAAATGAGCCATAAGGATATTTCCATTCGATTGTTCTTAAGCACTAAAAAGCAGAGTGCGCATGAATTTGCTCAGTTTTAAATTACCCTCCACATTTAAAAACCACCTGGATAGGTTCAAGAAGTAATGTGAGCTGGGAAAAATATGAATTAATGAAGAGCACATTTTGGTGATAGGCCTATAAATAAATCGTTTCTATGCATCTAGTTGGCACCCACAGATTGAATAATGCTAATGTAAGTAGACACAGATTTCTAAAGTCTTTTTATGTAAAATGTGGTTAGTTCCTGCTTTCTTGGATATGCTAATGAATGCCAGGGAGAGTGTAAGCTGTATTTTAACTTTTTGTTTACATCGTTGGACACATGCTGAGAAAATTCCCATGGAATACTGCTTACCACATGTACATAAAAGGTCCAAGCTCACAGAATTAATCACATTTTAAAAAATGATTTTGTTTCCCACACTCGAGATAATAGTCCTTTGTTATTTTTAACAGCTTTGGCGTATAAGATATGTAATAACTGCTTGAATATAAGAGCGTAGACTTTGTTACAATAAATCATTAAATTTAATGGGTCTGGGTTGTGACAGACTGCTGATTCTCCTAGATGGGAAGACATTTATCCTCCTTGGAAGCGCGTAGGAAAAATCCAAAAGCAAATTTCTTTGGCTTTTGGACAGAGCCAGCCTGCTTAGGTGGGTTCTTTCAAAACCAAAACCTCTTTTTCGGTCAAGAAAGCAAAAAGCATCAAATTAGGAAGAAAACAGTGGGCGGTTTGGAGCATGCAGCCATATCCTCGCTTCCTAGGAACAGCGATGAAAGATCCGTTTGAAATGTAGCGACAGCAGGGAGAAGGCTAAGTGAAAGAGAAAGATACCAGCACATCACCTCCTCCCTTGTCAACATGCTTTCACATTTCATCTCAACCAGTGGTCCTTGGATTAGCCCATAAGGAAGATGAGGCCAATCGGATGGCCCCTCGCCGTGAAAGCAGGGGACAAATGGAGGTCCACGTACCACATGTCTAAAAATTGAAGTTTTACAGCAAGCTAACAAGCTGTTAAGTAAAATACTTAATATGTCCTATTCCCCTTTTTTAACAAATAGATCTTCCTAATAAAATTGAGAAATATGTGCATACAACTGAAAGTTGGCAAAATATCAAAGAAAATGGAATTTACTTTTTATTGTGCCCATCTAGGTGTTCTGTCCATGGGCCAACAATGTTTGGGTGAATAATAAAACACAGAAATGACATAATTCATTTTAAAATTCTATATTTATCTCATAAAATTTCTGCAAACTCACTAATTATTTGGTGTAATCAAAGTTTCCACATACTCGGTTTCTGTCAGCAGCCAAATTGTATAACCTTTCTTGAGTCCTGGTGGTTCTTAGATAGTTTTTTATTCATATTAATATGAAGAAACTTTGTTCTGCAGAGGCAGTGGCAACTGAAATTGTTAAGAAAAATTTAAGGCAATCCTGAGATTCAAAATGGAATATGAAATTAACAAATCATGTTTGAACCTTATAATAAGAACGCTGATGATAAATTATTAATACAAAAACATTACAAAATAATTTAATTCCAAGATATAAATCTCTATTGCTTTTATAAGATTTTCAAAGTATTTTAAGGCAGTATCTAGAGCCATACAACATTTCTTAGGTTCTTCTTCTTTTAAAATTGTCAATGCTGCAATATTATAAAGAGATCTGAAAAGAGCAGTGTGCCGCTCAATTTATTCCAATCTCTCTTCAATTGAAACCATAGCTTGCTTTCTCATGACTAGAAAATATTCTTTATAGAAATTAGCTTTGGAAATATTTGTACATGAATCTTTTTCTGCATAGGCAGGAAATATTTTTATTTCTAGTTGCAATTTCTCTCTTTTTTAATGAAATGTCATATTTATTGCATATTTAACATGCAGCTTCTTGCAACTTTTCCAGAGTTTTCTCCAGAGTTGGGGGCTTTTTTTAAGTTTTTAAGCCTTTTAAAAATGAAGTAGCCAAGCACGTCATTTTCGTGGTGTTGGTGGTCATTATCTTTTCCTAACATTATTAATAGCAAGCCATATGGACACTCGAACTCAAATTCTAGATTTTCTACAAAAAATCACTATTTGATTTTTATTTGAGGAGCTTCTCAACATAACCTTTGAAATCTAGTTAAACTGAGTAATATTTACTTTTTATGTGTTTTCTTGTCCCACTTTCTTATCCAACAAATGAACAATCTAATTAGGATTCTCCACCCAAAGGGGAGTCGCATTTTTTATTATTTTCATTATTTTTATTCATATTTTATACAATGTTAGCCATTCTATTTGCAAACTTAGAGATAGATCATTTCTACCAAACCCCAAATTTTTCATGTTTATATAAAAATTAGGCAGAGGTTGATAAAAAGGTACGAACTTCTAGTTATAAGGTGAATAAGGTCTGAGGATCTGATATATAACATGGTGACTATAATTGATAACATTGTGTTATGTCGTTGGAATTTGCTAAGAGAGTAGAACTTATTTGTTCTCACCAAAAAATATATACGTATGTATAACATATATATGTAAATATGTGAGTTGATGGATGTGTTCATTAACTAGATGGGAGGCATTCCTTAATAAGGTAGACATTTACCAAATCATCACAATGGACCCTTTAAATATCTTACAATTTTATCAATTGTACCTCAATAAAGCTGAACAAAAACTTATTGCTGCAATAAGCATCATTGTGCTTTGCTAAAAATTGGACACATGATACCATCTTTAATATCCTTTTAAGTACATTATAACAATGTTGTGTATTCTGTTCTACATTTACGTCTTTGTTGAAAAATATCAATTGTCACTTATTTTGTCCTTTTTTCATTTGTTTAGTATCTGCTAATTTTATGAGCTTGTGGCATTTCATGTTCTTTTTTTTAGTTTAGTTATTCTTTAGTAATAGTTGCTCATATTGCATAATATTCCATGCATAATTTGTTTAACCTTTTTCCATTTGGTTGGCATTCATCCTGGTTACATTCTATTTTTTTGCCATTTTATCATTTCATTTTCTTTTAATCAAGCATATGTTTCTAATCACAAATATCTTTATTGCCCAGAACTATTTCTGAACATTGGTTGAGAAATATATAAGGGTAATAACAAGATATTTTGTCTTTGAACTTAGAATATAACAGCTTCTTTCCCAATTTGAAAGATTTGGGGTTTAAAAGGAAATATATGAAGCACAGAGGAATTTGGGGGCAGTGAAACTATAATGTATGATATCATAAGAATGGATACATGCCATCATACCCTTGTCCAAACCTATAGAAGGTACAACACTAACAGTGAACCCAGATGTAAGCTATGGACTTTGAATGATAATGGGGTGTCAGTGTGGGTTCATCAATTGTAACAAATGCAGCACTCTGGTGGGGGATGTTGATAATGGGAGAGACTGTGTGGGGATAGGGAGGACATGGGAAATCTCTGCACTTTCTGCTCAATTTTGCAGTGAACCTAAAGCTGCTCTAAAAAATAAAGTCTATGAAAAAATGAAATATAAATTTCACATTTATCCAGTGGAAAACTGTAATCATTGATTTAAATCAGATTGTGCTTTGTTAGAAACATTCTCATTTGTGTCAGGATATGACAGCCATTTTCCAGAATCATCATCCAATAAACAGAGTAAAGTTCCAAAGTTTTCAACTTTTTTATCCAGTTTGCAGGTTTTATGAATGTATTTTTCTTCAACTTCTAACAAGCATGCCAGAATTATATTTGCTGTCTCTGAAGTACGAATTTGATATGAATAATTTTGTCTTTCATTTTCACTGTTTTGATCAGTGACTACGGCTTCATTTAATGAGACTTTGTCATTATAGAAGCTTTATCTGACCAGTTTCAGTGGGGATTTCATGTGAATAATATCCCCTGCTCATTTTCATTCAGTCTTCTTTAAATAATTTATAATGTCTTGCTTACAAATTTTATGTAAGCAATGCTGTGCAGAAGTCTGCTCACTTTCCTGGCTTCTGGTTATTTAAATTTGGAGCATTAATTTGAAAATTTTCTCTCTCTTATTGCTTTTTAGTTTTTATCCTATTTTAATTTCCACTTTTATCATTATTCAAATTGTACACATCCTCAATGATCTAAAGCAAGAGTTAGCAAACTTTATCTGTAAAAGGCCAGTAGTAATTATTTTTGGCTTTTCAGATCATACAGTATCTGTGCAATAACTCAACTCTGATGCTGTACCATGAAAATAACCATAGGAGATATATAAAAATATGGGCATGGATGTAGCCCAGTAAAACTTTATATAAAAACAAATGGCAGACCAGATCTGACCCACAGGTCTTAGTTTGCTGACCCCTGATCTAAAGAATTAAAAAATAAAATATTGTTTTCAAAGTATAAAAAACTTTAAAGGTAATTAAGGTAAAATGATTTATCATGTTTCTTTTTTCTCTAAAATAATCAAAATAATATATTAAAATTAAAAGGCAAAATAAAACTTACAATCAGCAACAAAATTTAAACCAGAAGATATAAATAAAAACTGAAATTTTAATTTAATTTTCAAAAATGTAATTACATCTTATTAAATATTTTTATAAAAAGAAAACTATTCACAATTGAATGTTCAATGTCCATCTGGCAGCCAATGTAAAGAATCAATGTCATGGGCCACCCACAGGGTGGCTCAGTTGGTTAAACAACTGCCTTCGGCTCAGGTCATGATCCCAGAGTCCTGTGGTCGAGTCCCACATCAGGCTCCCGGCTCAGCGGGGACCCTGCTTCTCCCTCTGACCCTCTCCCCTCTCATGCTGTTTCTCTCTCTCTCTCTCTCTCTCTCTCTCTCTCTCTCTCTCTCTCAAATAAATAAATAAATAAAATCTTTAAAAAAAATGTCATGAGAAAGACAAATACTATATGGTATCACTTACATGTGGAATTAAAAAAAACAAAAAGTTGAACTCATAGAAACAGAGAGTAGAATGGTAGTTGCCAGGGGCTGGGATGTAGGGGAAATGAGCAGACACTGGTTAAAGGGTACAAACCTTCAGTTAGAAAATGACTATGTTCTGAGGATCTAGTATATAACATGGGGGGATTACAGTTAATAATACGGTGTTATATACGTGCAATTTGCTAAGACAGTAAATCTTAAGCATCCCCAACAAATAAGCAAGTAAATAAGAAAACTATGAGAGGTGATGAATGCGTTAATTAACTTGGTTGTGATAATCATTTCATAATGTATACATATATCTAATCATCACATTGTACACTTTAAATATATACAATTTTCTGTCTCAATTACACCTCAATAAAACTGGCAAAAAAAGAATCAATGTCATGCTTCACTTATTTCAGCTAGATTTTTTGTCAAGTACTGTGAACTATTTAACATTGTAAAAGGCTATTCAGACACTGTGTACAATTGTTGTGCATACCTCACTCGTTTATGACTACCTCCAGATCCAGGAATTAGAACGCAAGCATATCGGTCGGCTTGGGCTGCCATAAAAAGAAACATAGGCTGGGTGGCTTAAACAATAGAAATGTATTGCTCCCATTTCTGGAGGCTAGAAGTTCCAGATCAACATCCAGCAAGGTTTGGTTTCGGGTGAGGACTCTCTTCCTGGCTTGCAGACAGCTGCTTTCTTGCTGCAATCCTCATGGCCTTTCCTCTGAGCCCACACAGAGGAAGAAAGAGAAAGAGGGGGTTAGATCTGGTATCTCTTCTTAAAAGAACACTACTCCTATTCGATTAGGGGCCCACCCATACAACCTCATTGAAACTTAACTACCTCCTTAAAGGGCCTATCCCTAAATACTGTTACACTGGGGGTTAAGGCTTCAACATATGAATTTGGGGAAACAATTCAGTCCTTGGCAACAAGGAAAAGCAGGAATATAGACAGCACTACTTTACTGTTCAAGAAAATATTGTGTTACTGTTATTTGACAGAAAGCATTTGGCAAATGAATTTATTTTTGCTCTACCTAAGTATTTTTATCCCACATTTCAAAATAAGTCTGTTCTGACATTGTCAGTGACACAATCCCCAAGTCTTCATGGAATTAGGACACTGGAAACTTTGTTTCATGGATACAGGGCAAGAAAAGTAGAGACGCATTTCCTTGGAACTGAATGGTATTTAAGATACACAGGACCCTCTAAAGGGTGGCCCAGGTCAGTTTCCTGACTGGCCTTGTCTAAGGCAATCATCTCTACAAGCATTGCATAGATGAATGGAAAGAGATCAGCTACTTGTTTAACCTTGAAAACTGTCTGAGTCAGGACTAGGGCTAGGTCACATTTTTATAAAACTATATGTATCACTCACAGCAGGGTACCAATTCTTTATACAGATCAATATTAAATACATTGGTCAAAGATAGAGGTTTGAATCACATTGTTGAAAAAATGGGTGAATGAATGCTTATATAGCCTTAAAACTTATAAATATGAAAACATTGTAGAGTAGGAGCCATTTTTTAAAAGTTGAATAAACTAAAACCAGAAAGGTCAATTTTGGCCCAGAGTAGGACTTTATAGTTATCAATTAAATACAAATATCACATAACCACTGTTTTTATATAATGACCCTTTGTTATTTTGCTTAGATGTCAAAATTATTAACCCAAGAAAGATCAGTCTCTTAACATGAGGGATTGAAAATCCTCCTGGGAAAGACTTTATCCTGTCAATTATTCCCTATCAGATCTAATTTTTTTAAAAAAAATTTGGCCTTCAGACAAGAGGGAGAATTCTGAATAGACTTAAAGGGTTGTGAAACACAACATAGCTTTGGTAATTAAGAATCTATCTGATGCCTTCCACTGTCCTAGTGCCCAATGGTGGCAGCCTCTAGGTGTGGACAGTGATGGTGCCATGGAAGGTATCTTGAACTGTGAGCACCAGAACCACTTTTGGATGCCATGTATTGAGCCTATTTTGTCACTTATATGATTCTCCTATCACTAACATCAAGAAAGTTGATGATGCGGAATGTAAATTGATATAGCAACTGTGGAAAACAGTATGGAGGTTCTCAAAAAATTAAATATAGAAATTCCATATGATCTAATAATTCTACTACTGGGTATTTAAATGAAGAAAATGAAAACACTAATTCAAAAAGACGTATGCACCCCTATGTTTATTGCGACATTATTTATAATAGCCAAGATATGGAAGCAATCTAAGTGTCCACTGATAGACAAATGGATAAGGAAGATGTTGTATATATGTATACAATGGAATATTACGCAGTCTTAGAAAAGGATGAGATTGAGCCATTTGCAACGACATGGATGGACCTAGAGGGGTTTATGTTAAATGAAATAAGTCAGATTGAGAAAGGCAAATACCATATGATTTTTGTCATATGTAGACTCTAAAAAAACAAATGAATAAACAAACAAAAAGCAGAATAGACCTATACATACAGAGAACAAACTGATGGTTGCCAGAGGGGAAGGGGAGTGGGAGTTGAGTCAAAAGGGGTGAAGAGGAGTGGGAGATACAGGCTTTCAATTATGGAATAAGTCATGGCCCTGAAAGGCACAGCATAGGGAATATAGTCAATGATATCATAACAATGTTGTATTATAACAGATGGTGGCTACAATTATGCTAAGCCTAGCATAACATAAAAAAGTGGAATCACTATGTTGTACACCTGAAACTAATGTAATGTTGTGTGTCAACTATACTCAAATTTAAAAGAATTTTTTAAAAAGAAAGCAATGTATCAATCATGAAATTGTCTTAAATTCCTGATGAATGCTTCATTTTTTTTATCTGAGTAAAATATAAATTTATTTGAGGAGAAATTTCTCTATTGATTTACCTATAGTCCCTCCAAAATGTAAGGGTAAAGACTCTCAAATAGGATATAGCTTAAACTTTTTTTTAATGATTATAACGGGAATAGTTGAGAAAAAAATCATGATAGAAGGGAGGAGTTGTTTTGTGGTACAAGTATGGACAGCAATTTAATGGGAAATTATAGCCCTTTGGGAGATGAGTCATAAAAAACAGCCTTCCAAATCACCAGACACAAATTATTATCATTTGCAAAAGACAAATAAAAGAGAGAATCAGTGATGTTGCCAATAAGTTGTTGTGACTTTTGGTTTCTCCATCCAAGAGAGCTTACACTGAGACAGGTAGTGACAGCAACTAAAATTACAGATGTCTCAAATTGTCATTGAGAGAACTGGGGCTTTAATCATATTTTCTATATAATGGTTTGGTTATTTAAGTTCAGAAAATTTATGTTGAAATTCAAATGGATCCTCTACTTTTTATTGATTCTAATTCAATTTGCCTTTTCAATAAAGGGACTCATTTCATTGACTAATTGAAGGAGCTTGTTTGCTATATCTGCATTGCCATAGAAAACACAGATGCGCACATGCAAACATTAGACAAGGAAACATTTGCCTGTTTCACTGATTGGATCTTATTAGACTTGTCAAAGGATAAATATACTTAGATGGGCTTAACATATGTTTTAATATTGTTTTGATTCCCTTTTTCAATGCATTTGAATTTTAAAAATATAACATATAGCAGCTAGATTACCATATACTGGTAAGAAATCTTGAAACAGGGTTTTATCCTAAGGAAAAGATTTATTGGATGATATACATTTTTAAATTAAAAGTCACACAGTGTTAACTTGTAAAGTGCTCTCAAATACACTATTGGAAGTAAGTTTTTAAATTAAATTTGTTAAATTTTTTTATCTGAGAACCTCAATTTTAACAGACTATTGCTTTTGCTACTCAAACTATGCCCAAAAGAAAACTTTAAAAGAGAATGATTACTCTTCTTTCTTATTTTGTACAGGCAGTGCAGTGTGATACAAAAACTCTGGGCTAGTGTAGAGATAATGGGTCCCAATGACTGTTTTCTTCACTAAATGTGCTTCTTTTATATTTTCCATGTACCCATTTCTTCCTCTAGAAAATGAGGGACATTGTCAGTGAATTCTCATGTTTTGGAGTGCCTTAAGGACTCAAGAAGAGGCCTCAGACACTGTGAGGGAAGGGGGGTGAAGGATGCTTACATCTCCCATCCTTCACCTCGAGCGGCTTCAGTTTTATGTTTTTCATATTGGATGCCCACCTTCTTGTAAAATTTCACTTTAAGAAATAATTCTATGCAAAAAAAAAAAGATTGAAGATTAATCGACCAGATGAACACTAAGGTCTAATCAAAAGAATGTTCTAGCTTATAAACCATAAAATTGCTTATAAAAACTGTAGACTTTCAGATATATTATTCAGATTCAAACCAGCTGTGAATCAGTTAGGATTCCCAGTTGCCGACAACAGAACTCACTTAAACTCTAGTTTAAGTAGAAAAAAAAAAGACATTTATTTTCAAAAGTAACTTACATCACTCACAAACTCTGTGGGAAGGAGAGGGAGTAAAACTTGGAGGCTATGCAGCCAGGTACAACCCCCGAATACATACAGACTGTTCCACAGAAAAATCCACTGCCAACTCCACCAGACATAGAAGCTGCAGCTCACACCATGGGCACTGGGCTTTGGCCACGAGAACATCCACCACAGGTGCCTTTACACAACACACACACGCACACACACACACACACACACACACACACACACACACACGTGTTCCTCCTACTACATACTTCCAGAGATTGCTGTCTTCTGATTCAGAGTATTGGGGGGTACATCTGATCTGTGCCCCAGCTAGGATGAAACAATAAACGAAATAGAGAAAGGCCCTCTTTCATAAGATTTTACGTTCTAGAGGAGCAGACAGACAATAAACAAGTAAACAAATAAATGTTCAGACGTTGAATAAGTGGTAAAAAGTAAAATAAGCAGATAGCGGGGCAAAGAATAAGTGGGAGCCATCCGGACAGGGGAGTCAGGGAGACATCACTAAGGAGATTGCCCTTGAGCCATCCATAGGACGCTTAGGGAAATAAATCATGCAGACTCCTCGGGGATAGGCCCTCCAGGCAGAGAGACTAGCGCATGCAAAAGCCATGCGGTGAGGCAAGAATGTTCTACACACCGTAATAACGCTCATGGACCCCTTAGGAGAAGGAGCAAAGCCCTGCGTGAAATCATATGTTATCTAGTATTCCTCAGAACTTTATCATTTGTCCACACTTAAAATCCCCAAGTCACAACTGTGGGCCCCACAAGGAACTCGTAGAAATCCCAGGCCACCGAAGGAGGCCAACAGGAGCAAGCAGAGCTGCTGCACCATGGTACAAACAGTGCCTCTGCACGCAGCAGCAGATCCCGGGTCAGCCAGAGCAAACCCTGGAGCTGAGCCACTTGTTCCGATTCTGTTGCAGCTGTTACAGTAGCATCTTATAAAGAGAGGTCCTTGCTGCCAGACACCTGGGTGTGGAAGGAAACACCTGACAATTGGTGGACAACACCCCCCCCCCCCGCATACTGATGTCGACTCATTCTGCCGAGTAACAAGATCAGCATTTGCACAAGGCAGCACATGACCTTCTGTGCCATGTGGAGTAAGTAGATACCAACCCTGCCCATAGCTTTGTGTGATTTAAGTCCGCACACTTCCGTTTCCATACATATGCTCACTGGCTCACTCTACCAGTAGATGCTCAGTATGGGGTTTGAGAAACTCAGCCAGAGTTGGATGAAGTCAGAAGAGGGAAAGGATATTTGGTAGAGGTGACGTGAAGCCTCCTAGAAACCAAGGACAGGAAAATGGTGGAAAAGAGACTCAAATCTCTGTGGGTTCACTCTTTCCCCCATTCCTCTCTTCTCTCTGTGCATCTGTTTCATTTCTCTTTTCCTTTCTACACCTTGGCCTCTGTTTTCCTGGGGGGAAACACGGCAGCCAACAGCCCTAAGGTTTACATAACACAGTACAGGAATCTAAAGAGATTGGATTCTCTTAGTTCCAATAACAGAATTTCCAAGCGTAAACTCTGTGGTATAATAAAGAATATTATCTGGGCTTTGTCCCTGGTTCCTGGCACAGAGCTTTAAAAACCATTGGAATTTCCTGAATGATAAGTTTCTTTGTTATGTTAATGAAGAGATCCCTGGTGGGCACTGAAGATAGCTTCAGGACAATGAAGGCTGGTCACCAGAAAGACCTGCCCTGTGACTAGACAGTTGGAACTTCCAAGGAGAGGGATGGGTACTAGAGACGGAGTCAATCACATAGCCAAAGATTTCATCAATCATACCTCTTAATGAAACCCCAATAAAAATTCAACACCAAGGCTCTTTCTGGTTGGTGAGCACAGAGATGTGCCAGGGGAATGAGGTGCCCTGACTCCATCGGGAAAGCATGGAAGTTATGTGTCTGAGACACTCCCAGACCTTGCCCTATGCAGCTTTTTCATTTGGCTACTTCTGAGTCGTGTCCTGTATAAGAAAATTGTAATCATGAATATAACACTTCCTTGAGTTCTGAGAGACCTATTAAATTATGGAAACTGAAGGAGCCACAGAAATCCCCAAATTTAAAGCAGGTTAGTCAGATGTGTGACTGACCTGGGGACCCCACTTAAAATCTGGTTTCTAAGATCAGGGCGGTTTTGTGGAGGACTGAGCTCTTAAGCTGTGGAGTCTGGTGCTAATTCCAGGTAGTTAGTGCCAGAATTGAGTTGTAGTCAACCCACTTGGGATGGAAACAATGGGCTCTGACCAGCAAAGCCTAATTAATGAGGCTAATGAGGTCAGAATAGTGGGATAATATGCTTAGCCCAGCTTGGATCTTCTTCCCACCCTGAACCAATCAATGGTGACATTTATAAACCTGGTGACATCTATGGCAACCCGTGAATTTAGAGGGGAGGGGTGGTTCCTAAAAAAGATATGTTTGGCAGGCAATTTCCTGGCGCTCTACTCCCACTGCTCAAAGCTTCTATGACTCACCAAGTATGTCCTGTTCATTCTTAAACCTAGTCAGATCTACAGATGACTCTCCGATGCTACAAATTCATACCATCATTCCACCTAGAAAGTACATGCAATGCTGAACTTCTAAAATGAAAAAAAAAAACTTTTCAGCAGCTAAAACATCTTATATTAAAATTGAGAGTTTATAAGTAGTAACCAGATCTTAGAAACAATTGGCTGTGGATTCCATGTGTCTCGAGAATTATTCAGTGTTTTTCTCAAGTATGTATTTTCTTTGGCAAAATACATAAGTAGTCTCCTAAACGCAGCCCTGAAAATAAATGTAAGGTCTATTCTGGTATTACATAAGCAAAGGAGGAGTCATTGCCCATGTGGTATCGTGGTGAGCTAGAACATGCTTGCCGAGAACTAAAGCCTTGTAGTGCTAAAAGAATGATGAACACGATCCATGTTCACCAGCAAGCCACACACAAGAAAGAGTGTACTTTCTGCCTGAAGAAGTCTTCCCTCACACCCTGTGAACGTGTTCTGTTTCTCCTAGCACCCCAGTGCAGTACTTCCTATACTAGCTCTTAGCTGTCTATATTGTAGTTGCCTGGAAATTCATCTGTTTCCCCCAGAACAGGAATTGAGAACACAGGCTGTCTTCCATTCTTTTGAGACCAGCACAGCGCCTAGAACGTAGCAGGAGCACAATACATATCAGTTATATTTGCATTGTTTGATGGTCTCTGGCAATACCTAAATTCTCTGAGTGTTGGTTTGCATATGGGTAAAAATGAAGGTAATTATAAGCCTTACTTCACTGGGTTGTTATGAGAACTAAAAGCCCATAAATGCTGCTGTTGTTGCTGTTGATAACCGTGGCCCGGTCAGTAATCATTATTCACTGATTAGAAGCCATCAGGCCCAAAGCAAGCTATTAATAGGTAGAGAAATCACAAGAGACTATTTCACAAGAGGTCCAAGTGACTGTTCTCAAAATAAGCAGCAAATGAAATCTCCCTATTCAGACAGACATCCCCTTTCCTGGAATCTCCACAATCATTACACCCTGGATATTATTAGAGTTTTTAAAATACATGTCGACTTACTTATACTTTCATTTTTACTACTTCTTATTCATTTGTTTGTAACAAGTCATCAACATAATTTATTAGAAGTCAAATAATATAGTTTTAGTTTATGCTATATGTTTAGAAACTTCATTACACTTTATAATTTTGCAATAAAGAAAAAAAATCTGGGGCTTTTACTCTTTATTTCATTAAACCACCTGCTCCAGAGTACTTGACATTTGTCTTTTACTTTTGGAACGATCCAGCTCTGCTCCTTACTAATTCCTGTCCTCTATTCTGAGTTGTTAGTGAATAAAATAAACATATTATTGGAAGCAATTTGTCATATGTATAAATTGCGTCATTAGAAATCATTCTTATGCTTAGATCCTTTTTGAAAATCAAGAATCATAACATCCCTTTCGTGCCATAATCTTTAAAGAAATAATTTCAAAACATACACTTTGGAAAGAGGAAATATACATGAAGTTCCAACAGGTAAGGAAAATCTCTTTTTAACCAAACAGAAAAACATTTCTCCAGAAGGAACCCATCAGATACTATCTGGGAAACAATGCTACTAAAAACAATGACAGATACAAGTGGAGAATTAGAACTATAGTTATACAGGATACCCAGGCAACCCCTGAAAAAAGAAAATGATCTTTTTTTCAAAAGTCACACCTATCAAAGATATATTATTTAATTAGTAAAGGCCATGCCATTTTTAATTTTTTTTTTTTTTTGGTGGAGAAGTAGAAGAAAGCGCATCAGCTAGAATTTAAATATATTGCATTAAATAAAGGTACTTGACACTTGCCAACTACCAAATTAATTTGACAGAAAAACTGAAGTTATTTGAATATTGTTGTATGGTTAGAACTTATATTGGTTTGGGGCACTTAGGTGGCTCAGTAGATTAAGCATCTGATCATTGATTTTGGCTCAGGTCACCATCTCAGGGTCCTGGGATCAAGCCAGCAGCAGGGTCCCGCCTCAGCAGGGAGTCTGCTTGAGATTCTCTCCCTCTCCCTCTGCTCCTCCTCCTGCTCATGCCTGTGCTCTCTCTTTCTAAATAAATAAACTCTTTATTAAAAAAAAGAACTTATATTGGTTTGAAGCCATTTTTAAAAAGCATATTATTTTAAAGGGATTTTAAAAAATCTTCAATTAAAAATATTGTTCCAAAATGCCCAGAATGTATTCAACTGTGAGTAACTTCTCGGCTGCCCGGAAGACACTGAAAGCAGTTTCACTGGAAACATGCTGATAATGCCTCTATCCTCTCAAATATACAATGGTGATTTCGTTACCTCAATCGCACCTTCAATCCTTAGTTGAGATTATAATCCTAAATCTTTGCTCCAAACAAGTTCTTAGGAAATTAGGAGCAAAGTTGTCTACTTAATTTTGACACAAAGTAAAATGTCGCAATTTACTGTCCGTGATCACAACTTGGGCATCTCAACAGCCTGGCATGCTAAGCATGTCACCGCTTGAATTATAGCCAGCTAACATTCATTTTGATACATGAATATCACCAGGGAAATTCAGAACCCTTCAGCCACTTATGTCTCACGTTAATACTCCCAAGTGGTTTTATTAAAGGCGCCAGCATTGCTACCCATTAGGAGTTGTCATGCAATGTTTTATTTTGATATTTTACTTCACTGATTTTCATCATAGTTTCCTACTTAGGTTCCAGACGCTATGACTGCATTCATAAACTTGCATATAATATGCATGTGAAATCATATTTCCTTCTTGGACGTGTTAGCAAAATTCCATCTGTCTGTTCCTTTTTAAACTGTTAAGTTTTCCACATTGAAAAGAGAATTGGGTTACAATTACCTACTGTGGCTTTTCATCAAAATAACGTTTTAAGGTGTACGTAATATTGTTCCATATTATCCCTTGCCTGAGGAGTTTTCAAATATTTCACACACCCAGATATTTCTGCAATAAACCAAAAGACATATTAAAGCATTTTAAAGTCGAAAGGAATTTTTAGAGATTTTTCTAGCCTAACCCCGTCATTTTTCAGATAAGAAAGTTCAGCTCAAAAAGATTAGAGAAGCAGGAGGGCATGTGGGTGAGAATGTGAAGTCTGGGGCCAGACTGCCTGGGTTCAAGGATGTCTCCACCGCGGCCTCATGGTGGGACATTGCCAATGAGCGTCACTTCTCTTCTCTGTGCCTTTGTTTCTGTGATAATAATACTTATTTTATAGGGTTTCTGTGAGAATTAAATGAGATTCATTACCAGGAAAAAAAGTTCTTCTCCATTCACATAACCTCAATGAAGAGGGAATTTCCTTAAATACATCTGACTATGATTTTGGAAAAAAGGGTAGATTGGTGTAGCCCAGATCATTGCTGTCCTTTTTCCTACGATTAACTACCCACAGAAGACTTAATTTTTGCTCTGTTCTACACATCTCAGGATGCCCTTCAGTGGAAAGTCACAGTCCACCAGCATGGCCCAAGACTGCACACAGAAATCTATCTTATCCCAGGGTTCAGTATTTGGAAACCTGTTGTTGCCACACGGTCTGATAATAGCTTCATTAGACTAATGAAGTTTTGTTGTATCTCTCCTTTGGTTCTGAACTCTGGCAAGAAAACACCAGCATAAAGCACATGGTTCATGGTTCACCAAGTGCCTGACACAGAATGAGCACTCAATTAGCATTAGCTGTTACCACCGTTGTAGTCTTTCTCAAAGTCACCTATCACATTAGCATCAAAATTAGTATTACAAACCAGATCCCTTAGTTACAGTACTAAAATCTCACCTAGGGACAGAAAAAAAGAAAAGGATCTTTGATTATTTAATCCCCTAAGATCATATAATTATGTTTCTATTTCTTTGGATCCACTTTACAACCAATCACTATGCCTTATTTGAAGCAAACATGTGCTGTAAATATGTGTCCCAAAGAGTCTTTGGGACTTACAAGTCAAGTAACAGTAATTTAGGGGCACCTGGGTGGCTCAGGCGGTTAAGCGTCTGCCTTTGGCTCAAGTCATGATTCCAGAGTCTCGGGATCGAGCCCCATGTCGGGCCCCAGCCCCATGTCAGGCTCCCAGTGCGGGGGTTCTGCTTCTCCCTCTGCCTCTGCCTCTCCCCACCTCATGCTCTCTTCCTCTTACTCACTCTCTCTCTCAAATAAATAAAATGAAAATTAACAAATAACAGTAATTTATATTCTCACACAAAATATTAAGTCATACCTTGGTATTCTGAGATACAAAAATATGGAAGTGAAAAAATACTAGCCACCGCTTTTGTTTCTCAGATGAATAAACTACATTTCTTGGATTTGAGTTTTCAGTTTATAAATGCTACATTCTTCATCTTTATAGCTTTTGGGGTTATAATTTTCCACTTAAATTTGCTATTTGCCTCTTCTCACAATTACCTATATATATATGTGTGTGTGTGTGTGTATACACACACACACATGCGCGCGCGCACACACACACTGTATAGACCATACACATAGAGGGAATATTTTAATTGTTAGTAAATTTATTTTTTTAATTCCATAGTTTAATAAGAATGCCTATGAATGTTTGTATAGTAGAACTTTGAATAATAGATTTTAAGTTTTAGAGCAGTTCCAATATCTTTTTCATTTGTCTTATGCATCATCAATCAGACCATATCAGTGTCCTACTTAAAACCTCCATCTTTTCACCGCATATAGAATCAAATCCTTTAGAGACCTTTCTGAGCTGGCCCTGCCTGCTCTCTGTCTTCACCTCCAGGGAGCCCTCCCTGTCACTTAGGGCCTTCCAGCCAGTTTACCTTCTCACTGCCCCAGGACACGCCAAGAGCACCTCCATCCTGGGCACTTGAACTTGTTCTTCCCTTGGCCAAGAACTCTCTCCTGTCAGACATTTGCTTAGCTCACCCCCTCACTTCACTCAGGTCCCTGTTCCAATGCCATCTCTCAGAGAGAATCTTCTTCACCATATTCATTCAACTACCCCCACACTTCACACTCTATCACTCCCTCTCACATTACCTTGTTTCGTTTTCTTCATTGCCCTTATCACTACTTGATAATACATATAGGTTATTTATTTCTTTATTGTCTGTCCCCCCCTACTAAGATGGAAGGTACACAATATTAGAAATTTAATTTACTTTATACCTGTTTCTCAAGAACCCAGCAGATATTAGACACTGAAAAATGTGTTAAATTAATAAATAGCAAATCCTTCTACACCAGTACTTAGCAAAGTCCCTGGCTCATAGTGAGCACTGGAGAAGTGACAGTTGAATAAATGAATAAAATATTTTGTTCAACAAAAAAAGTATTGCACCCAGAACAGAAGGTATGACCCACCTGTCTTCAACATCTTAGAAACTTACTGGAGAGAGAACTATTACTGCACTGAAAATTTTTAAATGGTATGTAATACTGCATGAAGCTGCATGTAATCAGTTCTACAATAATTGTGTCTAAATCAATGATACAGCGACTAAGTGCATCACTGCTCAGGAAGCCGAGTTGGACCAAGGCTGGAGTTCACAAGTCAGGCTTCACTGGGTAGCAATTTGAGATAAATCTTAAAGGACTTTTGAGTTTTGGATAGGTAAGGAGGAGAAGTTGGACACGGGGCAGAGAGCTGGAATATCACAAGTAGGAAGAAAAAAGCCAGTCCATGATGGAATCGTATTTTCTTTCTTTGTTCCTTTTTTGGGGGTTTTTTTGTGTTGTTTTTTTTGTTTGTTTGTTTTGGGAATTGTATTGTCTTAATATTTTTTTCAAGTAAAAGTTTTCCAATTTAAGTACAGTTGACTCTTGAACAACAAGGGTTTGAACTGCACAGGTCTAATTATACACAGATTTTGTTTTTAATAAGTACAGTACAGTACAGTAAATGTATTTTCTCTTCCTTAAATTTTCTTTTTTTTTAAGATTTTATTTATTTATTTGACAGAGAGAGAGACAGAGAGAGCAGGAACACAAGCAGGGGGAGCGGGAGAGGGAGAAACAGGCTTCCCACCAAGCAAGGAGCCCAATGGGGAGCTCCGTCCCAGGACCCTGGGATCATGACCCCAGCCGAAGGCAGACGCTTAACGACTGAGCCACCCAGGCACTCCTTCTTTTAATTTTCTTAATAACATTTTCTTTTCTCTACCTTACTTTATTGTAAAATTGCAGTATATAATTCATACAACTTAAAAGTGTGTGTTAATCAACTGTTTATGCCATTGATAAGGCTTCTGGCCAACAGTAGGCTGTTAGTGGTTAAATTTGGGGGGAGTCAAAAGTTAAATGCAGATTTTTCAACTGCGTGGGGGGTTAGCACCCCAGCCCCTGTGTTGTTCAAGGATCAACTGTATGTAATGAATACTAGATTGTATATCCCTGGCAATGTTGAGAGTCTCATGAGTTGCAGTTTAAGAAGTTAATTATAATCATTCTCATCTTTTTTCATGTGCTAATATGCACAATTATTTTTGCTTAAAATAATTTAAGCAGATGTTAGTAACCGTATTAGTAAAATATACCCATTTAGAAAACTGAAATGCTTTTAGAAGAAAAGTTTTAATATCTTAAAGATATAGGAAGGATACTGGAGTGTCTTAACATGACCATATCCATAAAACACATGCTTTTTCTGATTATAAAATAAGTTGTTGAAGATATTTTCAGAAGTACTCATTGTCTCAGACATGTTCACTGTCTCATCCTGTACCTGAATATTAAGTAGCTTGAAAGGTATTCTCACTTGTAATTCAGTGCAGGAAAGCTGCTTATCAAAGTATGATACCCTAACTGTCATGAAAGAGTTAGAGTAAGTTCCAAAATTTCAATAGGTTAAACTCTGGTGAAAGGATCAGGAGAGTATATAATTTGAAAGAATTCATGCTTCATCTGCTATATCTTCATATTGAACTTTTGATGCTGTTTGACATTGCTTACCAAGTTAGAACCAACATACTGTTAACAGAACACAACACTGCTTTCCAGGGGAGAGAGTCACACTCCAAGCAGAGACACTGCTACAAAAAAATGTATATGATTCTCCACAGCTTCCAAATAAAACCAATTGCAGAAGAAATAGGTTTGAAGTGCACATTTCTTGTAAAACTGAAAAATTAAATCAAAAATTAAAAACTGAATTAAAATTAAAATTTTAAATTTTAAAATTAAAAATTAAAATTGAAAAATTAGTGTCTTACTGAATGCAAGAACAAATTAGTAAAATAATGCCCCCAGTCAAAAAATAGTAAAGAATACGTGATTCTAACTTCTTTCTGCCTCTCTGGGTGAGTATTTTGAAGCTAGAAAAGTGAAATACACTATATTAAATTGAATTTAATAATAATATCTGCCTTAACTTGACATTATAAAAGAATAAATAGGGCAAATGAAAGATATTGGTGAGAAGGCCTTTCTTAATGAAATGGTCATCTTAAGGTCCCTCTACCTTCAATCGCTGTGAGAGAAACTTTGAGTCTCAGTTACATCACCATGCATGTTAATTGGTTTCCAGTCAGTCTTTTATCAAGCTTATGGGGAGGGGAGGAGTGTCTGCATTTTTGAGGCTACTTGCATTCCTTGATTTTAGTAGAATAATAAGACAATGGAACTAATATTGGCTAAGGATTGAATCAGAATTAAAAACTGTACACTTCCACTATCCAAACAGCTAAGTTTCAATTACATCGATCTGTTTATTTTAATTTTCAAACATATGGACACCTCTTACACACATGAATGTTAAAAGAACTCACTGAATTTGTCTGAAAGATAAAGGCAATGTATAAGATGATAGCAAAGCAAATCAAACAACATCCAAATACGGTGAACGATTTTAGACTTAGACGTTCAACTCAACAATTTGGAAAACATCACTAGACATGATATTTGTCATGAAGTTTCGGAGGACACTTCAAGTTCTAGTAATACCACCCATGAGCAATGTGACATTTATTTAATATTCCCAGATCCCTGTCCTTACTGGAAAATGAGGATAAAGTTCTACCTCACAGAATCATCTTGAAAAATCAAATGAGATATTTCAAATGATTATCGAGACAAGGAATGGGTGTGAAAATTGCATAAACTAGCAATTTCATAAATTGCAAACACATTGCCAAACACATGCTGATTATGCATACATTTTATTTTTTTGTGCCAAAGGAACACAAAATTTGATTAATTATCATTTTTAATTCATAGTATACATTCATCATTTGTCCAGACTTAGCCCACCTTTATTTAGTTGATTGATTACTTAGTTGGCATTTTTAATAATGTAGTAAACATTCATGAAATCACCACTCGAAACATAAGCTAGTGCCATGGTAACAACTCACATCCGGCCACATAGTCCCTTCTACCACCTCCTCCCTCCCTGCTAAATCCCATGTTCATCATTCCTATGCTTTTTTTCTTTAAACAGTCTGATTAGTTTGTGTATTTTTTCTTATCTTTAATAAAAATTTGTGTATATTCTTTGGTAATTATATAAATAATGATCCACAAATAATGACAGTTTTATTCTTCCTTATGCCTCCAATTTCTTTTTCTTATCTTATTGCACTAGCAGCTGCAGAAAATGCTGAAAGCCTCAAAACTGATGAACTAAGTATCTATGGTAAGATTCTAGCAAATAAACAACAAAAAAAAACCCATGAAAAGAAGAAAATAATTTAAATAGTAGTCATTGTAATGACCACATCTCTATGCCTACATTTTAAAGATTACACCTGACTGAGAAAAACTGAAGCAATCCTAAAAGACCTTCCACAGACTTCTGCCACCACCTCTACCCACCTAAATTAGTTTGCTGGGACTGCCATGACTAAATGGTTTAAACAAGAAACATGTATTTTCTTGCATTTCTGCAGGCTAGAAGTTCATGATCAGGTGTGTACAGTTTTGGTTTCGTCCAAGGCCTTTCTCCTTGACTTGCAGATGGTTCCCTTCTCCCTGTGTCTTCACATGTTCTTTTCTTTTTGCCTACACCCTTGGTGTTGCTTTTCTCTTCTTCTTATAAGGACATCAGTCATATTGGGTTAATGCCTCACCTTTATGACCTCATTTTACCTTACTTACCTCTTTAAAGACCCTATCTCCAAATACAGTCTCATTCTGAGAAACTGGGATTAGGCTTTCAACATATGAATTTGGGATTGGAAGGGGACACATGATTCAGCTATAACACCATCTATGAGTATATGTATCCCAAATGATAGTTTCATGCTCCTTCTGCTGGGTAGATTTGGTCCCACATCAAGGTACACAGTGTGGCTGCATTTCAGCTCCCCCACTCTCTCAGGCAGACAACATTGAGCAGAGCACAACCTACACATCTATAGTTTATGGCCCAGTGTGTAACCAAATATTCTGCTTCCCACCAGCTAGTATAGGAGGATACTCTATGCCCCTATCTAAAGCTGACTCATCCACTTGTGCATTTGATATTTTAGTCTTTTGCATAAAATTGGAGAATGAGATGAACCATGAGAGACTATGGACTCTGAGAAACAAACTGAGGATTTTAGAGGGGAAAGGGGTGGGGGATGGGTCAGCCCAGTGATGGGTATTAAGGAGGGCATGTTCTGCATGGAGCACTGGGTGTCACACGCAAACAATGAATCATGGAACACTACATCAAAAACTAATGATGTACTGTATGGTGACTAACATAACATAATAAAATAAAATAAAATTTTAAAAAATAAATTAATTAAATAAAATATGGGCAGAGGATTTAAATAGACATTTTCCCAAAGAAGACATACAGATGAGGAACAGGTACATGAAAAGATGCTCAACATCACTAATCATCAGGGAAATGCAAATCAAAACCACAATGAGCTATCACCTCACACCTGTTAGAATAGCTATTATCAAAGAAAAAAAAAACCTAGAAATAATATGTATTGGCAAAAATGTGGAGAAAAGAGAACCCTCATTTACTTTTGGTGGGAATGTAAATTGGTACAGCCACTGTGGAAAACAGTATGGAGTTTCTCAAAAAATTAAAAATAGAACTACTGTGGCGCCTGTGTAGTGCAGTCGGTTGAATGTCTGACTTTTGGCTCAGGTCATGAAATCGAGCCCCATGTCAGGCTCCACACTCAGCCCAGAGTGTGCTTGAGATTCTCTCTCCCTCTCTCTCTCTGCCCTTCCCACTCATGCTCTCTCTCTCTCTTTCTCATAAATAAATAAATCTTAAAAAAAAAAAAAACATGGAACTACCATATGATTCAGCAATCCCACTTCTGGGTATTTATCTGAAGAAAACAAAAACACTAATTTGAAAAGATAGATACACCACTATGTATAGTGCATCATTATTTACAATAACCAAGACATAGAAACAACCTAAGTGTTCACTGATAGGTGAATGGATAAAGAGGATGTGGTGTATATATATATATGTGTGTGTGTGTGTGTGTGTGTGTGTGTGTGTGTGTGTATGTGTATGAACAATGAAATATTACACAGCCATCAAAAAGAATGAAATCTTGTCATTTGCAACAACATGGATAGACCTTGAGGGTATTATGCTAAGTGAAGTTAAGTAAGACAGGGAAAGACAGATACCATATGATTTCACTTACGTGTGGAATCTAAAAAACAAAAAAAAACAAGAACTCATAGATAACAGAGAACAGACTGGTGGTTGCTGGGGGGTGGGGGGGGAGTAAGGAGGTGGGTAAAATTGGTGAAGGGGATCAAGAGCTACAAATTCACAATTATAAAATGCATAAGTCATGGGGATATAATATACAGCCTGGTAGCTATAGCTAATAATATTTTATTGCATATTTGAAAGTTGCTAAGAGAGTAGATCTTGAAAATTCTCATCCTAAGGTTAAAAAAAGAAAAAATTTCTAACCCTTCATGGTGATAATCATAACCAGACTTATTATCTTAATCATTTCTCAGTGTACACCAATATCAAATAATTATGCTGTATATCTTAAACTAATATGATGTTATATGTCAGTAATACTTTAATAAAATAATATTTCCAGAAAAGGGCAGAAATAATATAGGATGGCTAAGCGTTTGTTATTACTTATACTTTAATTGAATTGCCTGTTCTTTTTCGAACAGTTACTTATGTTTTCTAGTAATAATTTGTTATACATAGCTCTTCGGGTTTCTTGATACTTAGAATAAAATTCAGGTAAATTGTGAAAAAAAATTTTTTAAGATGGGGGGTGAGAGATATCCAGGTGGGCCTGACCCAATCACACGATAGCTTTCTCCAACTGATCTCAGAAAAAGAAGTCAGAAAGTTGAAGCATGAAAGGAATTCAACATGAGGGAAATTTTCCATTGCTGAAGGTGAAGGCTATGGAGCAAAGACTTTACAGTGGCCTCCGTTGCTGAGAGTGGCTTCCACCTGACAGCGAGCGAGCGAACAGGGATCTCAGTCCAAGCACCACAAGAAACTGAATTCCACCAACAACTTAAATGAGCCTAGAAGT
Organism: Callorhinus ursinus; assembly: GCF_003265705.2. Classification (NCBI taxonomy): domain Eukaryota; kingdom Metazoa; phylum Chordata; class Mammalia; order Carnivora; family Otariidae; genus Callorhinus; species Callorhinus ursinus. The sequence goes on along the minus strand of NW_027397066.1, from coordinate 148,123,597 downwards.
GGATTGCTCCCCAGGGCTTTCAGACAAGAACTCAGACTTACCAACCCCTTGATTGCAGTCTTGTGAAACCCTGAACAGAGAATCCAGCCATACATCACTTGCCTTCTGCCCTAAAAAACAATAAGTGGGTGTTAATTTGAATCCACTCCACTTCCAGTAATTTGTTACACAGGAAAAGGGCAGGGTGAAAGAGAGACAGAGACAGAGACAGAGAGGAAGGAACGAACGAACGAAGGAAGGAACGAAGGAAATACCAATGTGTAACAGACACTCCAAGCTCAACATTTCCAAAACTGACCTCTTGATCTTTCTCCAAATTGGCTTCACCTCATTCTTCCCCATCTTCATTGATGGTACCTCCTTCCTTCCAGATGTGCAGGCCAAACACCTATTAATCCTTGGCTCCTCTCTTTCTTTTACAAACCACATCGGAATTGTCAGGAAGTCCTGCTGGCTCTGCTTTCAAAATACATCCAGGTCACAATACTTGTTACCACCTCTTCTGCTACTTTTGTCCAAAACCCCTTTATCCCCTCTCGCATATCAGACGGCTACAGCCTTTTCGTTGGACCCTCCTGCTTCCCCCTTACCCAGGGTCTGCTCTTGGCACAGTGGCCAGAGTAACCTTTGTAAACCCGGAAGTCAGCTCATGGAACTCCACTGCTCACAAAGCTTCGAGGAGTCTTCGTTTTACTAAGAGTAAGCACTTATAACAGCGAAGAGAGAAACAGGCTTCCCATCCTGCTACTAGTATTCTGAAGAGGAAAAAAAAAAAAAAAAACAAGGAATGAGGTATTTGAACAGCAGTTCCAACAGGGTATAATTTTACCTCCAACCACAGTTCTCTTTTCATTGGACAAATTTATAAACAAACTCAGGAAAAGTTCCTGATTCTCACAACACTCTCGAATTTTCTGAGAACCGTAAAAGGCCTAGACGTTCTCTGCTTTGAAATCTTCCATTGGAAACTGTTGTGATTTTTTTATTTTTTTAAGTTGGAACTCGTTTCCAGCACCTCTGCCATTTCCCAGCCTCAGGAGCCTGGCAGGTCATGTTGGCCTCTGAGGCTCAAGGTCTCCTCTGGAAGGGAAGTTTGTGAGGCCTCCCCTGCCCAATCTGTGGGGCCACTGTAACAATTAACTGAGATTCTCACGTTTGGGGAACACGTTCTAATGAAAGAGCTCTGTGCATATATACATCCTTATTTACAACAAAACGACTTAGCGGTTCCCTGGTGCACGAGTGGCTTCTCAGCACTTCATCACTCCTCCCGCAGCCAATGAACTTCCCTATAAAATTACAAAAATTTCCAGACCCGCAGGTGACCCTTAGGCTTGGGTGCTTGTTGCCTACCCTGTGACTAAGTAATGAAGAGCAAGTTGTGGCTCGTAAATTTTCAGAGCTGTCTCTTTCCTGCAGAATTTGAAACTAAGGCGGAAAGGGGGATTGGCGCTGGTTGGTAAATACAGCCATTCCTTCCTCTGACATGGTTTCCCAGCGTTCACATGTCAGCTAGTATTACAGCACATGTCAACTTCTGCCTTTCTTCATTTCCACATCCCCAGGCTTGCTGAGGGAAAAAAAAAAAAAGAAAGAAAGACAAAATAACCCTAAGAGAGGGCAGAGCAATGGTCCCAAAGAGAGGTGGCATTGTAGGAATGTGCAGGAATGTGCTGAATGAAGGTGCCTGGTAAGTAACTATGGTAGCCAAGTGCTCAGCAGTGAGCTGTTCCTGGCCCGTCACACTTCCTGTGGCACCGCCATCATGGGGGCTCTACTTCCCAGCATGATTCAGGCACTATGACAGACGTTACAGAGAAAACACAGCCCCTGGAAGAGAAGTCTGAAGAGCCAGTAGCAGAAATTCTTAGAAGAAAGAGCTATTATAATAGTCTCAAGAAGCCATGTTTTTGATTCTGATAGACCACACTATGCCCACCACAGAAGAACTCAAAACAGAGCGAATCTTCGTAAATCTTTTCACAAGGCTTATTGTTCTTTCACATACCCCTCACCTCTGAGCTTTGTCTATGGTGAGAGCTTCATGTAGACTTGCTATGTGAGGTTATCCTCTGTTTCTCTCCAAAGTCCGTGTTCTACCTTCTGGACCATGATCTCTAACTGGGAGGCCAACCCATGTGAAACTCATCATCCTATAACTTCTAGTTGGGTCCAGCCAAAGGGGATCGTTACCAGGAAAGCAGAAGGAAAAGGAGAGTAAGATCTTGGATTGTATTCCCCCCACACACACACCCTGCATTCTCACACTGGGGGCACCTCAGGCTGCTGTGTCCCTCAACCAAGGTCACTATTCATCTCAAGGCATTATCTCTTCCCAGCACTCAGGTATCCATGTCCCCCATCTTGTGCCTTTGGGTCTAGGGATTGTGACAGCTCTGCTATTAATGGCACTGAAAATACTGCTCTATCCCTTGTCACTTCCCTACACCATCACCACAGCTTTATAAAATTCACTCAACCCTCCTCAAGTTCTCTATTTTGCAGGTGGCATCTGTTTCTTGGTGAACCTCTGACAGATACACTTGCCAATTAAATGAGCATATCCTAAAATTTATTTACCTCATTTGTCAGACACATGACTATAAAAGAGCAACTCAGTAGAAATTCTAATTTTAGCATATCCTAATATATATCCTATATAAGAAGTGTCTTTATATTTTAATAGGTATATCCTTCAAATCAGTTTAAATGTCTCTCCTTCAGGCCTGCATTCCCCAATCCACAATCTCTTTCATAGCATCTTGCTTTTCTTTACTATTGCCTAGCACAGTTTGTTGTTAGATACATATTTTTGTTTTCATGTTTCATGCCTACCACCCACCAGATCTTAAAAGTCATGACGGCAGCAACTACGTTCATTGGTCTATGTTCCATACCACGGTACCTGAACCATGGCAAATGCACAATAAACATGTGTTGGGTAAGTGACTGAGGGAGAAGAGCCATGTAATTCCTCATGCCAGAGACATTTCAACCACAACACCCATTCAGCATGCCCCACCCCCAATATAGGTTGGGATTATCCTCCTCCCTGTTCATTGCCTGCCCAAGTGCAAGCATTCCATAGCACCTTAGGCCCTCATTGGTCTTCTTCCTCCTATGAGTGAGTGCTGCTTTCCCAAAATATTCTAGGAAGCTTCTAGAATATAGAGTCTATGACTTAGGTTTATTTTTTATCCCCTATAAAGCATTTTTAAATAAAACCTAGGACTGAAACTGCCCTAGGCCAAGGGCTCTCCAAAATAGCATGAGAGGTATAAGGCTGAAAAAAAGGCTCAAAATCACTTATCGAAAATAATTTACATAATTGCTGAATGGATATATAATGTCTAACACTCATACCTCATTTCAATGATGAGCCCTCTATAGCATATAATCAAATATCTTTCAGGCCCTGAATCCCATCCCAGATAATTCAGCCACACAATTCTTTGCTGAAACAGAAATACCCCTCATTAAAAAATGTTTATATCCCAACACAGCAAGAACATAAACAGAAGAATTGCAATATTTTAAGTCTATTCCAGTATTCTGGAATGTTTGCTATATACACAGCTGCCATTTGGGAGATCTACTGCAAGGTGATCATTTTTCCATTTTTAATAAAGTTTTTTCATTTCTCTTTCAATATTCTCCAGTTAGGAGATCATAGATGCAGTTTTCAGATAAACCCAGTCTCCAGTAAAAGAGAGAGGAAAGACGGTGCAAAACTCTGACAGCATTATTGTCCCGGCAAAAACTTTTGATTCACCATAATTTAAATCATCTATTTAATTATCTAATTACTTCAATATAACTATGTTTTGCATTGATTTTTTAGAAATCCTCCTTTATTTTCATTTCCTCCTGCCCTTACTGAAAAAAAGTATAAGCAATAATAATTTTAATAGTCAAGCTAATTTTGGAGTTGATGACAAATGTGTGAACTTATCTATAAGTTACCTAATTACCTATATTTACCTATCTAAATATGAGGATACCCTTCTAAAATAGAAACTTGAAACTTTCAGAAAAATTTATGGAGAAGTTTATTATATTCCCTTTGTTTTATCTTCATATTTCTTACAAATGTGCACTTTTAGAAGAGAAATTAACTCTGCTTAATCTGCCTTAGATACAATCTGGCTTCTTTGAGAAACTTGTAGATGGAACTGACCAGACTTAAGCACACTTCGGGTTCATCTGTCTTGATTTGCTACATAACATCCACAAAATGCATTTAACTTCTTGCAGCCTATCAAAGTTAGATGCTGTTTAAACATTCCTCAAATTATTTCTTACCCCAAATCATACAGCACGAGCAAATGCTCAAAAACCAAAAGGTAAAGTTGCCCAGACTAAGAAAAGTCAATTCTAAAAGTCCTTTTTGTTTTCCAAAAAGGTTAAAAGCACGAGTTCAACATGTGATAATACGTAGAAGATTGATAGACTGTGTATATAAACATGGCGACAGAGAATACCACGAGCTGTCCATCCCATCATGACACTGCTTAAAATTGGCCATGTTTGAACTCTCAACACACTTGTGAACTTCCGGTAAGCTCTACCAATCATAATTAACCACTAATGAAATTTTACTAGGAAAAAAATTACAAGCTATATTCAAAATCTCTTTAAGTCTGAGGGAGCCAACTCCGTGAAAATGATTGCCTTCCTATATAAGAGACTGCCACAGAATGGCTCAGAAACAAATCTGTCCCCAACAGCTAATAATTCACCTATTATCAAACCCTCTAGAATCATAATACCTCAGTCCCAACTGTGAGCCTGCAAATATGTGACAAAACAATTGATGAATTGCAGCAACCAACCTAATTGGTAATGTGCCTTGGGATTTGGGAACTCCACCCACTCTATGTGTGAGAAGAATTTATGAAGATAACATGACATGCTAATATATTTTTACAGCTTAAACAAGATATTCCATGCCATTTTTGAGCACCACACATAGTTTATCAATATAATTCTTAAGACCTTTATCCCCTTTAGTTTCTTTGCTGCTGCATATAATATAATTATCAAAAAGGTTAAGACTGACGAGTGGAAGCATTTGAACCCTAGACGGAAGCTCTTTTTTTCCCTTTCTCTATTTTTGTTGTGCTCATCAGTTCATTTTGACTTTGGTTGTTTTTGCTGCAATTGCCCTAATACAATCTTCAGCCATAACACAAACATAAATTTTAACTGGCTGAGATGTGACCTTTGAAAAACTTTATTCTTCTGTCTCCTTTGAGATGGGTCAGGTGGCACATCCAACCCTAAAGCAGCCTTGACCAGAATTCAGGTATCTTTCAGAAAGAAATCAAGGTCACCACCTCCGAAGGATAAAACCATTAGTTCACAAGTAGAAAAGACATCAGCGCTGTCCTCTCCCTGGCTGTTGGTGAGTGTCAGATCTACTTCTGAAACCTATTCTCATATGCTAACACAGTTTGAGCAGTTAATTATAGAAAAGTACTTCAGGCTTCTCTGCTTAACCATATTTAAAGTATAGAAAATGTATTCTGCTATACTGAGTGGTCAAGAAAATTCCTGTAAATTGAAAGAGTTAATATATACCAGGCCTGTCATTGTTGATTATAAAAAAGAACAAGCAGCTAATGTTTGGTGAGTCATTATTATATGCCTCACACAGTGTACTTTCCCTGAATTAGCTCACTCAGTCCTTACACAACCCTAAGAGATAGGAACTATTATGATACCCATTTTCTAAATGAGGAAACAGGCTTGTGGAGTTTAAATAAGGTAAAACAAAGACAAAAGGTGTAGTTAAGTAGAAGAGCTGGAACCTTGAGCTTGAGCTTAGCCTACCCCAAAACCCATGGTAGATTTAATGGTTTCTGCAAAATTCACACACTTCATGTTGTTTTGAAATTTCTCAGATATAAAGCACGTCTTGGAACAAGATTTAACCATATCATAAATCCTTTAAAATCAAGCAAATATGAATGAGAAACTCCACCAGTTGTGGACAAGGCTATCTTGGGAAATTTACTTAAAACCACTAAGCATCAGCTTTCTCATTTGTATAAAACTCACAAGATTTTTAAAAGATAAATAAGGGGCGCCTGGGTGGCTCAGTCGGGTAAGCATCTGCCTTCGGCTCAGATCATGATCTCAGGGTCCTGGGATCCAGCCCCGAGTTGGGCTCCCCACTCAATGGGGAGTCTGCCTCTCCCTCTCCCACCGCCCCTCCCCACCACTTGTGCATGTGCTTGCTCTCTCTCTCTCTCTCTCAAATAAATAAAATCTTTAAAAAAAAAAAGTTAAACAAGATCACATGTCAGTACATAGCAAAAGACCAACAAATGGAAGCATTTTCCCCTTTAATCCATGTAGAGATTTTTAATATTTAAGACAACTCAATTTGAAAATAAACAACCCTACACACATTTTTCCCTCTTAGTACCCTGCATGTAGCAGGCCATCTCATAAATATCTACTGATGTTTCCAGGAAGCCTGAATAGGAAAATATTACCTGATTGGAACTTTAGTAATGACTTCCTCCTGTCACACTTTGTCAATCAGGAACTTGTTACATAAAGTGGCAGTAAACTCAGACAAAGTTGATGCTCTCATGTAAGAGCATATGACATGCTGAAACTGAAATTTCAAATAACCAACATACAACAGGTGACCTCAGACATCTGCAGAAATACTGCCTTAAAAAGATAAGCAAACAGGGGGTAGCGGGGTGGCTCAGTCAATTGAGTGTCAGGCTCTTGGTTTTGGCTCAGGTCATGATCTCATGGGTCATGGGATCCCCGTGGTATGTTCGGCAGTCCACGAGGAGTCTGCTGGAAGATTCTCTCCCTCTGCCCCTTCCCCCACTCACACACACTCTCTCGTGTGCACACGCTCTCTCTCTCAAATAAATAAATCTTAAAAAAAGATGTGCAAATACAGTGCTCATAGAAAAAGATTCAACAATAGGTCTAGAGCTGTCCCACCCACTAGCCACATTGACTATTGAGCATTTAAAACGTGATTGGTCCAAAATGATAAACATTAGATTTTGAAGACTTAGTATGAGGGGAAAAAATGGAAAATTTCACATTAATAATTTTATATTGACTACATGTTGAAATGATTCTATTTTGGATGTATTATATGTAATATTAATATATATAAGACATAAGATACACATATATATTCATATATTATTGAAACTAACCTCACCTTTTCTTTTTATTGTTTAAATGTGGCTATTAGAAACTTAAATAATGTGAGCTTTAGTGGTTCATATTATATTTTAATTGTTCAGTGTCAGTCTGGAGGGTTTTCCAAATCTAATCAAAGTAGTTTTAAAAATAACATAATTTATTAATGAAGAAAACATAAAAGACAGGTAAGTACAGAATCTAGGAAACAGATTAAAAATCATTCAGTACTTCTTCAGGACTGTTCAGAGAGAGTAAACTCTGACTTTTAATGGCCAATGTTATTTAATGAAATGGTAATAATTCTCCAATAAAAGATTTAATTATCATATTAAGTTACTAGGGCTGTCATCACAAAATACTGCAGACCGAGTGGCTTAAACAGAAATTTATTTCCCCACAGCTCTGGAAATCCAACAACAAGGTGTGCACAAGTTTGCTTTCTTCTGAGATCTCCTTCTTTGGCTCACCCATGACCACCTTCTCACTGTGTCTTCACTTGGTCTTTTCCTCTGTGTGATCACAGGTGTGTGTCCGAATCTCTTCTTATAAGGATACCAGTCATATTAGATTAAGGTCCCATCCATATGACCTCATTTTACCTTAATTACCTCTTTAAAGATTCCATCTCTAAACACACTCACATTCTGAGATACTGAGGGTTAGAACTTCAACATGTAAGTTTGGTGAAGTTACAATTCAGCCCATAATAATCACTCAGCTATAGTAATTTAAAGGAAACCCATGATGAATAGTGGGTTTTTTTTTTCTGATTACAGAAACTTTCTAATATATTTTGGATCTCCTAAGTGAATCTACCTAGCTAAAGAGAAAACTCATTCCAAATGATCAACATGTGTCACCTTGTAAACATGTATTTCTCTTCACAGAAATAATTTGAGCTCCTACTTTATAAATCAATCTCTTGTGGGTCTTTTGACTATGAATTGGTTTCCCAGAGTTTAGCCCCCCACTGGAAGATTATACTTTTCTCAGCAGACACAACGGAAGCATTCTGGGCATTACTATACAGTACTGTGCAAGGCAGGACCACTAACCCAACATTCATATCAGCCAAGCCTTGAGTTGTCACCATAATGAAGTTCTTTTTATGATCTATTGCAAATGTTTCTAAATAGCTGTAGGAAGGTAGTTAAGAGTACAGTCTTCATGGGTGCCTGGGTGGCTCAGTTGGTTAAGTGTCTGCCTTCAGCTCAGGTCATGATCCCAGGGTCCTGGGATCTAGACCCGCTCCAGGTTCCCTGCTCAGCGGGAAGCCTACTTCTTCCTTTCCCTCTGCCTCTGCCCCTCCCCGCCCCCCCCCCCCCCCCCGCTTAGGCTCTCTCTCACTGTCAAATAAATAAAATTTAAAAAAAAATAGAGTACAGTCTTCAGGGATTAAATCCCTGCTCTGCTTGTTCTTAACTATGGGATCCAAGGAAGGCTGTGCAACCTCTTGCACCTCAGTTTCCTTATCTATGATAGAAGAAAAATAAGGGTACTCTTAATTATAGGACTGTGATGAGGATGAAATACCTTGATTTAATTAACTTCCTACTCTAACAAACTGAACAACTAGTTTTCTTCATCATTCTCTACTTCACCACCTAATACCTAGGTAGACAAAAGATCACAAGCCTCTTCAATTCATCACCTCTCTTTAGAAACTCGTATCTAGACACTGTATTTGGCTTTTAGCTCAGCGGCCTATATGCATTAATGTAATTTCAAGTTACAATTGGAAGAAAAGTCACCAAAAAAGATTATGTTTTCAAAAGAGGTCTTTGAAAATGGTACAAAAATATATTATAATAGAAGAGAGAACAGAAAAACACTGTTTCATGAATCCCATCAATAGGTGCCTTGGGTGTAAGAAAAAGAAAAGAGTTGGAAAAGAGGTAGATTATTAGAAGCTTGTGGTTGGCAATATCAAAAGGGAACTCAAAGTTTGGTTTTGATCCAAAAAAGAATCCAGGAACACACTTGGGGAAAACTGACCCAAAAATATTTCACTCAGAGGTGAAACAAGAGCCGTGAGATGAGCCCAGCTCTCCCGACACGTTAGGGAAATGCGTCGGAACCCAATCTGAAAAAGTGAAAGCAAATTGTCTAACTTAATAGTGGGAAATAACAGGGTTTATGCCCCCCCCTTGCAAGCCTACTTTGGTTCCTTAGAATCCAAGAAGAATTTGGAAAAATCTCATCGACAAGACAAGCCATCTGGAATGAAAAAGTTGTTACTGATTAGTCTTTCAGAAGGATTACAGTAACATCTGGTTGGGATTGCATACTTATTTTAGTCTTTCTTGAAAAGCCTTTAACTTTAAAAAAAAGGAAGCATCCAGTTGCTTCAGAAATTGAGAACATTAATTGACATATAATTTTTTTCTTTTTTATACTTTCTGACGTTTTATAAAAATATATCCCACCAAGTAAATGTTGATTCCTAAGTCAATGGTGAAAACAGCTAATTAAAGTATTCCAGCTTTAGATTTCTTTTCCGTGAGACTCTTCCTTCTGTATACTGCTTATAAGTTCAAAGTGATCCAAACTATATTTGATAAAGCTTCCCAAAAAATCAACAATGGTGTTCCAACCCAGATTTCAAAGAAATAATTTGTATTTGTTTTGTTTGTCACATTTGGTGTTGTCTCATCACTAAGCCTGAGCCAGAAATCTTGAAATTGCTGTAGAGTAGTAATCATCTGGTCTCTGATCTCACTAGGAGTTTTTAATCTGTGGCCAAAATATAGATTAGGATGTGGCTATTTGTGATGACCATTGACTATAGAGATAATTTTACTTAGGTTCACAATTTAATCAGTTAATGCTTACATCCCCATGGCCCCTTTATGTGTTAAGTAGAATTTTGTGACTATTTATAAGGGATATCCAGAGACCAGATAGCTCAAATTCCCTGGCAGATACAGATAAAGAGATGATAGATAGATGATAGAGAGATGATAGATGATGATAGATAGATGATTGATAGATAGATAGATACATAGATAGATAGATACATAGATAGATAGCTCTCAGTAGATAATAAAAATAAGGAAGGCCACTTTGGTCAAAGACAAGAACAGCAGTATCCCCTAAAATTGGGAACAGAACAGAAAATCTTGATGATTATGGCACAGGATCCAGTCAAACATTCTAGCAAGTTCTAGCATTTGCTTGTACACCTGAAAAGAAGTAGTCATGCCAGATCCCAGTACACAAATAGTCCAGTAATTAAAATGACTTTTTCACCTTTTTTTAAATGGCAAAATTTTTTCCATCTTCTGTCAGTCAAATGATATCGGTACTTGTTGATTTACCCAAACCACAATTGAGCTTTTTGAGTAATTAGCCAATCATTTCAACTGATAGAGAACCAGTCAAGAAAAAAAAAAGATAAAAATAATTTAGGAGTTCAACCTTCCACTTCTATAGATAGACATAGCCTTTGAATCAATAGGTATAACATATTCAGAAGAATTTTCAGTAAACATCTTAGATCTCTAATAGGAGCTACACAATGTACAGAGATATTCCACCACTATTAAAATCATTTTCTCATCATCAGAATTGGGGGATTAGTATCTTCAACAAGGTGCAGAAACAATTATGCAAAGGTGTATTTTCAGGAAATAAAACCTATCTCTTTATCAGAACTAAGGAAAGGAAAAGAATCTGTATAAATACAGTTTTACAGATGCAAATTTACATAAATAACAGCAAAGCAAAGCCCAAAACACTGCCATCAAGAAAAGATGCTATTTTGTAACCAATTGATTACAAATATTTATTATGCACCTATTCTATGCCATATTGGTCCTTTCAGGGTAAGTCAAATACAGAAAACAGTGGTAGAAAGGACAGTCAGGGAGCGCCTGGGTGGTTTAGTCAGTTAAATGTCCCACTCTTGATTTCGGCTCAGGTGATGATCTCAGGGTCATGAGATCGAGCTCTGTGTCCGGCTCCATGCTGGGCATGGAAGCTGCTTAGGATTCTCTCTCTCCCTCTGCCCTCCTCCCCCCACCCCATTCATGTGCTTTCTCTCTCTCTCTCTCTCTCTCTCTCTCTCTCAAAAAAAAAAAAAAAGCGGGGACAATCAGTTGCTCAAAGCCTACTTAGTTTGTGAATTCTTCCTGATTATATCTGTCTATGTGAGGAAATAAACATTACTGAATCCCTGTGATGTGCCAGACACTGCTAAGTGGTGGGGGTATAAAAATAAATAAGATGCAGTCCCTGCCACAGATAAAATCACACTGTCTAATGGGAAGGAGACAACAGTTCTTACCATCTAATGTGCTAAGCTCTATAGCAGCATGACGATGACAGACAAGGTACTAACCACAACCATTTCACATAATCAGTTCAGTTTGAGTTTATTTTAACATTAGCTGCAGTAGATTTGGAGTGATAGAACTTCATTTCATCTCCATCATCCCACTTGGAACTCAATCTCTCTAACCCTGGTAGGACCGTTCTCTGTAGAATTTTAGCCTGAAATAGAGAAGCCTTTCTTTCACGATACAGACAGATTGTTCTGGGAGTGTGCCTACCACAGCTACTGTGTTTGCAATCTCGACTCCACAACCATGGAATTCCCAGGTACTGTGTTCCTTTCATGATAATACATGCAAACTGCTTTTGGCTATTTTAAATTTCTCATTTCCACTGAAAGCATTCCATCTCTTAAATCTAAAAACATCACATCCCAGTTGCAAGTTTTTCTCTTCATGTATTCTGCAATCTCTTACTTTCACTGATACCTGCAGTCAACCTCAGAGAACCTGCCTTATCTTCCTCCCTTTCTCTCCCCTTTCTGGTCTAAGTCTCAGGGTCTATCCCTTCAAATATTTTCCTGTTAACATGCCCTACTTTCGACCTTGTTGATCTTTCTTCCAATGCATAAGGACTGAAAACCCGTGGATCAATCTAACCATTGGTCTACTCGATTTCTACATCTATGTTCTATGAAGGAAATCACACAGCCATAAAATCTGGCACCAGGAACAAATGTGGTTTCCAGCTCTGATGAAGCCTTTGGGGCCAATCAGCAGTGCTTTACATATTCCTCGTCTGCCCGTTTTCCCATTACCACAAACAGCTTTACTATTTACGTTCACTATTTTCAAACTCCTTTTTCAAACCCCGTCATTCTCTCTTGCAGCAGATTGTCTTGTCCTCTTCTTGACACAGAAAATACAGCTCATTTAGGAAGAACTTTCTCAAAGCCCTATTTTCCTATGTAAGTACATCTACATCTACATACCTACACTCCTTCTATCACAGAGAACGAGATGCCTGCTTCTTGCCCAGAGCTAGTCCTGCAATCCACATCTTTCAGCCACTCAGGCCCCTGCTCTGCCAATCAGCTGTTTCCCCTTCAGCCTCTTCCTCTTTTGGGGTTTTACCCTCTGCATAGGATATATTCAACCCCCTCCCAAGTGGAAATAAAAACAAAAACAAAAAACAAGCCCTCTCTCAACCCTGTGTCTTTCTTAAGCAATCTCTCTAGATTTCCCTGAACCTCACAACCAAGTTAGTTAAGAGTGGTCTTTGCCTCTCACTTATTTCTTCACTCACTGTAATTTGGTTTCTTTCTCCAATCTACGAAAACTGTTCTTGATGAGACCAAATTGCTGTTCATGCTGTTCCCAAATTGCTATAGCAAATGGATAATTAGCTACTCTTTCTTGATTGTTCTATAACATTCGATACTATGGACAACTTTTCCAAACTCTTTTCTCTCCTCACTTTTATAACATCATATCTTTGTTTTTCTTCTACCTACATAAATACTTTTGGAAAGTCATCTCTTCTTTCTCCCACTCCTTAAATATTTGAGTACCTCAAAGGTTCTATCTGCAGACTCTACCAATTCTACATGCTAATTCAGTGTTAGTGAACCTCTTAGGGGTTCAACTTTCACCTATATGATAACATCTCCTGCTCAACATCTCTAGCCCTGATGCCACTGTGGATCCAAGACCACAAATGCATTTCTGACTAAAGGACAATTCCTTACGGATATCCCATGAGCACCTAAATTCAGCACATTAAAAATTGAACTTGAATCCATAGGACACTGTTTAGAGATGTAATATGTAATTACAAAACCAGAATCAAGTTGACTCTTGAACAGAGCAGAAGTTAGGGGCATGATCCCCCTCACAAAATTAAAAATAGAGCTACCCTATGACCCAGCAATTGCACTACTAGGTTTTTACCCAAAGGATACAAACATAATGATTCAAAGGGGCACCTGCACCCCAATGTTGATAGCAGCAGTATCCACAATAGCCAAAATATGGAAAGAGCCCAGATGCCCATTGACAGATGAATGGATAAAGAAGAGATGGTATATATATACATAACGCAATATTACTCAGCCATCAAAAAAATGAAATCTTACCATTTACAACGACCTAGATGGATATAAGTCAATCAGAGAAAGACAATTATATGATTTCACTCATATGTGGAATTTAAGAAATGAAACAGAGGATCATAGGGGAAGGGAGGGAAAAATAAAATAAGATGAAATCAGAGAGGGAGACAAACCGTAAGAGACTCAACGATAGGAAACAAACTGAGGGTTATATGCAACTGATGAATTACTAAACTCTTATCTCTGAAACCAATAATAAAAATGAATAAATAAAGGTGAGATGCAAAATTTTCAAAAAAAATCTACATATAATTTTTGACTCCCCCAAAACTTAACTACTAATAACCTAATGCTGACCAAAGTCTTACCAATAACATAAACAATCAATTAACACATATTTTGGGTATGTATTATATACTGTGTTCTTACAATAAAGTAAGCCAGAGAAAAGAAAATGTTATTTTAAAAATCATAAGGAAAATACATTTACAGTGCCTTACTGTATCAAAAAAAAAAATCCATGTAAAAATAGAGCCACACAGTTCAAACCCATGCTGTTCAACTGTATTATAATCTTTTGTCTTAACTTTAGAGGAAGCTTTTAGGAACTAATATCCCTTACAGTAAAGAATCAGGCATCTAAAGCTGAGCGAATCCTCTAATTTATTTATCTTTCCCTCTCTATATATTTTTCCCATAGAAATATGTCCAGAATTAAGTGTACCAAAAGTTAATAATGAATATTTCTGAGCTCCAAGTTTTGGGGTGACATTTAACTTCCATTGTTTGCCTTTTTGTACTGCTTTAAGTTTTATAATGAGTTTGTACAATTTTTCAATACAATTTTTTAAACTAAACTCCTCTGTATTTCCTATTCACAAAATGGTACCATCTTCTAATTTGGAAATAGTCCTTGATTTATTCCTGCACCCACCTCCTCTTCAGTATGTCTTAAATTCATCTGCTTCCCTTTTGTTCCCACAGCCGTATCCTAAGGAAGGACTTCAGTCTCTCCCACCTTAGCTCTTGCAATGGTTTTTTGGCTCCAGTCTCAAGCCCCTCCATTCCATTCTCCATGCTATTGTCAGAAGTTTCTCTCTAGAATCCAAATCCTGGCATGCCATATGCTGTTTAAAATCAGTAGCATTCAATAGCCTTCAGAATAAAATCTAAACTACTTGGAATGTCCTAAATGATCTACATGATCTGACCCATGTATTTTCAAAATGGTGACCTTAGACCTTGGGATCAGAACAAGGTTCAAATCCAAATTCTCTATTTGCTCTCTGTTGACTCAGACAAGTTAATTAACCACTTTGAGGCTGTTTCTTTGCTGGCAAGCTGGAGCAAATGATACTTTGCAGAATTGTTGTGTTAGAGATAACTGCATTTAAGTAGCAGACATACTTTAGGTGTTCAGTAAATGTAACTACTACTATTTTTACTACTACTGCTTTTATTATTTCCATGTAGCCCCGTCATTGAGGAGGGATAGTGTCTTATTTATGTTTATATCTCCATCACCTGTGCCTAACACATTAAAGGGACTCAAGAAATATTTGCTCCAAAAATAGTATAGATAATATTTTAGACTCCTCTTGGTCGGCACCAGGCTTTTGTAGACTGGCTGTGGGCCTTGAAAATTCATCAGTTAAGTCATCTGATCCTTTCCATCTGAATCCAATCACAAAGTAACTCTTATGTCTGCATGCAGTCAGAGATTTCTTCTAGTATGTTCCCTCAGTTGCTTACTTAAAAATATCAAAGCCACACTGCCCGTCTCAATTTGAAAAATTCACACAGCTCTAATTCCGAGTCACACCAGATAAATCTGAAAATATTTCTGTATATACTTGGTTATATAATGTCATATCCTCT
Source organism: Callorhinus ursinus (assembly GCF_003265705.2). Lineage (NCBI taxonomy): Eukaryota > Metazoa > Chordata > Mammalia > Carnivora > Otariidae > Callorhinus > Callorhinus ursinus. The sequence continues at coordinate 148,108,152 of NW_027397066.1, read as the reverse complement.
CATTCTGCAAACTTCAACATTTGTTTTCTTGGGTTACTAAAATTAAATTTAAAAGGCCAGTTTCTAAAGTCAGACTTATCAACCCATTTGTATTTTGACCTGCATACCTTAAGTTAAAAACCACCAACAAATACGAAAGTGCTTCAAAGTGCAAACCAATTACAAACTTAGGTGGTCATTAAAGTAAATGAAATGCATTATTTTGACTAAAGGAAAAAGCATTGTCTCTGTAAATTTTTATGGAGTACTCCAAAGGCAGGGTTTTCTCATCATCCTCTGAATAAACAAAATCGTAAATTCTACAGACCAGGAGTAAAATAAAAACAAAATTAAAAATTGGCCACACACACCTGCATGCTTAGCTGTAACAGATGTGATTAATGTCACAATTTAGTACCTAAGCAATAATGAGGTACCCAAAGAGGACTTGGTAAAGGTAAGTAATCCTAAATTTACAGCAGTTTGACTTTTAAGCTAATATTGTTCTAAATAATAAATACTTTCCTAAATAATAATTAAAGTATCTTATATAGGCATGTTTTCCCACTTTAATGATATAAATTCAATATTCTCTAAGACTAATTTGAATAATGAGCTAGAAACATCAATGAGATATACCATATAACCATAAATACAACTTCTAGAATTATTAAAATGATGTCATCAGAAATCACTATCCTTTCACATTAAATCTTGAAATTGCTGGCTGGTCTCCCCTAGACTCTCCTAAACCACATCAAAACTCAATGGCAGGGGCACCTGAGTGATTCAGCTGGTTAAGCATCTGACTCTTGATCTCAGCTCAGGTCTTAATCTCAGGGTCGTGAGTTCAAGTCCCGTGTTGGGCTTTCTGCGGGCGTGGAGTCAGCTTGAAAAAACAAAACAAAAAACAAAACAAAAAAACTCAATGGCAAGCTAAAATTTGCATCCCCTTTGGGGATGGTGAACTTCTAAATGTACAACTTTGATTCTAGTGAACATGGTGCTAGGATCTGAATTTTGTGTTTCCCCAAAATTCATGCATTGAAATCCTAACCCCCACAGATAATGCTATTAGGAGGTGAGGCTTTGGGGAGATGCTTAACTCATGCGGGTGAAACCCTCATGAATGGGATTAGAAAAGAGGCTCCAAAGAGCTCCCTAGCCCTTCTACCATGTAAGGACCCAGGGATAAAACTGACAGCTGTGAACCAGGAAAAAACCCTCACCAAAATACAGCCATGCTGGCACCTTGGCCTTGGATTTTCCAGGCTCTAGAATCTTAGAAATGAATTTTTGTTTTTTAGAAGCTTCACAGTCTACAGAATGTTGCTCTAGTAGCCTGAACAAACTAAGACACTGAGAACAATAGAAAAATCTACTTGGGTAATATGAGATCATTATATTAGCAAAGAGTTGGAAATAGCACATAGAATACATGAGAATCTGAATGGATAAAATGTAAAAACTATGAATAAAAATGTTACATTTGCTAAGACCAATCCCATTATATAGTGAAATCTATTGCGGGCAACTTTGCATCAGAAAGCTTGAAGGAATAATTCACTCAGGAAAATCTACTTAAATCAATAGTAAACCATATAACAGCAGTACTTTTATTTTTGTAAAGAGATTTTCTTTCAGATGATCCAAATTTGTTCACAAGCATTCAGCCTGGATTGGTCAATTGGAAGGAAAGAAATTACTTAGTTGTTTAAGGTAAGAAGATGACCCCCAAAATGACACTCACTACAGTGAAATGTACTCAGAGTAAAAATCTGCTGAAATGAACATCCCCAAAAGCAACATGCCCAACTCATAATGCTGACACCTCAACAGGACAGTGGCAAATATCTCCATTACTTTCAGTTTAATGTAACAAAGGTGCCTAGTGATAAGTTGCCTGCTCAAGTTTATAGAGTCAATATAAAGAGGAATAAAGCCCAGAAAGTATATAGTATAATACTTTCTTGACGACATTTTATCATAGAAATCATTCCTTTTTTATAATGTGTCATAGTCTTGTTTTGATAAATTAGAAAGAACTAATCTAGATACCACTAAACTTTGATTAATTTGTATTTGGTTTATATGTCATGAATTAGCGAACAATGGAGACAGATTCTGTAACAGAGCAAAGAACTCACAAAGAACGAAAGAAGTGATGAAGTGTGAGGTGGGGTGACCAGAGCAGGCTAACAGGTGATGATATATGATGAAGTGCAGCTGAAAATCCCAAGGAAGGGTGAAGTGAGATGGGGAGTGATCTTGGGGTGGTGGACATCCATCTGTAATGTAAAAAACGTTACCTGAGGGACTATACAAATGACCAGAAAGAAACTTGAAAACTGATTGGACTGAACTTTGATAAATGGATTTTCTATGGAATATTAAGAACAACACTTGGCAACTAAATCCTCAAACATAATATAAATGTCCTGTCTTCAAATTATCTCCTGTCTTCATGTGACCAGAGTGATATGTTGTCAGTAAGCAGTCCTCAAAGACTAGCATCTGCCATAATTTAACCTCCATATATGGATTGTTTTGAAACTCAATGTCATAATTCAATTTTAATAAATCCTGAACCCCAAGGATTGCTAATGTATTTCTAAATCCAGTGTTGGTTTGTTTTATTTTTTTGGAAGATTTTATTTATTTATTTGACAGAGAGAGACAGTGAGAGAGAGAACACAAACAGGGGGAGTGGGAGAGGGAGAAGCAGGCTTCCCGCTGAGCAGGGAGCCCAACACAGGGCTCGATCCCAAGACCCCGGGATCATGACCTGAGCCAAAGGCAGACACTTAACTGAGCCACACAGGCACCCCAGTGTCGGTTTGTTTTAAAGACAAGATAGTAAACTCCGCAAAGACATCTGAAACACTTATACAGTACCTAGTATATAGCATGTGATTAGAAAGTATTCACTGACTGAATGAATGGATGCATGGATAAATGGATGAAGTCAAGATGAATCTACAACCAAGCAAAGCTAAAACCACACCATAGGTTTTCCATATTACCGTAGGAGGCCAAAATAGGTCAAAGAGTATACACCTGATGGGTAATTTCCTATACCATCTTTGATGCCACTCATCAAGTCAGGACACTACAGGCTACTTAAGTCAGAGATTGCAGCTGTGGTACCATTAGCATCCAGCCCTGGGGCTATACATAGGAGGAATTAAGAAAATTCATTGATCCATCCAAATTCATATTTATATCAATGTTAAATGAGAAGATTTCATCTAATACATCGCTCTTCATAAACGGGGGCAATTTTTTTTCATTTTTTTCAACTTTTTATTTAAGTTCCAGTTAGTTCACATACAATGCAATATTCATTTCAGGCACAGAATTTAGTAATTCGTCACCCATGTGCAACAGCCTGTGCTCATCACAAGTGCCCTCCTTAATTCCCATCACCCATTCAACCCATCCCCACACCCACCTCCCCTCCAGTAACACTCAGTTTGTTCTCTATAGTCAAGAGTCTGTTTTCTGGTTTTGGGTAAACATACATAACAAACAACATTACATAACATAAACCTCTCTTTTTTTTCCCCTATGTTCATCCATTTTATCTCTTAAATTCCACATATGAGTGAAATAATATGGTATTTGTCTTTCTCTGACTGACTTATTTTGCTTAGCATAATACTCTCTAGCTCCATACATGTTACTGCAAATGGCACGATTTCATTCTTTTTGATGGCTGAGTAATATTTCTGTGTGTGTGTGTGTGTGTGTATTACATCATTATCCATTCATCAGTTGATGGACATTTGGGCTCTTCCCATAACTTGGCTATTATTGATAATGCTGCTATAAACATCATGGTGCCTGTATCCTTTCAAATCAGTATTTTTGTAGCCTTTGGGTAAGTACCTAGGAGTGCAATTACTGGGTCGTAAGCTAGTTCTATTTTTAACTTTCTGAGGAACCCCCATACTGTTTTCCAGAGTGCCTGCACCAGCTTGCATTCCCACCAACAGTGTAGGAGGGTTCCCCTTTCTCCACATCCTTGCCACACCTGTGTTTCCTGTGTTGTTAATTTTAGTCATTCTGACAGGTGTGAGGTGATATCTCACTGCAGTTTTGATTTGTATTACCCTGATGATGACTGATGTTAAGCATCTTTCCATGTGTCTGTTGGCCATCTGTAAGTCTTCTTTGGGAAAATGTCTATTCATGTCTTCTGCCCGTTTTTTAACTGGATTTTTTTTGTTTGGGGGTGTTGGGTTTTATAAGTCCTTTCTATACTTTGGATTTTAATCTTTTATCAGATATGTCATTTGCAAATATCGGGGGGGGGGCTGTTTTTAACTGTCTTTTTCTTTCGTGAATCATTTTGATCAACTTCTAAACCAAACCGGCTATCTTAACCCAGCGTAGGTTCAAAGTCAAGTCCTAAACTATAAGAACGCATCTATTTCATTTTGAAGTGTGTAAGTATGCCCTTAAAGGTATAATTCCTGGTCTGTCTCTGGTCTTCCTTATTCTCATCTTAGCCTTTCACCTCATCCTCCATGCCAAACTAGCTAAGATATTCTTGGTCCCAGTAGACACTGATTTAATATTCATAGGGATTAGGAGTTAATATGACAATAATTATCCATTGAAATATGCATTTTGTAAAAACTGGCATTGAAGTAGTAGTAGAGCCTTCTATCAAAAGTACAAACTTTTGGTTAATATATAAATATGCTTCTATTTCAGTCTGTCTAAGATAGCTTTTCCATCTTATCAATTCTGTCTTTAACATTCTTGGTGCTTTTACCACCACCACACTCTGCTGCTATAAAAAGAATCCTAGTGTCTCTCCTTTGCATATATCCACTTTGTACCTCTTTCCTCATGAAACTTTTACCCTAAAAAGGCTTCTGGTCATCCCTATTCTTTCTCCACTTACACTGCAAGTGGTGAAAGTGTTGAACCTCTCAAAAACAGGAGCCAGTAGAAGGAATACTACTAAATCATATCCATGCTTCCTGCTAATGAAAGAAAGATATATAGAGGACTATCAGGGGGGAAAATTTCTACTTCTAAGAATTTTGATAAAAATAATTGTTGTTTGGAATAACTAGGAATAACAGTAGGAATAACTGGGAATAAATCTATTGTAGATTAGATGCAGAGAGAATTTATCCAGGATTTGGATTTCAAAGAGACCATGTCATTTTAATTCATCCCAATTCTGCACTTCAAAATGGAAATGAGAAAGTGAGCTGTCACTAGAGATAGTCTTTATCTGATATATTTATGGGATGGGTACAGGGGAGGAGGTGGAGAATACACAATGTCCCCTCTGACCTATTTTCTTGTGTCATGTGTCATACTGTATGGGGCACGACAATCACTATGACCTGGGTGGAAACAGCATACCACTTCTTGGAATGCTACTTGATCAGCAGTCATGCAGATGGCCCATAGTTGTGACATCTTCCCTTTGGCTGAAGACAAAAGAGGAGAAGAGAAAATCCTTGCCACACTTGAAGGACAGATGGCAAGCTCTGCCTAAACCCAAGAGAAGGAAGCAAGGACTTAACATTTATAACCTAAGCCAGTGATCTTCATCACAAAAGGCTGGTTTTGAATTCAAGTATAGGCAATTTCTTGAGAATCTAGCAAGCAAGTGGTTTATTTGGAAGGTAATCCTCAGAAGCACCAGGAAAGAAGTAGGGAATTGAAATAGAGAAAGGAAGGAGGCCAATAAAAGGTATTTATTCAAGCAGGTTACAGCTGTTAGCAACTGGAGCTCCAATCCCACTGAAGAACCCAGGGAGACAATGTAGAATATGCCACAGAGATATCCCAAGTTAGGGATATTTACCCTCCAATTCTATCAGACAATGCCCAAGAGCTACTCCCAAGGGGCCTTAATGCCTCAGCACTCCCAGCACGCCGTACCTATGGACCAAATGCACTCCAATGTCAGAGAACATCTTCTACGGAATTTCACATGCCTGTTGCACAGAGTAGCAAAGTGGATGGGGCAGGGGAATGGTGGGTACGGAACAGATACGGGCAAGGCATCAACAGCATTTGCTATACCTAGTTCCATTAGACTGGACTCCAAAATACCAATGTATTTATCATCTGAACAAAAAAATGAGGGAAGGGAGAGAAACTCTCCTTGTACAAAAGAGAATGCTACAGGTACAAAAAGACTAGAGCAACATTATTGGAAAAGAAAACTTCCTGGGGTACCTGGGTGGCTCAGTGGGTTAAGCCACCAGCTCTTGATTTCGGCTCAAGTCATGATCTCAGGATCGTAGGATCAAGCCCTGCATTATCTCCGTGCTCAGCAGAGTCTGCTTGAGATTCTCTCTCTTCCTTTCCCTCTGCCCCACCCCACCCCCAGCTCACACACGCGCACATGCGCTCTCTCTCGCTCTCTCGCTCTCTGTCTTGCAAAGAAAAAAAAATTTTAGAAATTAATATTAGGTTAGATTCAAGGTTGGCATGCTGGGGCCCTCAAGCCAGATCCAACCAGCCAACTGGTTTTGCACAGCCCCAAAGCTAAAAATGGTTTACATTCTTAAATGGTTGGGAAAAAGTAAGAAGAAGCTATTGCGTGACACACCAAATTTATATGATACTCAAATCTCATTGTCCATAAACATGTATTAGAACACAGCCACATTCATTCATTTGCATAATATTGATGGCTATGCTGTCAATGGCAGGATTGAGGATTGAGTAGCTGTGACTGGGATCACATGGACTTCAGGGCTTAAAAGTTCCCCGCTCTGGCCCTTCCTGGAAAGTTTGCCACCTGTAATTTAGAACCAGACTCACTCTCAGGGAATCTTCATGATAATAGTGATCCCCTGGGATGGGGGGAAGGGTGGGTCTCTTCCTTTTTTTAAGGAGAATTGAAACCTTTTATTGGGCTCCATGGGGCTGTCTCTGAGCTTCTTGGATAAGGACGACTGTTATTTTTTCCACCCCTAAACTGATCAGAGGAGAACAAATAGTCTCCTATTATTGCCAACATAAAACTTATGGTTTCTTGGTGGTAACACAGGTACTAAGCAACGAGATGCTTACAAATGTGATGAAAATGGAATAAACTTTAAGATTTAGAAACTCTGTTTTCTCCAATATGCAGCATAATACTTTGTAAGCTCCTGCCCCACTTTGATTTTTTTCCAGACATAAATTCACACTGGAAACTAATGTTTGAACCCTGAAAAGAAGCTAATTTTGCGACAGGAACTGAAAAGATACGACACCAAGGGGTAACTAGAAAAAAAGAGAGAGCGGTGGCAGCTGGTATTAGAGAGTTTAATTACTATTATTTAATCATCAGGCATCAAGCTAATACATTACTGAAGGAATAAAGATTGATATAAACGATTGGCCATCGAGCAACAGAATTAAAATTGGTAACGTTCATCAGATCCCAAGGAAACCCAGGATGCCAAATTTAATCTGGCGCCTGACCCCGTGTTTGCTTGCTCGGTCATGGAAGCAGGGACTAGATGTGTAAACCAGGTCTTTCCCAGGGAGTGTTGCAGGGATCTATGGGTGTGCTATAAATCAGCACTGCGTCCCTCAGGATGCCAAAGTCCGCTCTCAAGGCCTTGTTTACAGGAGAACATCAGTATCCTCTGGGCACACACGTCAATGCGAAGAAAACTTTAAATAGCGGGAGAGAAAAGTGTCTTGGTAGTCACATAGCCTACGATAAACTTTGAAGTACAAATGAGAAGTGGAAGTGAATGTTAAATGTATGCCTTGTCCTAAAGCTTCATGAAAAATGAAATGTACACGAAAAGTTGGATCCCTGCCATGACACCCATTACAGTGTAGACGAAGACTCTGACCTTTTGTGTTACACTTACTGTGTTTTTGACACATTTAGTCAATTAAAACGGGTGAAGTGTAATTTGTTTTTCTTAAGTTTAATACAGCATGTCAATAGAAGTTAACCAAAATTTATAGTTGGAACACTAAAACTGCCACATGCACTTAAACAAATGAACACAATTTATCAGGGTTGAAGTAAAGAGAACATCACGGGCATTTGACTTTATACTTCACATAAGCGTGTTGCCAAATATAGAAAAGCAAGCGCCTTCTCACACTTCCAATGGAAAAGACATTTTAGTTCACATTAAATATTGGTGTGAAAAATCTGGCAGGTCTCCAGTCCTAAGGAGTGTTAAACGTTGGCACTTCCACTGTGTACTTTTACTATAAATTGTTGTAGCGTTTATTTGACACGGAATACCCAAAGGATTGATGAGCCAAGAAAGGAAGATTTTTTTTATTGTGCCATATTACCTTTTTCAGACATCTATCCTAAGTCTTTACGTCTTCAAAGTCTAAACAAGTAGCCACCTGTATTCAATCGGTGCAAGATATTTTTCATGAAACTATAGCTTGCCTTTTTATAAACCTATAAAAGCACACATTTTCCATTTTATTAGTCAGCAAAGCAGTGGTGGATTTAATAATAAAACTTATAAATGCAGTGTCTTTATAGACAGTTTAACTTTTTTTGCTTGTTTAAAATGCCACAAGAACAACCAAGTTTATTTCACAGTTTCTGTCTCTATCCTATAGAAACAAGTAGCTACAATTTTGTATATCATTACATTAAAAAAATTCACCTGGCACTCAGACCATTTATATAGCAGCCTACAGACTCCTAAAGATTTAAGAGAAACATAATACTGCTAGGGGAAAATTATCTATTACAATCAAATGCATGTATTTGATTTTGACATCCATAATATGTACATCAATTACATATAGCTACAGCAGTCACGCACTTTGAATTTCCAAGAGGAATTTAAAATAAGTCTGTGTCTCCTTTTTAATTAAATAAATATAGATATACAATATACACAATAAATAAATATATTATGCACACAATCTCAATGATTACAAAATGAAAATTTAAGGTAGCAGTAGGTAACACACTGATATTGGTAAGATTTAAAACAGTGGTACACCTATTGCTGATGGAGACATAGGGAAGTATGCTGGAGGAGGGATGAATTGTTACTGCCTTTTGGAAAAGCAGTCTGGTAATATCTGCTAAAATAGAAAATACACTTTTCAAATCAACATCTCTGTTACTGGTAATCTATACCATAGAAATAAAATACCAGTAGATAAGGATAGTTAATGCAGTTTTTTTAAGGCAGGAACAAAATATGGGGTGGAAAATTGAATGTCTACTCATGGGTAAACATTTTTAATAAGTTGTGGCAAAACCGTGCCATGAGATAACATGCGGCAGCTACAAGGAATTTTATCAATCTATAATCGGTGATTAAAAAGATTTCCACAATATGCTGTTAAGTGAGAAAGGTAAGAGGCAGAGAAATATATATATTATCCCACTTTTCGAAACCAAACAATGCCAAAAATATTTGAACATATATACAACTATAAATGTGTGTGAATATATGTAAATATGCAAATACATATAATCATATGACCATAAATTAAAATAAGCCAAGATACATACCAAGTTGGTCACCCTGATTCCTAGGGTTATTCAGTTGGCGGAAAAAGAAGCAATGAACAAAAAAGAAAATTACATTTTTTAAAAGCTTATAAAGTAAAAGTAGAATTATTATATGACCATCTTTGGAAAAAATCTTTGGGAAAAGGAATGTCTGTTTATGTTTCTAAAAACGGTACATGAAAGAGTAGTCATCAAAACATTGATGGTATTTTCCTCAATGTGCAAAAACTTTAGATATTTCCTTTCTCTTTCACTGGCTGATTTTTTTTAAACAGTGATTACTGTTACATATAAAATATATGATGAAAGGGCTATTTTCATTGGAGGGAAAAAACCTAAAAACTATATAAAGAGCACACTAGTTTAAATTCCTCTCAATATAAATACTTACTATGGGGGAAATGTTTAAGCCTTGCAATTAAAAAAGAAAAAATCCCCACTTTTTAAAGGAAAAAAATGGGGGAAAAAATCATGAGAAAAAGGATACAGCATACGCCACCAATAGGCCTCACTATCCATTCTCCCCTTTTGCAGGTATGAGATTCTCTTTGTGTTTCATCTGGACAAACTGGCACTGAGAATAAACACGGTATTTTGCATTCTCCCTTACAGGTAGGAATGCAGGAATGTGGCTAAATTCTGCCAACTAAATATAAGCGGAAGTGAAGTGTGCAATCCTCAGGCCTGTAACCTAAAAGTAGTAGTTAGTATAAGCCATATGCAGCCACACAGGCCAGAGCAAGTTCAAGGGACTATTACAGAGCAAGAAAAGGTAACAAAGTTATCATATCATAACCCTGGACTGCTTATGCTTGAATTATTATAAGAGAGACAAATACACTTTTATTTTTTCAAAGTCACTGTTATCTTATTTGTTATATTGTTAACAGATAATATACAACTACAGAGTTGCTACCTAGACATGGAGCTACCTTAACACAACTTAAGATATGAAATACTAATTTTGTGGTCAACTGGTGATCAGCAAGAAAACAGATCCTGCAGGCTATAAAGTTGGTGATCCTTGTCATGCCATGGTAGATTATGTGATTAACTATGCTATTTGATTAGCTGTAGACTATAATATCTTACAATACAAATCACATGCAGATAGAGCCTATGAGAGAGTCCACCGAGGAAAAAACTCTCAAAATATTGGTGAGAACTGGCTTTTCGTTGCCAAAGTTAGCAACCCGGCAAGAGAGACTAATTCAAGAGAATTATTAGATATTTTTGTAAAGGCAGATTTAGCAGAAGATAAGACTGACCCAGTCCTCTTGAAAACATCACCGAGAATGGGGCCAGTCTAGTGGCAAAGATCAGATGAAGATAGGGCCTTTTGCCTTCTCATCCAAGACTGCTGCTTCAGATGACTTAAAGTAGCCAAAACCAAAAACGTGGCTAACTTAATCAAAGAAAAAGAGATCCCCACCAAGAAGTCGCTTCTCGGCTCCTTCTCAAACCTCTGTCAGGTTCAGCTTCGTTGCCTCCACTCCAGCCTCCACCATGTCCATCACGGTGACCCAGAAATCCTAGGAGGTGTTCACCTCCTGCCCCCAGGCCTTCAGTAGCCACTGGCACCCCAGAGCACCTGGATTCTGCATCTGCTCCTCAGCCTTCTCCCAGGTGGGCAGCAGCAGCAGCTTCTGAGGTGGTCTGGACACCAGCCTGAGTATGGTCAGGGGCTACACCAGGGCCAGGGCAATGGGGGACATCACAGCTGTCTCAGTGAACCAGAGCCTTTTGAGCCCCCTTAAGCTGGAGGCAAACCCCAACATCCAGGCTGAGCAACACTCAGGAGAAGAGCAGATCAAGACCCTCAACAAGTTTGCCTCCATTGACAAGGTGCGGCACCTGGAGCAGCAGAGCAAACTTCTGGAGACCAAGTGGAGCCTCCTACGGCAGCAGAACACCATTCGGAGCAACGTGGACCACTCGTTGGAGAGCTCTATCAACAACCTTTGGCAGCAGCTAAACACATCGGACCAGGAGAAGCAGAAGCGGGAGGTGGAGCTTGGCCACAGGCAGGAGCTGGTGGAGGACTTTGAAAGTAAGTACCAGGAGATCAAAGAGCATGCAGACGTGGAGAATGAATTTGTCCACATCAAGGAAGATGTGGACGAAGCTTACCTGAACAAAGTAGAACTGGAGTCACTCCGGGAAGGGCTGACAAATGAGATCAGCTTCTTAAGGCTGCTTAGGAAGAGGAGATCCGTGAGCTGCAGTCCCACATCTTGGACACGTCCGTGGTGCTGTCCATGGACAACAGCAGCTCCCTGGACCTGGACGGCATCATCGCCGAGGTCAAGGACATCACCAACCACAGCTGGCCTAAGGCCGAGACCATGTACCAGATCAAGTACAAGGAGCTGCAGGCATTGGCTGGGAAGTCTGGGGATGACCTTGGTAGCACGAAGACGGAGATTTCCGTGATGAACCAGAAGATCAGCCGACTCCAGGCTGAGATCAAGGGCCTCAGAGGCCAGAGGGCTTCACTGAAGATCGCCGCTGCTGATGTTGAGCAGAGCCAGGAGCTGGCTGTCAAGGAAGCCAATACCAAGTTGTCCGATGGGGAGGCTGACCTGCAGTGAGCCAAGCAGGATACAGTGCAGCGGCTGCACAAGTACCAGGAGTTCATGAACATCAAGCTGGCCCTGGACATTGAGATCACCACCTGCGGCAAGCTGCTGGAGGATGAGAGAGCCAGCTGGAGTCTGGGATGCAGAATTTGAATATCCATACTAAGACCAACAGCAGCTGCTCAGGCGGGCTGAGCTCGGCCTACAGGGTCCTCATGAGCCTGACTTCAACTATGGCCTGAGCTCCTTCCTGTCCAGCTTCGGCTCTAGCAGGGGTGCCAGTTCCTTTAGCTGTGTCAGCTCCTCCAAGGCCATGACTCTGAAGGTGATCGAGACCTGCACTGGGAAGCTGGTGTCCAAGCTGTCTTGTACGTAAATAGCAGTGGTCCCTCCCAGCCTCCTCATTCCTGTGACTACCATAGAGCCTCTGAGGGAAGGAGCTGTGTGGGGGAGCATCGGGAATAGCAGACCCACCTGAGGCTCAGCCCCAGTCCTCAGCCTACGCTTGGGGGGAGTCTATTGCCCTGGATACCCCCTCTTGCCCATGCCTCCAATTAAAAGTGCCTTTTCTCAAATAAAGCCTCAGATAGCTCTGCCAACCCCCTCCCCTGCAAAAGAAAAAGAAAGTACAAATACACAACATAACAAATAAGAAAGGAGAAATAAATTGAGAAAATTTTGAAAACCATGAGTCCATACAGTGTAATTCTATGAAAATTAATGTGAAAACCTAGCTAAAACAATCAATTCCATATAAAATACATTTATCAAATTTGACTTTCTCTGTCCAGATAAGTATTAGTTTTCTATCGGTGCCATAAAATGTTACAAAAACTTAGTGGCTTAAAACACCACATATTTATTATTTTATAGTTCTTAGGTCAAAAATCCAATATGGGTCTCACTGAACTAAAATCAAGGTGTCAGCAGGCTGTTTCCTTCCATGGAGGTTCTAGAAGAGAATTTGTTGCTGGCTTCTTCTTGTGTTAGTAGAATTTGTTTCCTTGTGGGTGTATGACCAAGGTCTCTGTTTTCTTACTGGCTGTTGGTTGAGGGCTTTCCCCCTGCTTCCAGAAGCCACCCATATTCCTGGGCTCATGGTCCCTTACTCCATCTTCAAAGCCAGCAACCGTGATGCAGGTCAAGTTTCTCTCACATTGTGTCTCTCTGACCCATGAGAAAAAGTTATTCACTTTTAAATTCTCAAAAGAGTAAGCCGTTCAGGTTAATCTCCCCACCCAGAGGTCCCTACCCTTATTCACACCTGCAGAGTCCTTTCTCCCATGCACATAACATAATCACAGGTTCTGGAGATTAGGGCATGGATATTTGGGGGGCCATTGCTCTCCTATTACAGATCCAAATACAGATTTCTTATATATATAAAAAAACTTGGATTAAATTTCAAAGAAGTAGAGAATTTGCCCTCAAACATTACCATGTGTAGATAGTTTCACAGGGGAGTTCAGCCAAACTTTTAAAGACTCGATGATCTAAAACCACACAAATTTTTTTAAACATAGACATTTCCAAAAATATTATTACAAAGAAAAGTATCAATACATAAACCTGATAAAACAGTGTGGTAAAGAAAAACAGAAACCAATCTTACTTTGGAACACTGAGGCGAAAATCTTAAACAAAATATTAGGGAGTAGAATCCAACAGCATATTTAAAAAATTAATATATTCATGACCAAGTTGATTATCAAGAGTGATTTGATATTAAGAAATCCATTACTATGATCACCATCTTAAAAGATTTTTAAAAATTACTGGACTAATGACAAGGACACTGAAAAAAATGCAACTAAATTCAAAATTCATTTCTGATAAGACATTCTGTAAAATAGAAAGCCATGGATTTTTCTTTAAATTGATAAAATAAATTTACCTCAATCCTAAAGCCAGCATACTATTTATTAGGTAAACACTAGAAGCATTTCCACTAAGATCCAGAACAAGGCAAAAAAGCCTGCTATTCTTTTAACTATTTAATACAATATCAGACTTACTAGCTAGTGCAACAAAACAAGAGAAAAGCCCCTAAAGGGGAGGTAATTAACTCTCCTACGTATCAAAACATGACATATGAATAAACAGCCACACTAATACAACAGAAAAGAAAGTTTAAAAATAAATACAACTACATATGGAAATTTGGAATATAATTGAGATAGTATTTCACACCTGTGAGGATAAGATGGACTTTTTCATAGTGTTGTGACGAATGGATAGTCATTTGGAAAAAGAAAAAAATGTTAAGAGAAAAAAGATAAATGCCAATGTAGGAGAAAACACACACAACATATATCAAAGATAAAGAGCTAATCTGGGTCGCCTGGCTGGCTCACTCAGAAGAGCATGTGACTCTAGATCTCAGGTAGTGAGTTTGAGCCCCATGTTGGGTGTAGAGATTACTAAAATAAATAAATAAACTTTTAAAAAATTTAAAAAGAGTTAATCTTCCAAATACACCAAAAACTCTTAGGGCAAGGAGGGGCATTTTTTTAACTTGTTTTTTTTTTTTTTTCCAGCTTTGCTGAGATATAACTGACAACATTTTAAGACATTTAAAGTATGTTTATTCATTCTGAAAACGTTTATTGAGAAACTTCGTGTAAAGTTCTACACCTGAATTTGGGTCATGGGATAACAGTATGTGTGGACATCTCTGTTCAAAATAGGAAAATCCCCTCAAAGGTCTTTTTACCTCAGTAGCATCTCCTTTGGCAGTCAAGGGCAACTGCTATACTAATTTCCCACACATGTTTTTCATTTTACTATTTGCCTTCTTGAAGATCCTGGAATGCAAAATAAGCCACGAAAAGGACTATGAAAGTCCTTTGATATTTTAAGATAAGAAAAATATCCCCATCCATCATGATATTTATTTGAAAACTTGTGAAGTGTAGTTCCTCAAGATATTTTTATTAGAATATAAGGTCCTAATTTTAAAAGTAAATTTCAGTACCATCTTTTGTTTGCAACCATTAAAGAAGTCAATTATGTGTTACTTTAACCTGATTTTAACTTGAAATATCTAATATGACAGTAATTGCATTATTCTCAATTCAATATTTGGCTCTGTATTATACTGTATTTACTGTATTACTCTGTATTTCTGTATTTTACTCATGGCTGTAACTACATCTAAGAATTCTGAGCTTGGAGTCCTCCATCACTTCTTCCTCAAACATACCGAGCTCGAGTTGTCTAATATTTTATTTAATAATTTTGTTTAAACAAAACTATTTATTTGCATTGTTAACAAAATTGTTAACAGTTTTCCTCCCTAATAGGTTACTCTTACTACCATAAAAGGAGTCCCAAAGACAAGGGCAATGTATGCTTCCCATCTGACAAGAGAACTCTACCCACTTTTGTATTATTTACACAATAATGATCAAGACCCAGGGCATTTCCTGGGGATTAATGGCTGACTGGGAGATTGGCTGAAGGCCATTAACTTGGGGCCGTCATTAATTTTCTTAGAAAACCTGGTTTAAAGTCATTATTTCTATTATAAGATCAATAACACACACCCCTCATCACCACCACCACAACAAAAAACTCACTGGGAATAACTTTTTTTCCTGGAATTTTTCGTAAGTACATTCAACCTGTAGGTGATACTCTAAAAGCAATGCCACGGGGCGCCTGGATGGTTCAGTCATTAAGCATCTGCCTTTGGCTCAGGTCATGATCCCAGGCTCCTGGGATCGAGCCCGGCATTGGGCTCCCTGCTCAGCGGGAAGCCTGCTTCTCCCTCTCCCTCTGCTGTGTTCCCTCTCTCGCTGTCTCTCTCTCCCTCTGTGTCAAATAAATAAATAAAATCTTTAAAAAAAAATAAAATAAAAGCAATGCCACAGAAACCCAGAACAACTTAGCAACATTGAAGCCTAGACTTCAAGGTCACGTACATTGGCAGCTGTTTCCTGTGTGCCCTGATTTAGGAGTCAAGCTAAAAATAAAGCTCCCCCCCGCCAAACACCCTCTGTCTCTCTCCTCGTTCTCTTGCTCTCCCCCCCCTTTCTCTCTTCCTCCTTCCCACCCTCCTTTGCTCCCTCCGTTCCTCCCCCCGCCCTTTCCTCCCTCTTTCCTCAGGGCTTTACCCAGCAAGTTTCCACCCAACGTGAAGAGCAAATGGGATTATGACTCTGCGGTGTTTTCATGAAGGGCATTTCCTCAGGAATAAATGTGTGAAAGACCTGGTCCTTCTTAGCAACTTCAGTGAAACAGGTCCGAGAAAACTAGAATTCACAGGATGAAATAGGCATAATTTGTCTACCACCGCTTGGGGGCTCTGAACATGGAGACTGGCAAGGCGAGGACCCTGACCCAAACTGCAGGCCAGGAAGCCAAGAGCACCCAAAGGGCAGCGGCGTTCGGAGCCCTGCAAGAAGCCAGAAAATGGATTATAAAAGAAATGTTAAGTAACCTTAGGAACTGTATTTCAGTGCATGAAAGTTAGGACAGCACCATGTCAAACAGGGGGAGAGGTCCCTCCATCAGTGTTCCCGTTCAGACATATTTACAGATGTCATCCCTCTCCTGCCTCTCAAAAGTCCCTACATTCTTTTAGGTGAGGAGTAAAGTACTACTAACAGTAAATAAAATAATTAAAGAAAAAATAAAATAAAGAAATTGCTTCAATCTAGTTTCTTCATTTTTTTTATTCAATTTATTTGAGAAAGAAAGAGAAAGAGCACATAAGCAGGGTTTGCAGCAGAGGGAGAGAGCTGAGCAGGGAGCCCCATGTGGGACTTGGTTCCAGGACCCTGGGATCATGACCTGAGCTGAAAGCAGACGCTTAACCGCTGAGCCACCCAGGCGCCCCTTTCTTCATCTTTAAAATAGCAGTAATGTGAATTACATTATAATATGCTATTCAAGGGCAAGTTATTATTATTTAGTGTAGTGAGAATGACTAGTCAACTAGGATGCTCCAGAAATAGCACATGAGGCACGATATGAAATTGGACCTCCCTACCCACCTTGTTTTTCTTTCCTTTTTTTTTTTTTTAAGATTTTTATTTATTTGACAGAGAGAGACACAGCAAGAGAGGGAACACAAGCAGGGGGAGTGGGAGAGGGAGAAGCAGGTTTCCCGCAGAGCAGAGAGCCAGACTCAGGGCTGGATCCCAGGACCCTGGGATCATGACCTGAGCTGAAGGCAGATGTTTAACGACTGAGCCACCCAGGTGCCCCTTTTCTTGATCTAATTTCCATTCCAGCCACTCCTTACCCTTTAAATAAGTGATATTGTCATATTCTTACCTGTCATTGTGCCTACATCACTTCCCTGTAGATCCATTTCTTGGAGACTATGACATAGCTGTATTTATTGGGTATTTCCTTTCCTCCTTCCCTTATCTTCACTTCTTCCACCCCTACTAAACTTCCACCACCACCCATATAGTCAATGTACAGATAGGGAGAAGCAGTGAGTCATGAAAAGCAGAAGAAAAAAGGTTTTGAGAATAAAAAGCAGAAATAATTGGTTGTTGCTAAACAACTGAGGTCAGTGGATATCCATCCATCCCACAAGTAAGGGAAAACCGAAGTAAATGACTGCACTGATGAGAAATACAAAAATAAATTTTAAATAATCCCCGTCCTTTAAGAGCTTACAATCCATTAATGGAAATAAAACAAGAAGACAAATTGTTGTAGCATGAATTAGTAGGCAACAAGAACCATGTGATAGACACAAGTATGTGAGTGATTCATGTAGTTCAGTGTTTACCTCTAGTTGGGAGAATCAAGAAAAACTTCATGAAAGACATAACTAAATTATCAGAGATTGGCTTACAGGCAAAGAGAATGGCTTGAGGTGCTAAGAATAAAAACATGGAGGGGAGGATTGTCTGAGAAGCACAGATACTTTGGTTGTCTAGAACATACAAAAACACTATGAGATATAACTAGAGCGTAGGTTGATGTCAAAACTTAGAAGTCTTCAAAGGCAGGCTAAGAAATCCTGGGGAAAGAGTAAAAGATTTGAACAAGATAATGATGTAAAGAGAGTTGTATTTTAATAATATTTATAAAAATATTATTTTAAATTAAATTAAATTAAATTAAATTAAAAATATTTAATAATACCAATCAATATCAAGAGATGTTTAGAAAGGATTGAAGGGAAAAAATTGGATGAGTCAGGGTACGTGGGTGGCTCAGTCAGTTAAGTGTCCAGCTCTTGATTTCGGCTCAGTTCATGATCTCAGGGTTGTGAGATTGAGCCCCTGTTGGGCTCCACACTCAAGGGGGAGTCTGCTTGAGATTTTCTCTCCCTCTCCCTCTGCCCCTCCCCCCACTCCTGCTCATGCTCCCTCTTTTTCTCTCCCTCTCCTTAAAATAAATAAATAAATCTTTTAAAAAAATGGATATGAGTCAATTATGAGGCAATTTAAATAGCTCAAAGCTGAGATATCTAGATTTATAAGTCATGTAGAGGCAGTAGGAATTGAAAGAAGATTAATAAAAGAGCCAGTGAGTAGATGTAAGTTATTGTCAAGGTCCTCTCTTTCATGTTGGGTAGTAGTTCATTTAATTATTATCATTATTACTATTTCAAAGCAGAACAAATAAATAAATAAAAGGTGTCTATAAATGAACTGATGACGAAAATGTTGTGAACCAAGGATTATGACTAATCTGTGTCTCTAAAACTTAAAAAAAATAATAATAAATTTTTTTCAGGAGGAAAACTCCATAGAGAATAATAGTGTCCCCTGACAGAGATAGCTTACTCTAGTAGAAAGAAAAAAAAAAGGGGGGCTCAGGAGACAAATAAACCTGGCTCTGAATTCTGGCTCTTTTTTTATAAACTTAATGACGCAGTCACCAGTATAACTTCTTTATGTTTCGTTTTTTCTCATTGGGAAAATAAGAATAATACTATCTACTCTATAAGACATTGTGAAATTTGGATGATAACAATGATTTTTGACAAATACTAGATGCTCAATGAAAGGCAGCTATAATAGATAATTGATTAGAGTATAGAGGGAAATGAATAAAACATTCCAAGGCTATGTAGATGACTAAAGATAATCATGCTATTCATGGAAATATAAAAATCAGAGAATATGAAACAGATTTTAGGAAGGAGATTTTTCTATTTTAGCAGTTGTCATCTTATATGACCTGCATATAAATCCCATACTATGACTAAAGCAAATTTATTTATTTTATTTGTTTATTTTTATTTAAGTTCCAGTTAATTGACATCCAGCCAATATTAGTTTCAAGAGTAGAATTCAGTGGTTCATCACTTACATACAACACCCAGTGCTCACCATAACAAGTGCCCTCCTTAATACCCATCACCCAACTATCCCATCCCCCACCTACCTCCCTCCATCAGTTTGTTCTCTATTGGTAAGATTCTCTCGTGATTTGTTTCTCTCCTTCTCTTTTTTTTCTGCTCCTGTATATTCATCCATTTTGTTTCTTAAATTCCTTTGGTATGGTATTTCGTATAATGGTATTTGTCTTTCTCTGATTGACTAATTTCACTTAGCATAATACACTCCAGCTCCATCCACATTGTTGCAAATGACAAGATTTCATTCTTTTTTTTTTAAGATTTTATTTATTTATTTGAAGGAGAGAGAGAGTGAGAGAGAGCACGAGAAGGGAGAGAGTCAGAGGGAGAAGCAGACTCCCTGCTGAGCTGGGAGCCTGATGCGGGACTCGATCCTGGGACTCCGGGATCACGACCTGAGCCGAAGGCAGTTGCTTAACCAACTGAGCCACCCAGGGGCCCCAAGATTTCATTCTTTTTAATGGCTGAGTAGTAGTTCATTGTATATATACACCACATCTTCTTTACCCATTCATCAGTCGATGGACATTTAGGCTCTTTCCATAGTTTGGCTATTGTTGATAATGCTGTTATCAACATTCAGGTTCATGTACTCCTTCGAATATGTGTTTACTGAAGCAAGTTTATAGGACAGAGACTCTCTCTGATAACCATAAATAAATTTCAAGGTGCATTTGGCCTTGGGATTACTTCATGTTCTTGTCATTGCTGCCTTTGTTGTTTATTTTTACCTGCTTTTATTGTTTATTTTACATAGTGGGTAAAAATAAAATATAGATGAGGACTTAGCCTAGCTAAATCCTGAAGACCAAGTCTTGGATGCCTAACATCAACAGGATTCTAAACAAAAAGTATAATCACTTGTAACCTACATGTATAATAAAGCATACAAGAGGTTTTTTTTTTTTAATTTTATTTATTTATTTGACAGAAAGAGACACAGTGAGAGAGGGAACACAAGCAGGGGGACTGGGAGAGGGAAAAGCAGGCCTCCTGCCAAGCAGGGAGCCCAATGCGGGGCTCTATTCCAGAACCCTGGGATCATGACCTGAGCCAAAGGCTCATGTTTTTCAAATAGTTTTCTTATTAGCTATGTGTCTTTAAAGATAATTGACTATATAAAGCAATAATGTATTGTGGAGTTTGTAACATATATAGAAATAAAATATATGACAATAATGACAGAAAAGCTGGGAGGAAAAAACGGGAGTATACTGTGGTAAGGGTTTTATACAGTATATAAATCAGTATAATACCACTAGAAGTTAGAATGTGATAAGTTAAGGATGTTTACGACAAACACCAAAGCAACCACTAAAATAACACAACAAAGAGTTCTTCCTAATAAAACAACAACAAAAATAAAATGGAACAACAAAATATTCAACTAATCTAAAAGAAAACATAAAAAAAGATGAAAAGGAGAATAAGGAAAGATAGAACAAATAGAAAACAAATACCAAGATTTAAACTCCACCATACCAATAATCATGTTAAACTGTTAATGGCCTACAAACAAGAGTTAAAGACAGTGGTTGTCAGATCAGATAAAAAAAATAAAAAGTAATACTCAATTCTGGGTATTGTCTATCAAAAAAATTAAATATAAACACAAATTGATTAAAATTAAAAGAATAGGAAAAGATACATTATGTTAACAGAAATCAAAAGATGAAATGCCTATATTATATAGAACAAAGTAGATTTCAAAGCATGGAATATCATCAAAGATACAGATTATTTCAAGATAAAAAGGTCAATTCATAATAAGTAAATAATGGCAGAACATCAAAACACATGAAATAAAAACTGTTATGACTGTAATAAAAAAAGGATAAATTCACAATTATAGTCATAGATTTCAACAATCTCAATAATTGATAGAACCATTAAACAGAAAATAAGGATATAAAAGAGTTAAAGAATACTATCAAATAATTTTACCTAATTGATATTTCAGAACAACCTATCCAACACTACACTAGAATACACATTTTTTTCAAGAGCACATGAAACATTTTCCAAGGTATACCATATTTTATTTTATTTTATTTTATTATGTTATGTTAATCATCATACATTACATCATTAGTTTTTGCTGTAGTGTTCCATGATTCATTGTTTGCATATAACACCCAGTGCTCCATGCAGTATGTGCCCTCTTTAATACCCATCACCAGGCTAACCCATCCCCCGACCCCCCCCCCCCCTAGAGCCCTCAGTTTGTTTCTCAGAGTCCATAGTCTCTCATGGTTCGTCTCCCCCTCCGATTTCCCCCCTTCATTTTTCCCTTTCTGCTATCTTCTTTTTTTTTAATATATAATGTATTATTTGTTTCAGAGTGTATACCATATTTTAGATCACAGAACGTGTCTCCATAAATTTAAAAAGACCCAAATCATACAAAGTATTTACTCTGAGCACAATAAAAATTGCTAAGAAATCAATTATCTGTAAAATGATCTCAAGTATATTGAAACTAAACAACACAATGTTAAATAAACCATGGGTCAAAAAAATAAAAAGGGAATTTAGTAATTATGTTGGTGAAGACACAACATTTTAAAATTTGGCAGCTAATATTTAGAGGGGTTTATTTATCTCAGAACAGAGGAAAGACCTCAGAAGGATGACCTCAACTTCTACCTTAAGAAACTAGAGGGGTGCCTGGCTGGTTCAGTCAGTAGAGCATGAGACTCTTAATCTCGGGCTTGTGAGTTCAAGCCCACACTGTGTGTAGAGATTACTTAAAAATAAAATCTTAAAAAAAAAAAGAAGCTAGAAACAAAAAGACAAATAAATACAAGGTAGAAGAGATGAAATAATAAAAAAATCAAACTAGAAATCAATAGAATAAAATATAGAAAATCAATGAAAAGATTAATTTAAAAAGCTGCTCCTTTAAAAAAAATAAATAAAATTGATAAATTGCTAGCTGGACTAATCAGGAGAAGGAAAGGGAGAAGACACAAATTACCAATATCAGGAATGGTAGAGATGACATCACTATATATTCTACAGATATTAAAGGAAATAAGAAAATATTAAGAACATTATGCCAACATTTGGCAATTTAGATTAAATAAACATATTTCTTTAAAGACACAACCTACCCAAATTTACTCAAGAATAAATACTAACCTAAATAGACTATTAAATAAATTGAATTTGTAATTAAAAACATCCCACAAACAAATCAACAAAAGCTTCAGGCTCAGATGGTTTCACTGGAGAATTCAACCAAGTACTTAAGAAAAAAATGGTATCAATTCTACACAAAATCTTCCACAAAACTGAACAGGAGGTAATACTTTACAACTTATTGCATGAGACCAGAAGTTCTCTGGCATGAAACCCAGACTGACATTATAATAAAAGAAATCCATAAACCAATATCCTACATGCACATAGACACAAAAATTCTAAATAAGGGGCGCCTGGGTGTATCAGTCCATTAAGTGTCAGCCTTTGGTTGGGTCATGATCCCAGGGTTCTGGGATAGAGCCCCATGTCAGGCTCCTTGCTCGGCAGAGAGTCTGTTTCTCCCTCTCCCTCTGCCCTTCCTCTGCCTCCGCTTGTGCTCTCTCTCTCTCAAATAAATAAATAAAATCTTTAAAAAATTTTCTAAATAAAATTTTAGTAAATTGTATCCAATAATATATAAAAAGATAATAAAACATGACCAAATAGGGTTCATTCAAGGAAAACATTTTTTGTGTTTTATGTGATTTAACATTCACATATCAATCAATGTAATTCACTGCATTAACGGACTAAAAAGTCAAAATCATATGGTCATCTAAACAAATTCAGAAAGAATACTTGACAAAAATTAAATAAGCCGATCTGCTAAAAACTCTTAGCAAAGAGGGACTCAGAGGGAACTTCCTCAATTTGAAAACTTATAGTTCTGTAAAATACTTACAGCTAATATAATACTTAATGGAGAAAGACTGAAAGCTTTCTCCCTAAGATAGGAAAAAGGCAGTGATGCCCCCCCTTACTATCTATTCAGCTTATACTGGAAATTAAAGCCAGTTCAATACGATAAGTGAAAGAAATAAAAGGTCTCCAAACTGGAAAAGAAAAGTTGCCTCTATTTGTAAACAAAAGGATTACATAGAAAATCCTTCAGAAATTTCAAAAAACAAAAATAACTATTAGAACCAATAAGTGAATTTAACAAGGTTTCAGGATACAATATTTTATTTGTATACATTAGCAATGACTAATTAGAAATTGAAATTTTATAAACAATACAGTTTACAAAATACAAAAAAGAACTCTGGTCAATACCTCATCAAAATCTATGGGATGCAGCAAAAGTAGTTCTAAGAGGGAAGCTCATAATATTACAGGTCTATCTCAACAAAAAAGAAAAGAACAATTAATAAATGGCAATAAGTATATACCTACAAATTTATAATTACTCTAAATGTATGTGGACTAAATTCTCCAATCGAAAGACATGGCAACAACAACAAAAACAAGACCCATCTATATGCTATCTACAAGAGACTCAACTCAGTTGTAAGGCTATATGATCTAGTAATTCTACTTCTGGGTATGTATCCAAAGAAAATAAAAAAACACTAATTCAAAGAGATATATATGCACTCTCATGTTCATTGCAGCATTATTTACAATAGTCAAGATAGGGAAGTAACAAAAGTGTCCATTGATGGATGAATGGGTTAAGAATACGCAGTGCACACATACCATGGAATACTATTCAGCCATAAAAAAAATAAAATCTTCCATTTGCAACAACATGAATGGACCTTGAGGGTATTATGCCAAGTGAAATAAATCAGACAGAGAGGCAAATACCATATGATTTCAGTTATATTGGAATCTAACACACAAAATAAACAGAACAAAACCCGTAGATGCAGAACAAATTGGTGGTTGTCAGAGGGGATGAGGGTCATGGGGTGGGCAAATAGGAGAAGGAGTTAAGAGGTACAAACTTCCGGTCATAAAATAAATAAGTCATGGGGATTGTATGTACAGCATGCTGACTATATTTAACAGTATCGTATTGCATATTATGTCCTTTATATGATGATGGGGAAGTCAGACCTACTGTCATGGTCATTTCACAGTGTATACAAATATTGAATCATCATACTGAACATCTGAAATTAATACAATATTACATGTCAATTTTACCTCATTTAAAAAAAATCTCTAATAAGCAATCTAAAATCAATCTAAGATTATATATCCAGAAACTAAGAAAAAAAAGAACAAAGGAAGACCAATAACAGCAGAAAGAAGGAAATAATAAAGTTTAGAGCAGAACTAAATGAAATAGAGGCTAGAAAAACAATAGAAAATAACAACAAAGCTAAGAGTTGGTTTTGTGAAAAGATAAACAAAATTGACAAAGCTTTAGCTAGAAAGAAAAAAGATGAATCAAATAAATGAAATTATAAATGAAAGACAAGATGTTACAACTGATACCACAAAAATACAATGGATCATAAGAGACTACTATGAACAATTATATACCAATAATTTGGACAACTTAGAAGAAATGGATAAATTACTAGAGACATACAACTTACCAAGACTGCATCATGAAGAAATAGAAAATTTGAACAGACCAATAACAAGTAAGGAGATTGAATTGGTAGTAGAGAACCTCCAACAAATAAAAGACCAGGACAAGATGGCTTCACTGATGAAGTCTACCAAATATTTAAAGAAGAATTAATAACAATATTTTTCAAACTCGTCCAAAAAATTAAAGAGGAAAGAATACATCCAAACTCACTTTATGAGACCAACATTATCCTGATACCAAAACCAGACAAGGACACTGTAAGAAAAAAAAAATTATGGGCCAATAGCCCTGATGAACATAGATGCAAAAATCCTCAACAAAATACTAGCAAACCGAATTCAACAGCATATTAAGACGGCCATACACTGAAATCAAGTGGGATTTATCCTTGAGATGCAGGAAAATTTCAACATACATAAATCAGTAAATTGAGACACCACACTAAGAAAATTCATTTCATTATATAAAATCATATAATCATCTCAATAGAGGCAGAAAAAGCCTTTGACAAAATTCAACGTCTTTTCATGATAAAAAAATCTCAACAAATTAGTTATAGAAGGAATGTACATCAACATAGTAAAGGCCATTCATAATAAGCCCATAGCTAACAACATAATAGTGAAAAGTTAAAAGGCCTTTTACTAAGATCAGGAAAAATACAAGGACGCCCACTCCCACTTCCTTTCGACATAGTACTAGATCCTAGATATAGCAATTAGGCAAAAAAGAAAAGAAAAGAAAAGAAATAAAAGGCAGCCAAAATGGAAAGGAAGAAGTAAAATTATCACTGTTTGCAGATGGCATGATCTTCTATATAGAAAACCCAAAAGACTCCACCAAAAAACTGTTACAGATAATAAACAAATTTAATAAAATTTCAGGATACAAAATCAACATGCAGAAATCAATTATGTTTCTGCACACTAACAATGAATTATTAACAATGCAAATCTCATTTATAAAAATATAAGAACAGTAAAATACTTAGGAATAAACTTGACCAAGGTGGTGAAAAACCTGTTCACTGAAAATATTTATAAGACATTGAAAAAATAAATTGAAGAACACAAACAAATGGAAAATATTCCAGGCTCATGGATTGGAAGACTTAATATTGTTAAAATGTCCATACTATCCAAAGCCATCTACAGATTCAGTGCAATCACTATCAAAATTCTAATATCATGTTTCTCAGAAATAAAAAAAAAACTATTTTAAAATTTGTATGGACTCACAAAAGGCCACAAATAGCCAAAACAATCTTTAAAAAGAACAAGGCTGGGGGTATCACATTTCCTGATTTCAAACTATGTTACATAGCTATGGTAATCATCAAAACAGCAAGGTACTGGCATAAAAACATACATGCACACCAACAGGGTACAGAATAAAGAGCCCAAAATTAAACCTACACATATAGTCAACTGATCTTTGACAAGGGCACTGAGAACACAAAATGGAGAAAGAATAGTCTCATTAATAACAGGTGTTGAGAAAACTGGATATCCCACACGCAAAAGAATGAAACTGGCCCTTTATGCTATACAACTCACAAAAATTAACGCAAAATGGATTAAAGAGTTAGATGTAAGATCTGAAACTGTAAAACTCCTAGAAGAAAACACAGACAAAAATTCCTTGACATTGGTTTTGGCAATGATTTTTAGGTAAGATACCAAAAGCACAAGCATCAAAAGCTAAATAAAGGGGTAGAACTAGGGCGACTGGTTTGCTCAGTTGGTTAAGCGACTGCCTTCTGCTCAGGTCATGATCCTGGAGTCCCAGGATCGAGTCCTGCATCAGGCTCCCTGCTCAGCGGGGAGTCTGCTTCTCCCTCTGACCCTCCCCCCTCTCGTGCTGTATCTCATTCTCTCTCTCAAATAAATAAATAATCTTTAAAAAAAATTCTCTCAACCTTTAAAAAAAAGGGAGGGTAGAACTACATCAAACTAAAAAGCTTCTTTATTGCAAAGGAAACAATAAATTTAAGAGGAAACCTATGGAATGGGAAAAATATTTATTTACAAACCATATATCGGGGTAAATATCCAATATACATAAGAAACTGATACAACTCAATAGCAAAAAAATAAAAATAAAAAAACAATTAAAAATGGTCAAAGGAGCTGAATAGATATTTTTCCAAAGAAGACATATAAATGGCCAAAGGTACATGAAAAAGATGCTCAGCATCATTATCAGGGAAATGAAAATCAAAACATCAATAAGATATCATCTCCCACCTGTTAGAATAACTATTTTTATCAAAAATAAGAGATAACAAATGTTGGCAAGGAGGCAGAAAAAAGGGAACCATTGTACACTGTTCGTAGGAATGTAAATTCCCATTATGGAAAACGCTATGGAGGTTCCTCGAAAAATTAAAAAAATAGAATTACCATATGATTCAGCAATCCCACTCTCGAAAATATACTCAAAGGAAATAGAAGCACTATACTGAAGAGACATATGAACTCCCATGTTCATTGCAGCATTATTCACAGTACCTAAAAATATGGAAACAACCAAAGTGTCCATCAGTAGATGAATGGATTAAAAAAATGTGGTATACACACACACACATATATAGGTATGTATATATAATATATATAATGTATATACATTTATAGTATATATAATATATATGTATATTTATATATATAATGGAATATTATTCAACCACAAAGAAGAATGAATTCTTGCTATTTGAGACAACATGGATAAACTCAGAGGGAATTATGCTAAGTGAAATAAACCAGACAGAGAAATACAAATACTGCATGGTATCACTTATATGTGGAATCTTAAAAAAAAAAAAAAAAAAAAGCTGATTTCATAAAAACAGGGTGGTGGTTGCCAGGGGCTGTGGTAAGGGAAAAGTAGGTAATAATATAATATTGTGTACATGAAATTTGCTGAGAGTAGATTTTATGGGATTTCACCACAAAGAAAAAAAAGAGAGAGTTAATTATGGGAGACAGTGTATATGTTAATTATCTTGATGTTGGTAATTATTTCACAATGTATATGTATATCAAATCATCACATTATACACTTTAAATATATACAATTTAATTTGTGAATAACTTCTCAATAAAGCTGGACAAAAAAAATAAAAGCACCATGTAGAATAATGTAAATATATTTTTAAATGTGTATTTGTCTGTGTATTTGTGTGTGTGTGTGTGTGTGTATGTGCAAACTATTTCTAAGGAATGCACAAGAAAACAGGTAACAATTTCTTCCAGAGAAGAGAAATGACTGGCTCGCTCTGTGACAAACAGAAAAGAGACTTCCTTTATACAGCACACACATTTCGTGCCCTTTAAACTGAATTCCTTATACATGTACTACCTGGATTTAAAATCATTTGAGAAATTAAAAATCAGACTTGCACTCAATTACTAGACCCACTGAGTACAAGGCTAAATTAACAAGATAAAATTAACTTTTTAGAAGGTTTTCCTCTTGACACCAGAGAAAGTAAACAACTAAAAAAATAGGAAATATATGACTTATCAGTGACCCCAATAAAAAAAGATGTGAAGATTTGGGCTGTCAGCTTAATATTTATAAACAGAATCATGTGGCTGCCAAGAAAAAGACCCACATTCAGTGGAGTAAAACATTTATTAAGTATCTACTGTGTAGGGTGCATGGGTGGCTCAGTTGTTAAGCGACCGCCTTCAGCTCAGGTCATGATCCCAGGGTCCTGGGATCGAGCCCCGCATCAGGCTCCCTGCTTGGCAGGAAGCCTGCTTCTCCCTCTCCCACTCCGCCTGCTTGTGTTCCTTCTCTCACTGTCTCTCTCTCTGTCAAATAAATAAATAAAATCTTTAAAAAAAATAAGAATCTACTGTGTAATGAGAGCACAAAAATGAAAAAGATAACGACCCTGTTCTGAAGGAGATACCAAAGGATACTAGAGGATAGAGGCATGTTAACATGTAATTAATGGCTAAATAATATTCCATTTTATATATATATACCACATCTTCTTTATCCATTCATCGTACCATTTACAACAACCTGGATGGAACTAAAGGGTATTATGCTAAGCAAAGTAAGTCAGAGAAAAACAAATACATGATTTCACTCATATGTGGAATTTAAGAAACATAACAGATGAACATGGGGAAGAGACGGAAGAATAAAATAAGACGAAATCAGAGAGGGAGACAAACTTTAAGAGACTCAACTATAAGAAACAAACAGGGTTGCTGAAGAGAAGGTGGGGAGATGGGGTAACTGGGTAATGGGCATTAAGGAGGGCACGTGATATCATGAGCACTGGATGTTATATGCAACTGATGAATCATTAAATTCTACCTCTGAAACAGATAATACACTATATGTCAATCAACTGATTTTAAATAAAGTAAATAAAATAATAAATGCCATTCTCAAACAAACAAACAACATATAATTAAATAGAACGTACTAACAGTGAAGGGAGGAACATGCAGAGTCTAAGGGAAGCAGAGAAGACAACATCCAGAGAGGTTCGAGGACGATGACCCAGGGGCAATCTTGCTCACAACCTTCAGCTTCATTGCTAGCCGTGCAATGTGTTAAATAGGGAGTTTGATACCTTACCTCTCTCTCTGCTCACTACAGTGCACATGCAATACAATGGTCCATCTTTAGTTCCACTGAGAGACGGGAGAAGCAAGACGGGATGACAACGAGACTTGGGATCTTTCCATACAAGAAATGATGAAAGAAATTAGAGATATTTGGCCTGGGAAAAAATAATAAAATCTCAGGAATTAAATCCCTTTACTTTTCTCAAGTGCCATCACAGAGGAGAAAGAACAGCATTTCTTTCTTCAAGAAACATGTACCAGTAAGCAGACGCTACAGGACAGTATCTAAACCAGTTCAATTAAAAAATTATATACTTTACCCATGTGAGAGACCAGAAATGGCTTGTGTTGCCACTGAAAATGAAAAGGCTGTGAAGTGATTGTTCAGATGATTCCTGAGGCTAAGCCCAATTGAAGGATTCTAGAACCTCATCATAATCTTGCATAAATTTACATTAAAACCACCTTATTTTCATTGTGTTTTATGGCTCAAACACACTTTTGCACACATTATTCCACATGAATTTCATAATAACCTGTGAGAAAAGCCAGACTAGGGTTATCATCCCCTTGTCCCACTGGAGAAGCTCAGAGAGAATCCAATAGCTAAAACGGAATTGTGTCTCACCCCTAACCCAGGTCTCCTGATTCTAAGCCAAAGCCATTTTTATTTTATTTTTTTAACTTTTTAAAAAGTTTTTATTTACTCATTTATTTAAGTAATCTCTACACCCAACAGAGGCTCAAACTCATGACCCCCAAATCAAGAGTTGCATGCTCTTCCAACTGAGCCACAGGCAACCCAAAGCAATTTGGGAAAATTTTTCAATAATTCTCTACATTCTTCTGCTGGATGTCAGTCCATGACAAAGTTGTCACCCAAATGAAAAAAATAAGATAATGAATTGACTTCTGCATAAATTAAATTGATGAAATTTAAAGCACTGTTCTTCATTCATACAGTAGACCTTTCTTAACTTTTGGTGTTAAAATGTACTCTCATTTATTAAATGATAAAAGTATTTGTTTCTTGTCCATAATTGACAAAATCAAACCTTGACCATCAACACAGGTTCCCCCCAGAACTTTCTGGAGATTTTGCTGGTCCGTACAATCCCAAATCCGGAAACTATCAAAGGAGAGATATGAATAAGGTAGAATTTATGGGACTGGCCACAGCAAGTGGGAGAAGTATTGTTATTAAGTGAAGATAATACAGTAGATGGCTGTTCTAGCCCTGGCGAAGTGCTGACTCTTCCAGAAGCTATGAAACAAAATTCTAAAGACACATACACCCTACCCAGTGGCTCTTGGAGACAATTACCTGAAGCAATAATGTATCTGAAATCTACACCAATTGAAACTTCCTTGGTGAATTTCCAAACTGGCCTGAAACAACCCTGAACTAGGATCTAGAAGGTAAAAAGCAAAGAAATTATGTAAGAACAAGCCAGGGGGCAGATATTAACATTCAAAACTAGTGGCTATTTATACACAAAACACTGTGTCGCACTGGATACTCATGTACCCTAAAGACATTGAAAGCACTTAAAAAGTAGTTAAGCCGAAGTGAGCCATCGTGTGCTATCATAGCCATGTGTGGAGTTTATAAAGCTGAAATCACTTGCAATTCAACTTTTACCCAGTTTTAATGTGCTTGAGGTATAATCTGGCAGTGTGTGAAACCAATTGATTCCTCTATTTCTATTTCTCTGAGTTTAACCCACAAATCTCTAGAGAAACGCTGCATTTATTTCCCCCACTTCGCCTACAAAACAAACGACCAGAGCACAACTTATTTTAACCATGTGGATTACAGAATGATTAAGTCCATCACCGCAATGAGAGGTGATCGGCAGGACTGCTGAAATGAGTAGCTGCCGAGTGCCCCCCCACACACACCCGGGCACAGGGAGACTGAAGTGTGGGCATCATTAAACCCCGAGGCACTGGCCGCAGGGAAACCAGAGCTTTACCTCCGCACTCCATTCGCAAAACTGAACCAATGGTAATTAATTCATGATTAGTTCATTTCAGCTAATATATGAGCCTAAGCTTTTGCGGAGTGATGTAATATTTCAAAAGTAGGACTGTGCAATGGAATTTATTGGACTTCCTGAAATCACCAATGTAATTGTTTTTGCTGTTCACATATTAGGCACAGTCTCCAGGGGGGAAGCCGATTCTTCTCATATAATACTCTTTCCCCCCAAAGTCTGAAACTCTGTCATCTTTCTCAATATATTCACTTCGTTAAATAGTTTACAGCTTGCAAGAGGGTCACAAAGTCCGAGTAACAAAATGACTGTCCTGACAGATTTAAACAATAAAACCACCAGATTGTTACATAAATGTTTTTCTCAGAGGCTGTTTCTGAAACACATACGAAATGCAAATATTGAAACACCTGCATGCCAAGCACAATTCTTTTAACAGATGTTAATCCCGGTGCATTTAACCAATGGATTTAGATCACATAAATGTAACTTACCCCCTTCAGACTATCTTGGAAAGCTACCAATTACCTTATTTCAATTTGACAAAGAAACTATTGCTCCCTACATTATAATTTCTATTTTATACCTTATAATGGGAATGTCTAAAAAGCAAGCAAAAAATGTGGAAAGCCAAGATGAAACTCAGACAAAGCCTCTAAAGTACATCACAAGTAATTTTGTAAGTTGTCTATTTTAGCATGGGAAATTTACAAAGATTGATAAGGTTCCAAAATTTAAAAATTTTTTCAATGGCTCTGGAGATTGAAATTCTCAATTTAACCCATCACTAATCAGGACAACCCACCAAAGAGCAGTCATCTTTGTTCCCTCCTGTCCTGAGACCTGGTGGGTACCCTCACTCATAGTTAAAACCTTCCCAGGTCCCTTTGGTTATTTGTTGCTTAGGGATGACTCTAAGAGATCTTTTTTTCAATAGACTATTTTTAGAGCAGTTTTAGGTTCTAGGCAAAACTCAACAGAAGGTACAGAGATCTCCCATCTACCCTCCCCCACACACATACATGCAGGCCCCCATTATCAACATCCCCCCCACAGTGCTTCATTTGCTACAACTGATGAGCCCACATTGACACATCATAATCACCCAGAGTTTACATTAGGATTCACACCCATAGAGTCCATAGTTTACATTAGGATTTACTCTTGGCGGTATACATGGGTTTGAATAAATGTGTAATTTCATGTATCCACCAAAATTTACCATGAAGAATATTTCATTGCCCTAAAGATACGCTGTGTTGTACTCATTCATCCCCACCACCCCGCCTGCCTAACCCTGGCCTTAATTCTTAATTAATTAATTAATTAACTCTTAATTCTTCTTTAATCATCTCCCCACTTTTCCATCCTTGAATCATTGTTATGTGTCAATTATTTAGTAATCATGAAAAGGATCATTCCAGGGTCCAAATGTATGTGCCAGTGATAAGATAACTCAGCAAACACTTGTAATATAACCTGACTCACTTAGTGAATAAGTAGTACGGTCCTTATTTTAACCCAGGCTCAAAGTCTATGCTTTGCACTGGACTATAAGGCTTCTCACACATCTACAAAATCATGCTCTGTCGAGGAGCCTTTTATTTCCATTTTAAAACATATTTTGTTGGGTGGTTTTTTGGCTTTTTTTTTTGAAAGAGAGAGTTATGCAGGAAAAAAAAAGAAAACTATTTACTTAGGTTGACAAATTATTTCAAATATACATGCTGTCTCATTCTCTACTTCTGTGCCAGAAGCGAGGCTGCCAAGCTCAGTGCAGATATCCAGTTAGTTTTCCATAAATATGGACTTACTCCTTATTAATTAGTATCTACATGGATTATGCCATGTCAGAATTTTCCCTTCTACCTCCCACCACCTGTCTTCTGCACACTGTATGGCCCTGTTTACCCAAGAAGCTTTTGGATAAAAACAGAGCCAGACTTGTCTCTTGAGTGTCCCTGCCATTCCTTATGTTGAATTAGAGATAAATCAACACAATTCAGTAACACACCAAGATTAATACTCCAGTAAAATCAAGCCAAGAGTTGGCTGTAGAATCCTGACATGCTATGGCTATGAAATCATAAAAACTTTCAGATTCTTAGTTAGGAATTCTGTTTCTTTGGTCACTAAAGCATGACAGATGGCAGATTATGGACAATTATTTATCATCTTATTACCATGGACCTTTCTAACTGTGGCCTTTTCTCATATTCCTCCTACACATTCTCTAATACCATCTCTAATATTGAGTACTATAGTGGGTACCAAATAAGCTTCAAAAAGTAGTTCCTGCCCTCAAGGGCCTTAGAACCTCCCTAAGGAAAGAAAAAAACTGTTGATTTACATGAAACCACTAGAAACAAGGAAGTATATGTTAGAAAATTAATTTTAAAATCCTGGTAGGTATCATAATTATAATGGAAGTTCCCAGAGAGTTCTGAGAGGTAACATTTCACTAAGATGTAGGAACCAAGAAGGCTGAAATAAGATAGCCCTTAAAATGATTTTTCCGGGATGGATGGTATTTAAGAAGATATAAAAGAGTGAAGTAGTGTTGAGAAACCATTCTTCATGGGTCCATCACATTTCTGCATTTCTTGCAAGTAGATGCACTGTCATTGTTCCAAACTATCTTTTCAAGGATGTTTGTATTTTTAATTTTTTATTAACATATAATGTATTATTTGTTACAGGGGTACAGGTCTGTGATTCATCAGTCTTACACAATTCACAGTGCTCACCATAGTACATACCCTCCCCAATGTCCATCACCCAGCCACCCCATCCCTCCCACCTTCCACCACTCCAGCAAGCCTCAGTTTGTTTCCTGAGATTAAGAGTCTCTAGCTAACCACCTTGGAAGATAGAGAGAATGTCTTTCTCCAGGGCAAAGGAGCAGGCATTCTTATTGCCCATAAAGATTAAAATATTCAGGTTCTTTAAGGTCAGGGTTCCTGTCCTGTAATGCAACCCACCAAGCTCATGCCCTGGCTACTGCTATTTGCGGAGTCGTGAAACTATGGCAGTTAACTTGCTAGCTTGCAAGCAGGGTAAAATATCATACCCTTTGCAATTTCTAACAGGCATATTTGAGGCAGAGACCCCAGACTGAATAGAGGCCCAGAAACAAGAATACACAGGGGGAAACACAGAGAAAGATATGACTATTTCTAGGTAGTTCTACACGGCAACTGGAGTAGGTCCTTATAACTGAACTAAGAATGAATAAGCCAGATTCTGCCAAGTGAGTTAATTATAGCCCCGGCTTTAAATTCACTACATTGTAAAAAACAATAATAATAAATAAAAAAAGCATTGTGAGAGAAATTTGTTTCTTCTAGGTGATATTTGAGGTAGTGCAATAATACATTTAGTTATGATCTGTAGCAGGAAAGAATCAATCCACTTCCCTAACAATGACCAACACAGCAAGACGGGACTGATCAAAGTTCTGTCTCACGTGACTTTGATGTTCAAAATAATGGAGAAAAAAGCACTGCAATATTGGCATAGTTTCTTTTCAGTGATTTAAATTTAGACTTTATCAATTATGTTTCCCTTTCCATATAGTCACAGGAAGTTCAGAGCCAAATTGAACTTGGCTTTACTCACATGGGTGTGAATGGTTCTATTCTAATTCTCCCGAGCTTTGACCTTCACATTATATTTCCTCTGGTCTTGACTTTCTATTCATGCATATGTTTAATCTTATTTTATATATGCATGTATATCCTCAAGTCTTCTCTGGAACAAGGTAGACTATTAGTCAATAATAATTCATTGATTATTGAAGTAATTAAGCAAGCTTTGCTGAATCTATTAACTGCTTGCCCAAAACTTCTCCTCCTTTCCTCCTTATCCTTCCAAAGGCAGAAGTGGAAATTTTAGTCAGATGTACATTGAACAGGCAATGAGACTACACTCTTCAACTTCTAGATGCTACATAATAATTGTCTGCTCATTCAGCAGACAAAATCTAGAAGCTGGGAGAGGGAGAAAGAAGTCAGCATGAGGGGCGCCTGAGTGGCTCTGTTAGCTAAGCATCTCCTTGGCTCAGGTCATGATGCCAGGGTGCTGGAATCAAGCCCCGCATCAGGCTCCCCGCTCTTTGGGAGCCTGCTTCTCCCTCTCCCACTCCCTCTCCCTCTCCCTTTCCCCCTCCCCCTCCCTTTCCCTCTCCCTCTCCCTCTGTGTGCCTGAGCTCCCTCTTTCAGATAAATAAATAAATCTTAAAAAAAAAAAAAAAAGTCAGCACAGGCGCCTGGGTGGCTCAGATGGTTAAGCGTCTGCCTTTGGCTCAGGTCATGATCCCGGGGTCCTGGGATCGAGTCCCACATCAGGCTCCCTGCTCCTTGGGAGCCTGCTTCTCCCTCTGCCTCTCTCTCTCTCTCTCTCTCTCTCTCTCTCTCTCATGAATAAATAAATAAAAAAAAATCTTAAAAAAAAAGTCAGC
Source organism: Callorhinus ursinus (assembly GCF_003265705.2). Taxonomy (NCBI): domain Eukaryota; kingdom Metazoa; phylum Chordata; class Mammalia; order Carnivora; family Otariidae; genus Callorhinus; species Callorhinus ursinus. The sequence continues at coordinate 148,072,160 of NW_027397066.1, read as the reverse complement.
ATGAGACAACATAGGTTCCTCCCCAAAAGTCCTAAATTTTCACATGATCATGAAGAGAGAGGGTGTGATCCAGATGGTGTCTAGATACCATAATAATTGGCTCTACATAAAAGTGTACAAAGAATGTGCTTGTAGATTACTTGACATATCCGGGCTGATGGCCTCATATCAGTAACATGTCCTGCTAAATTGTACTTTTCACCTTCAAGTCTGTTTACAAGCATTATTTATGGACACAAAATACCACATGGTTTAATTAAATTGAAATAATTCGGGGCAGGGAATGGTGCCTAGACAATTGGAAGATGCTTTCCAAATGTTCTTCCAATGGAAGTATGTGGAATCCGTAAAATAACAATAATTATTTCAGCACCATAAATCAAGCTAAAATATTTGTTTCCAGAAATGTCCAGGAGAATGAACACCTTCCAGACCTAAGTCATCTCAACATAATACAGCTGTCTGGAACAACCCTGGAACGGCTCTGTTTTTCTTTTTTTTAATGCGAAAGCACCTTTTGAGGCAAGGATGATAGGTAGGATTTACAGCATCATATTTAAGAAACCAGGGAAAGGATAAATAAGGCAAAGACAACCATAATGTTTTGAGGACATGATTTTTAATTTCACTTATAAGACTCTCCTCTAAAAGGCGATAAAGTATGTAAATGTAAGGGACACAGGGTTGAAGGGTGCAGAAAATAATAGAGGATAGGAAAGAACAGTGTTTTTTTTAAGATTTTACTTATTTGAGAGAGAGGGGAGTGGGCAGAGGGAGAGGGACAAGCAGGCTCCACACTGAGCTCGGGGCTCCAGGCGGGGCTTGACCGGAGGGGCTCAGTGCCAGGACCCTGAGATCAGGACCTGAGCCGAAGTCAAGACGCCTAGCTGACTGAGCCACCAGGCGCCCTGGAAAGAACAGTATTTTTAACCAAGTCACAGGACATAAAACATAAGAAAAGAGGATCTATTTAAGTCTTTCTCCATAATCTATAATCTAGATTACACCTCCCTAGAGCAGTGCTACATTGCAGACGTTAAGAGCCAGACTTCAGGATTGGACAGATTACCTGGGTCGGTCAAGCATCCTCACATCCTCTCTGTGTTCTTGAGAAGTTACTTAAACCTCAGTTTCTTCATCAGCAAAGCAGACAGAAGAAGGTTGCTGTGAAAAACAAGTGATATAATTCCTGGGAGGCAATAGAACAGTGCCTGGCACACAGAAATCTCCATAAATAGATTTGTTTTTATTATTGCTTTTGGACTGAAAGATAGAATTTATGGCAACTATGCAATGCCAGATGAACTATTTCTGATTTAATGGCTGTATATTTAAGACAGAAGTCTACTCTTTGCCACAGTGCCTAAGTTAATCTGATTATAATATGTTTGCAGAGACACCTAGTGTTTTCAGACCACTAGAGTTGTATTTAGTGCTAAAAATGTCACATGTCTTATTTCCCAACAAATATTGGAAGGCTTGATTTGACACCTAGTCTCTATTATACCAACCTCATTCATTTAAACAGATGATTAGATCTTCCAAGTAGAGCCTTCCTGAAGATTCCCAAATGCAAATACACATTCTGAAAGCTTCTCGAATGTTAAACGCAGTTCTTAATTTTGATATTTATCACACGTCTCAGTGGCATTTCAATACAATCTATCTTGATGTATCAGAAATAAAATACAATATTAAATGCAGATCAAGAAAATCCAAAAACTAAGTCTTTTTTTTATATAACCTGAGTGACCAAATTAACTACAGTATTAATGCTACCTAATATTCCATTGTGAAGTAGTTAATGTTTAAAGAGATAATTTCATTAAGACTAATCACTGCAATAGGGTTAACTTACATACAACAAATTTCAGTCATATGTTAAGAGACACATATAAAACAGATAGAGTGCAATTTGTGTTATAAAAAGCTATGTTGCTTACAGAATAACATTTGATCTAAAAAAAAAGCTGTAAAAGAATTGCAAATTAGGGGCAAGAGTCACTATTACTTTTTCTTAAAGATTTTATTTATCTGAGAGAGTGAGAGAGGGCACGGGAGCACAGAGGTAGAGGGAGAAGCAGACTCCCTGTTGAGCAGAGAGCCCGACACGGGCCTGGATGCCGGGGCTTGATCCCAGGACCCTGAGATCATGACCTGAGCTGAAGTGAAGGCAGATGCCTAACCCATTGAGTCACTCAGGCGCCCTTAGAGTCCTATTACTTGAAAAACAATCCAAAATTTTAAAAAGCTGTTCTGGGGACGCCTGGGTGGCTCAGTCGGCTAAACGTCCACCTTTGGCTCAGGTCATGATCCCAGAGTCCTGGGATCGAGTCCTGCATTGGGCTCTATGCTCAGCGGGGAGCCTGCTTTGTCTGCCTGCTCTGCCTTCCCCTTCCCTGTTTGTGCGCTCTCGCTCTCTCTCTCTCTCTCTCTCTCTGACAAATAAATAAAATCTTTAAAAAAATAAAAACAGAAAGCAGTTCTGGATTTCAATATATCAATGAGGATATGTGGTTTTACTCAGAAAATTTATATTTATAAATAATGTAACAGGACTGAGCAATTGCACAAACTGAGAAAATGTGTGATTACCTATTAATTAAGAACGAAGTAGCATTCTGTGGCTTGTCTAACACTTTTGTCTTATCCTCCTCTGTATGGCTCCCTGCCTTTTGGCTGGCCTCCGCAGCTTGAATAGGTTATGCTCTAACATCAGGGATCCACAAAGGATCTGTGGCTGTTCTGTCCAGGGCCAGACAGCAGAGAGGATACCCAGAGACAACACGTAGGAAAGTGGGTGTGGCTGTGTCCCAGTACAACTTTGTAAAAACAAGTGGCAGGACAGATCTGTTGACAACCCCCTTCATCTTCTTTCTGCAAAGAAAACTCTCTTCTTACCCCCTGACTTAAGTTAAAGAAGAAAAAGGGAATCTATGCACTTGTTGACCACCTGACCCAAATGTTCTCTCAAATATCTGAAGTTCAAGACGAAGAATTGGGATAGAAATGTGATCGCCCACCTCAACTGCAAAAGTTGCCTTAACCTAACAATAAGTCTTGCTGCTCAAAGAAAGGTGTCTTTTCATTGAATGTGTAGATCACACAAAGCTATACTTAAAAGCTATTTTAAATAAACAAACAAACAAACAAATGCTATTTCTGAGCCATTTCCTCAAAGAGAATATTTCTTGAGGCACCTGGGTGGCTCAAAAGGTTAAACGTCTGCCTTCGGCTCAGGTCATGATCTCAGGGTCCTGGAATTGAACCCCATGTCGGGCTCCCTGCTCAGGGGGAAACCTGCTTCTCCCTCTCCCTCTGCCCCTCCCCCCTCTTGGGCTGAAGCTCTCTCTCTCAAATTAATCAATTCTTAAAAAAAAAAAGAAAAAATATTTCTTGAAAACTTAAAAATTTTTCACTTTCTAACACAAATGACTCTTTTCCAAAATGTGAGAACAGTCAGAAATGACTAACCTTGCCCTCAATATATTACACTCTTCAGCTGGGAGAAGACAAAATTCAAATAGTGAATGTTGTGGGACATAAAAAGAAAAGACCATGTGTAACTGTTTTCTCTCAAGTGAAACCCAGTGTGGTTCTAACTAAATTCTAGAGAGGAACTAAAGTAGTCTAAGAAAAGTAATAGAAGTAGCCGTAATCCTTTATTTTTACACACTCATTCATTTATTATACACACACACACACACACACACACACACACACAACATACTATGTGACAAGGAATACAGTAATGTGAAAACAGACAAAAAGTTTGCAGAGCTTATATTCTAGTGGAGAGAGACACAGAATAGGCAAAGGAAAAATGTAAAATACATAATGTATTAGATGACAAGGAGTATTATAAAGAAAAATAAAGAGAGGAAGGAAAGTAGGAAACAGAGGGCCTGGGAATTATAATTTCATATAAAGCAGCCAGCCAGGGAAATCCTCATCAAGAATGTAATATTCGAGTATGGACCTGGTGGCAGTGAGGGAGTGAGCCAGCTATGGGGGAAGAGTGGACCAGGCAGAGGGCAAGGACGGCAAGTGCAAATGCCCTGAGGTGAGAGGGTGCCTGGAGAAACAGCTGTGTTGGAGAAACAGAAAGGAAGCTGGGATGTCACATATATAATGACGTTTTAATAGATCATTCCACCTGCTGTGTTGAGAGTAGACTGAAGGAGAGTCAAGGATAGAAGTGGGCAAACCAGTTAGAAAAATACTACAGTAACTAGGTGAGATGTACGATGGCTCGGACCAAGATGGTAACAATAGAGACGTTCCTATTTATTCCCCTGAATGTATCCGTCCTAGAGGAGACCTGGAAACAAACAGGAAGATAGATAGCTTAAAACACAAAGCTTGCTGCAATTCAGTAGCCTTCCCTTTGTGAGGGATCCAAGAGAGGCTTTGGGGGTGTTCAAGAGAACGGGGTCTGAGAGTCACATGCAACATCTCATAGGATTTTCTCTGGAGTATCAGAAATTCTAGGTTGATAACAATAAACCTGGCCATAAAAGGAAAAACTGGAGAGGAAAAAGAAACTATTGGTTTCTGGAGGAAAGTGAAGACTCCAACATCTATAGTTCAACCCACCTGTGCTCATGATTACTTTACTTCGTCACCACCTGCTCTGGTTAGTTACAGGGCTGATGAGCTTTGTATGGATTTCCTATGCAGCAGAGACAAATTATAGGAAGGTTGATTTGGGAAGCTGGCGGTGGGAGAGGGATGGGAATTTCTCCTTTCTGTGATTCTTCAGTAGAGCACATGGAAAAATGGCCATATAGTGTCTCGCTCAGAGTAGGTACTCAAATATTTGGTAAGCGATTACTTGGTGTTCTCATATACCCCTGGACTTGGACTTTCATGGGCAGATCATCTACATTCACTGGAACCTGGGTGTTTCTGGAATTCTATTATTCAACTGCAGCAATGAAGAGAAATCTTCTCTTTCTCAGACGAAATACTCATTCTCCAGTTAGCAAGTGGTGGTTGCTGTCAGGCTTTCCGTAGAAAGAAGCAGAGCTGAGTTTAGGTAACCTGATGTACTTCCCTGTTTTTGTAGATGAGGAACCTGTGATGCAGAAACGGAAAAGGTGGGAGAGGAGGACTGAGCCCAGGGGCAAATATCATGTGCCATGCAAGGCTTAGTGTTAGAGAAGCAGAGAGTGGTTTCAGTCAGGTGGGTGATGCGGCCAGATTCTAGAACCATCACATTAGTGGTGGAGGATGGACCCTCTACTCCAGCCATATGTACTAGCAGTTTCCTGGAGTCGGCGTCCCCATATCCCTACCCTCTGTAAATGCCCTTCCTCAGTTAGGAATGACTCTCCTTCCTTGCCCACCAGACTTGTCTTCCTTTGAGTCTCAGCACAGCATGGCCTCCTCATTGATGCCCCCGAGGCAGTCAGTCGATTCTTTTGTGCTCTCTGGGACAGGGCACAAAGATTGTTGCTGTTTTAAAGACAATTCTTTAAATACTCAGCCATCAGAAAGGATGAATACCTACAATTTACATCCACGTGGAGGGAACCAGAGGGTGTTATGCTGAGAAAATCAGTCAGTCAGGAGAAAGACAATTATCATATGGTTTCACTCATATGTGGAATATAAGAAAGTGCAGGGGATCATAGAGGAAGGGAGGGACAACTGAATTGGGGTCATCAGAGAGGAAGAAAAACCATGAGAAACTCTTAACTCTAGGAAACAAACTGAGCAGTTGCTGGAGGGAAGTGGGTGGGGGTTGGGGTAACTGGGTGAGGGGCATTAAGGAGGGCATGTGATGTGATGAGCACTGGGTGTTGTATGCAACTGGTGAATTATTGAATGCTACATTATTGAACACTACGTCTGAAACACTACTCTATGTTGGCTAATTGAATTTAAATTAAAAAAATGGAAAAAAAAAAAGCACAGACTGGGTCTTACCTATATTTTGAATTGAAAATGCCTGGCACGGAGCCTTACACACTAGGTACTCAAAAAGTGCTTGTCACTACACATGGGCAACGTTATAACGAGGTAAAAGTTTGCCTTTCCACCTCCCTTCTCTGTAGCTCACACACCTGGTATTATCCCTCACTGTGTTCTCAGTTGCCGGTGCGATGCCAGGGGGCCTCATTTAAATGTCCCACTGAAGCCCATCATCTAAACATCTCAAGATCTAGAACTATTCCTTTCCTCTGCCCCTCAACACCTGCTCATTACTTCCCAGGTCCTAAAGGCGATTACTGGCTATACTCATTCATGTCAGATGGTAAATGACACAATTTGGGAGGTATTTCTCTGTTGTGATGTACAGCCGGGGATCCCTGAAATCACACCATCTACAGATAGACATAGAAGAACGGTAAAAAAAACAATTTTCAGTTCACAGGAGCATGATAATTCAGCACTCCTTCAGCCACATAGATTTCTAAAAGATCAATACGAGATTTTTCTTTTCAAAATGACTCTAACGGAATTGACTTTTTGTGTTGCTATTATCCCCTCTCAAAGAAAAAAAAATCAATGGCACACATCAACACGGATAAATCTCAAAAACATAATAAGTCTAAAAAAGAAAAAGAAGAAGTTACAGAGGAATATATCCAGTGTGGCTCCATGTATTTAAAGTTCAAAGCAATGAAAATAAACTATATATATGGCTTATGGATACATTTACAGGTGGCAAACCCATACAGAAAAGCAAAGAAATGATTAGTTCAAAATGCAAAATTCAGGCAAGTCATTGCCTCCATGAAAGAGGCAGGGGCACAAGGAAGGCCAGGATAAAGTTACGTCCTATTTTTTAGCTGGACTGTAGGTATTCATTATATTATTCTTCTTTAAACTGTACATATGTCCTCTTTCAAATGTATGGCATATTTCATAATAACAAAAGAAAACCAAGCACTCTTAAAAAACTATACAAAAAAATAATAATCACCTAAAACCCACCACCCAGAGTTAGAATATTAACAACCTTCCAGATACCTTTCTTTTTATACACATGCACACACACACACACAATTTTACGTGTATATAAGGTAATATGCCATCAATACTGTTTGCATCCTGCTCTTTTTTTTTAAGATTTATTTATTTATTTTAGAGAGAGAGATGGAGAGAGCACGAGCAGGAGGGGCAGAGGGAGAGGGAGAGAAATCCAAGCAGGCTCTGCACCGAGCAAGGAGCCAAACCCAGGGCTCGATCTCATGACCCTGAGATCACAACCTGAGCTGAAACCAAGATTCAGACGCTTAACCAGCTGCACCACACGGGTTCCCCTGCAACCTGCTCTTTATTCGACAATACACAATATGCGCTGCTGTAGAATGAACCCCGTGACATAAAATTGAGTAAGAAAAAATGCTGTGAGCTTATTAAGAACTCACACAAAAAGGAATGTTCTCACCAAATCTGATTAAACGTATTTCCCTCAGATCTCCAGAATTCGCATGACAAGAGAATTTTATACGTTCCAAAACCAAATTTCCAGAGAATGCCACGCAAAACTGACCTTTCCTGCGAAAGTAAACTTAGCTCTACAACATCTCTTTAATCCACAGTCAAAGCCAGACTTTTTCACTTGTAAGCTAAATACTTCTTTACTATGGAACAAATGTGCCAAAAACGATATTCATCATTTTCAACACAGAAGAAAATAACCATATTACATCAGAGCCCATAAAATACCGAAAATGGAGGGCTTATTTTCTCACTTCTGACATTCATGTCATGTGTAAGACCTAGCCATACAGCCTTTAAGTTCTGTTCTGTTAAAAACAGAATTGCTTCCATCTAAGACCCCCAAATTACATCTCAATCATGGCAACATTTATGAATCCTAACTGCCTGTTACTACTATGTTAGTAAACTATTGTTTTAAACTGACATGCCTTCTGGACCAAATTATTCCCATGAACAAACTACTTGCTAGCCAGAGCCTCAGTAAATATTTCCTATGAACTTGAAGTTTTCAGTGCGGCAAGCCGCAACTGGTAACCATACACTTCACACTCATGGCTTTCTATAAATGTTTTAGTTTGAAATAATAAATGCTTTTAAAAATACCTCCACTTTGATAGGAAAACCCTATTCACCTCACAGCTCATTCCCACTTTTTAGTAATTTTTCTCTCATCAAGTTGACTCAAATTGAAAACATATCACCAAGAACTGAGCCACATAACAGCCTGACATAGATTCCAGAATTGAGGGTGAGGGGCCAGTGAGTGGGACCTGAGCACTTGTGGAGAAAGGGGATTTTTCTTATCAAAACATGATCGTAAGTTTAGAAATGTGCTCACGAAAATAATTTCGGCTGAAGCAATTCCTTGCCATTCCAAGCATCCTCCAAACTATGTTTTTATCAGTCTGAGAGACTGTAAGACTCCACTCTTACAATTCAGGTTTCTCACTTCCTCCTAAATAAACGAAATTGAATTTCTGTGGCTATAGCTGTTTAAAAGGATTTTTCCCTTTTTAGGTGAATGCAATGTGCGTGGATATTCCCAATTCATTAAACCTTGTCATTCACGAAGCAGGAGACTTGCAGAACAGCAGTAACACGCCAGGCTTTATGAGATTTGAGGCAAACAGTGTAATCAGGGTGAGTAAAAATGTCTCAGGGCAACCCAGAGAGAAAACTCTATTGAGGAATTCAAAATGGGAGAAACACATCTGGGCACAGGTGAGGATTGCAAGGTTTAGATGACCTTCTTCATTCTGTGTTGTTGTGTGCATGAGTCTGTTATTATGCCCTCAATAAACCAATTCATCAAATGACACATCACCTGGGAAAATGCAAGATAGTTCATCCAATCCATGTAAAAAAGTGTCCTGCTTAGATATGAAAGATACTCCTGAGTGGACCCAAAGCAGGTGAAGTGTTGTGCAAAATAAAAAACAGGTAAACTTCATGTTATTGTGGAATACCAGATAGCCACCCTTCATGTCAACTTTCATCCTAGTTCGTATGTGTGGTAAAGATCACTCGTGCTGAAGTTTTATAGTTTCTGCGTGTACCAATTACAGACCAGCAAGCCTACAGGTTTTCTATGCCTTAAATACTTCTCTTCCACTTCATGATTTCACAGGATATATATACCAGAGTGAGCAGAACATTAATAACAGATCTGCAGACAAAGAAAACGATTGCAGTCCAGTTGGTATTTTTGGACAAAGAGAAGGGACAAACTTGAATTATGAAGAAGGCTCCGGCCGCAGGCAGTTAATGTAGTTACATGAAGCAACAGCGTGACAAAGATGTCAGCAAATCGGAGCAGATTGTCCTGCTTTCCTGGCCTAAGTAAACATTTGGGCTATCTTGGGCGTATCAATTCTTTTCTACCTTAAAGTTGTTTTGCCCATTTGATTTGTTTTCCTTGCGCTTTTTTTTTTTAAGATTTTATTTATTTATATGAAAGAGAGAGCAAGACCAAGGGAGAGAGAAAGAGAGCACAAGCTGGAGGAAAGACAGAGAGAGAGAGGGAGAAGCAGACTCCACATGGAGCAGGGAGCCCAATTCAGGGTTCTATCCCAGGACCCTGGAATCACGACCTGAGCTGAAGGCAGATGCCTAACTGACTGAGCCACCCAGGCTCCCCTCCTTGCACTTTTATATGTAGAAATATGAACTCCACCCTCTTCTAACAAAATAATCATTTTTCTTCAGAAATGTTTTTTTAAGTAGGCTCTACACCCAATGTGGTACTTGAACCAGCGACCCTGAGACCAAGAGTCACATGTTCTACTGACTGAGCCAGCCAGGCACCCCTATTCAGAGACATTTTTAAAGCACGTGCTTAAGAACTTGTTTCTTTTTTTTTTTTAAGATTTTTTATTTATTTATTTGACAGAGAGACAGCGAGAGAAGGAACACAAGCAGGGGGAGTGGGAGAGGGAGAAGCAGACACCCTGCTGAGCAGGGAGCCTGATGTGGGGCTCGATCCCAGGACCCTGGGATCATGACCTGAGCCGAAGGCAGACACCTAATGACTGAGCCACCCAGGCGCCCTAAGTATATGTTTCTTTCCCACTTTCCACTTTATCTTAACACTGCTGTTGGACAAATATTCCCCAAATTCTCCCTTTGTTCCTTCGTGCCTGCACTCAAAATCTTTAGTGCTTTCTCACTGCCTTTAGAACAAGGTCAGAACACTGACCTTGTTCTTGTTGACCTCTTAATCTGTTATTCAAGGCTTCCTTAACATGGCCCAACCTCTTTTTTTTTTTTAATTTCTCTCCTACACAAATCCCTTGACTAGACCAAAGTAGATTTTCTTTTACTGCCCCACATGCATGTAGCTTTCTGTCTCCATTCATTTGCTCGAGTTGTGATCCCTCCCTGTATTGGTCAGCTGCACTGTAGTAACAAACAACCCCCCCAATCTCGATTACAACAACAAATATTTATTTCTCATTCATATTACAGGTGGGCTTTCCCTGGGCTTCAGTTCTGCTCCAGGTTCCAGCTCTGCTCTAGGTTCCAGCTCTGCTCTATGTGTCGCTTCATTCTGGAACCCACACCCAAGAAGAAGCCACTCTCTGGGACAGACTGTGGTCATGGCAGAAAACAGAAACAAAACAGGCAGTCACATTTAAAGCTTCTGCTCTGATGTGGCATATGTCAGGATTTACTCATATTTCATGGTCAAAGCAAGTCACATTGGCAAGCCCAATATTAATAGACCAAGAACATATACTTCCCCTCTGAGTGGACATTACAAATCACACGGCAATTAACAGGAGTGTATAATCCTATTACAGGAAAGAAGAGAAGTTAATAATTGCAAAAAAAAGAAAAAAAGTCTACCCCAACTACCTGAATCAACTACTTCCCTCCTCTGCAAACAGGTCCCCCATCAGTTTAAGCCTTGGTTCAAGTCCCATGTTTATCCACCTGTTTAATCTAAAGAGCCCTTGGTCTTCCTGGAGTGCTGCTTATCAGTATGGTACACTTGGCACTGAGCTTATGCTACCACATATAACAAGTCATCATATTCCATCTGTCTGTCTTGTGTGCCTGACTAGACCATAACCTTTAGGAGGATAAGACGAAATCTTATACCTCTTGATAATTTCACCGATTGTAGAAGGTATGTTCCTGTATAATTGTTTGTTGTTGAAGGAGTTCTTAGTGATAACATTTTTCTGTCGTGAGAAACAAGTTTCGTCTTCAAAGAAGAACTGATTTAGTTCAAAGGAGTATTATTGCCAAATTTTAATGTATTCTCTCCATTATTTAGAACATTGCTAAGATCAATATGTGGATGCACAGCCCGTTTGCACACATATCTGAGGCCTAAGCATTTAAACAAAGCGTGTGGTATAAAATAGGGCCATGACAGGTGTCACACTGGCTTCACCCTCATTTTAGCCCCAATTTGAAAACAGTAACTTGGACAAATAGAACCGTAATGATTTCTTTTAACAAAAGGTAGCTGTGCTAAAAATGAATTTTTAAATATATCTTGGTATCTTGGTAAAATAGTTCTCTTTTCTGGGGCACCTGGGTGGCTCAGTTGGTTAAGCGTCTGTCTTTGGCTCAGGTCATGATCTCAGGGTTCCAGGATTGAACCCCTCATCAAGCTCCCTGCTCAGCAAGGAGTCTCCTTCTCTCTCTCCCTCTGCCCATCCCCCTGCTTCTCTCTCTCTCTCTCACACACACATAAATAAATAAAATCTTTAAAAAAATAAAAAATAAAATAGTTCTCTTTTCTTATAAGACTTTTAGTCCCTAGAACCAGATTCACAAGTCATGGAATTCAACAGGATTTTCCCAAAAGAAAATTCCTTGCAGCAAACCAGCAGGAGGCACAGTCCCACTTCCTCAGGGTACTACTACCACAAATTTCATTTTTAATGTCTTAGAGCCTCTCACCTGGCTAATCAATACTCAGTCATTTATCCTGAGTGTTGCATGTCCATTTCATGATATTGCAAAGCTGTGCTTTTCATATTTCTTCGTCGGCTACATCATTTTTTAAATCACCACTCAAACATAACCCTGACATTAAGAGGTGACCTCTGTCACGTGACATTCAGTGTCTCCCTTCAACAGCCGATCAGAATCTTCCCAGCACCTCCTCAGGCACACCTTCCTCGGGTTCGCATCTACTCTCACACGCCTGCTTGGCTCTTTTCCCTGATTTGAAGTTAGGCTCACGACTCTGAGCAAAGAAATCATTACCTCTCCCACCCACAAATAGAATCCATTAAGTAAAAATTCACTCCAAACTCATCTTAGGCTAGTGAGGAAGACTGGGTAAGCCCCAAAAGGTCTAGAGGTTGAATTTCATTTGGAAAACAACTCAGAAGTTCAACTGCTTATCCGGTCCTTATCCTAACCAGGAGAAAGGCCTAGGGATGTGCTGACAGGAAGGAATTAAGGTTCCACCAGGCACCACTGAAAACCAGTTTTGTAGCCCATTGCTGCCCACTGCTTCTGGGAAGGAGGGAGGTGAGGGAGAGATGATGTCAAAGGAATAACAGGTCAGGCAACCTCACTCCAGGCCTTGCCAGAGCCTGAAGAAGAATTATTCGTGCCCGGTCTCAAACTGGGAAGACCTGGTGTACTTACAATGAAAAACTGCTCCTGACGAATCAAGAGCTCATTTGTAAACTCCCTTCCTAAAAACTGCTTATTTTTTTTTTTAAGATTTTATCTATTTATTTGACAGAGAGAGACATAGCAAGAGAGGGAACACAAGCAGGGGGAGCAGGAGAGGGAGATGCAGGCCTCCCGCCGAGCAGGGAGCCCGACGCAGAGCTCGATCCCAGGACCCTGGGCTCATGACCTGAGCCGAAGGCAAACACTGAATGACTGAGCCACCAGGCGCCCCAAAATTGCTTATTTTTGACATGAAGGCCAAAAAGCTTTGCAAGGTAGTGAGGCACCATTATTTCCTTGGATTTTAAAAGGTGATGTTTGGAAATGAATAAATTTTCATTTAGAATAAGAAATGTGCAAAGGGTGCTTTATTTTAAAAATCCCAGGGATGGGGCATCTGGGTGGCTCAGTCAGTTCGGTGTCCGTCTTCAGCTCAAGTCATGATCCTAAGGTCCTGGGATCGGGCCCCACATCGGGCTCCTTGCTCAGCAGGGAGCCTGCCTCCTCCCTCTGCTGGCTGCCCCCCCCCCCAGCTTGTGCTCTCTCTCTCTCAAATAAATAAATAAAATACTTAAAAAAATAAAAATAAAAATCCCCGGGATGCCTATCAGCTACCATAGGCTGTCAGGGTAGAAAGCCAAAGAATGCATCTACTTAACCATTCAGTGGAAAATAAAGATTTATTTGATTTTTTAAGAAATCAGTCTGAGCTTTAGGAAAAAATAAAAGTACTCAGATCTTTGATTAAAGTCGGGAAATACAGGGAGTTCAGGACTTAAACCTTACACTAGAGCATAGAAAGAGAAAATTCTTTTAAGATATCTGCCAAGCCACCTCCTCAGAGCTGCATTTAAATCATTCAAGAGAAAAGATAGCTATTCTATTTTTAAGCACACCCATGGGGGTGGGGGAGACTATATCCTATCTCATTGTTAATAACACTCATCAATGCTAGTAAATTGTTTTTCACATGTGACCCAAAAGAAAAAATTAAAGGATGCTCTAGCTCATCCCTCTTGATGATTGACATGCTATCTCTAGGGCCTAATGCCATTCAGTGGCCTTTCCGTGGAGTCCAGAACGGTGTATGAGGCACTAAAGATAAGCTAAGGCCTTCCATATGTGTCCTTCCTCCTAGAAGAGGGGGAAAAAAAAAGGCTCTCTTTCAACAGGACATATCTTCCCAAATCTTCCAAAAATCTGGTTAATAAGATTGTTTTAAGACCAATGTTGACCATTTTGTTGATGAATAGCACTAAGAAAGACCAAAAAAGAAAGGAAATTTGATTATAAGAAAAAGAAACCTACATTTTACATGTGTGCTTTTCTAGGATTTAAATACACAAAACACATCAATGAATACCCAGATTCTGCAGGGAAAATGGAAAACATTCCGAAAGAGGAAAAATACTGAACTTTCTTTAAATGTAAAATACCAAATAATATAATGCCAACTTAACATCATGTAATTGTTTACAAGAAGTTAGCTAGCTAAAAAAAAGAAAGGTGTTACATCTCCAAGGGTTTTTTCATTTTTGTTTTTTCGTTTTTATGGTGCATATGGTAGGTGGAGTCTACCATACTGAGATGATACTTTAGAAGCATTCGATTTCATTCCGATAGAAAACCGGGTATCTGGGGAGATGCAACTTCTCCCAGAGCTTCTGGGAAACAACTTTGGATAGGTGATGGAAAATTAGTTTTCTTCTGAAATTCACACCAAATTGTTGTCATCCTTTCTCCCCTAGATTACAGAACCACAAGAACCCAGGAAGTCATCTGGAAGGGGAGAAGAGAAGAAGAAGTCATAACAGAAGAAGATAATGTTCCACATGGAAGGAAATAAGGTAACAATATGTCTTTCTGATGTAGGAGCAGCTTCCGTGCAAGCAGTGCCATGGGAACCACTCCACAGAAGGAACAGGCTCCTCTCCCATCAGCCACAGCAGCAGGGGCTCAGCAACGCCCCACAGGCGCACTGCTTTGATCTAATGGCCCAAGAGCATGGGCTACAGACTTGCATGGCCCATACTGCGTTCACCTACTGGCTCCACCATTTAGTTTTTTAATTTTTTTTTAAATTTAAGTTCTAGTTAGTTGAGACAGTTCAATATTGGTTTCAAGAGTAGAGTTCAGTGTTTCATCATTTACATATAATACCCAGTGCTCATCATCACAAGTGCCCTCCTCAATACCCATCCCCCATCGAGCCCATCCCTCACCCACCTCCCTCCATCAACCCTCAGTTTGTTCTCTAGCGTTTTCCTGATTTGTTTCCCTTTCTCTCTCTTTTTCCCTCTCCCATATGTTCATCCATTTTGTTTCTTAAATTCCACATGAGTAAAATCATATGGTATTTGTCTTTCTCCGGTTGACTTATTTCACTCAGCATAATACACTCTAGTTCCATCCACTTCATTGCAAATGGCAAGATTTCATTCTTTCTGATGGCTGAGTAGTATTCTTTCTGATGGCTTAGTAGTGTGTGTGTGTGTATACCACCTCTTCTTTATTCATTCATCAGTCAGTGGGCATTTGGGTTCTCTCCATAGTTTGGCTATTGTTGATAATGCTGCTATAAACATCAGGGTGCGTGTACTACTCCTTCAAATGTGTATTTTTGTCTCCTTTCGGTAAATACCTAGTAGTACAATGGCTGGATCACAGGGTAGTTCTATTTTTAGCTTTTTGAGGAACCCCCATACTGTTTTCCAGAGTGGCTGCACCAGTGTGCATTCCCACCAACAGTGCAAGAGGGTTCCCCTTTCTCTGCATCCTCACCAACACCTACTGGCTCCTGTGTTGTTAAAATTTGGCTCCACCGTTTATTACTTTCATGATCTTGGGCAAATTTTTGACTTACCTGCCTCAATTTCCCCATCTATAAAATGAAAACATAACAGCAATCTCATAAAAATTGTCAGAAAGATTAAGTTGTATAAAGCATAGAGATGTTTGTCACAGCGCATGGAAGTAGTAAGCACCCAATAAATGTCAGCCAGTATTACATTTCTGTTCCCCTCTATAACAGCCCTATTAAAGTCATCATCATCATCATCATCATCATCTTCATTTATAGAGGAAGGTAATTAAGGAGCAGACGTTACCCGTCCAGTTTCATACTGTTAGTTAGCATTCAATACAGTATCTGTGTCCCAGAAATATTTGCCTCCAAATTAATACCCTTTGCTCTGGGCAGCACTGTTTGTCCACTCTCCCACGACACACAATTTGAAGAACATGGACAACTTCATGCAAATAGTCAATCAATGGTATTTGACTGAATAGCTAGCCTGCTAACGGTCTTGAAAAAGTGAATAACCTTAGACTACACAACTTTTAATACTAGAAAATAACATTCTTTGACAATCTACAGTCCATCCCAAGCATTCAGACTCCTTAAAAGACAAATATCTTTACAGGGTGCACAAGATCCCACTAAAGTAGCAGCTCTTGGGTTTTATTAAATCTAGGGATCCCTTGCAGAAGCAGATAAGAGAAAAGAACACTTTCTCCAGAAAAAAAAAAAACGCACATACCCATCCTCACAAAACACGCATACAATTTCACAGTGGGTTCGCAGGCCTGGGGAAGTCTGTGAGATCCAGGTTAGGAATCCCTGTTCTAAAGAGCCTGGAGGTCAGGAAGGAGATTCCATTTGCAAAATGTTTGGTTTTTTTTGTTTTTTTTTGTTTTTTTGTTTTCCTATCTAGCTATCATCTTCCTGCTTTGTTTACTTTTGTTTCTGTTCGATTTCTTTCCCTTCTTTTCCTGGTCTCTTTCCTATCTCTCTCCTCTCTTATTCTTCCTTGCTCAGTCCTCCACCCCCTTCCTACATTGGCGATCAGACAAAGCCCCTATCACAATCCCTTCTCCCTTCCTCTCCCTCCCCTCTGTATCCTTCCTGACCAGCTGATTCCGGAGAGGAATCCGATAACTTTATCAATAGGCATAGGTTGCTCCATAGGAATATTGGCCAGCCTAGGAAACAGTCTTTATTTGAAGGATAGCAGATCAGAACTTCTGACTCCATTGGGAAGTGTTTTCTCCTAATTCTCCAGTAAATGTGGCCACTTTCCATTAAATATACCCAGATTCACTGTATCCTGTTTTCAAGGAAACAGATTCGCTAACAAGTTAACCGTGCTGGTATAGATATCTGTGTCCTCAATTGTCCTGTGTCTGTGACTTTATTTTACGGTGCCCATCAACTTAGTGTCAACCGCTCAAAGAAAGAGACATTAGAAACAGAAATAGTCCTCATTTAAGCAATCTTTGCATTTTAAAATGCATCCATCTCCCATAGGTTTCTTGTTTCCCTTTAAGGTGTGAGTGAATTCCATTCATATCAATGTAAAAACTGTTTAAAAGTTCATCTTTTTTTTTAATTTTTATTTATTTGACAGAGAGAGAGACAGCGAGAGAGGGAACACAAGCAGGGGGAGTGGGAGAGGGAGAAGTAGGCTTCCCGCGGAGCGGGGAGCCCGATGTGGGGCTCGATCCCAGGACCCCGGGATCATGACCTGAGCCAAAGGCAGATGCTCAACGACTGAGCCACCTAGGCGCCCCAAAAGTTCATCTTTTTAAAACCCATAATGCTGGGGCTCCTGGGTGGCTCAGTTGTTAAGCGTCTGCCTTCGACTCAGGTCATGATCCCGGGGTCCTGGGATCGAGCCCCGCATCTGGCTCCCTGCTCCGTGGGAAGCCTGCTTCTCCCTCTCCCTCTCCCACTCCCCCTGCTTGTGTTCCCTCTCTTGCTGTCTCTCTCTGTCAAATAAATAAATAAAATCTTTAAAAAAAAAAAAACCCGTAATGCAATCCTTTGGAATCCCTGGCCAACTTTTATGTTTTGGTTTTTTTTATACATTCCACCCATAGAGTTGCCTAATATGAAAATCTGCTTAAGGAATTATAAGAATGGAAAGCCTCAAACTGAAATAAAATGCAAAACCCTGGACTGAAACATTTAAATGAAATACTGTTCAAAGAATTTGTCTTATAGTTTGGCTTTTGATGCTTTTTATACATCTATAATATTCCATCATCAAAAAATCCTAAGAAGTCAGTATTTCCATTCCTAAGCAAATAAAAATGCTTTGTGTATACCCAAGAATTTTCTTGAAGGATGCTTTTCAAAAGAATAGTCCCCTGAATTTTCCATGTGGAAGTTTCCACAAAAACTAACTAAGATATGACGACCACGTTTTTAATAAGTCAGATTTACCACAAGTGTACCTCAAACTGGACATTTTGTGAACGGTTGGGCATGCACAATTCAAGGAGAGGGACAGATGCTTTGTATGAACATCACACATTTAGTTCAGAGTTTTCTGAATATTTCATGGCAACTCCACTGGCTTTTCTGCTTACTTTAATGATCATTCAAGGTTCCATTACTGTGAAGTCACTCACCGGACGGAAATACTTTTTTTTTATTTGGAAAGAAAAAAAAAACATATAAAATGAATAGCATTGGCGAATGTTTCTAATCATTTCCTTCAAATACCAAACCACCAAACAATCTTTTTATTTACTACATTTTGCTTGGGTACATAAATCAAAGGACAATAACAAGCCTAATGTCAAAGAAACTTTTTGACACTTCATCCATTTGAGCAAGCTTAGCCGATAAACAGTTTAGATGAAGTTATGGTTTGAAATATGTTTCCCAAGAGGACTGTGGTTCATAAATTGCTATCAGGCTACCTCTGTCATTATTGATTTGAGACGTGCTCAAGGTACCCACAGCTATTACTGAGTCTAGCATTACTTGACCTGCTTTTTCAGAGAATGATGTTGGTTATACAAGGACAACTAACCATCCATCCTATAAGAAACACGCAGTTCACTGGTCATCATATATATATAAAACATTGCATTCTATTTGAAATTTCGACCAATAATTAAAAGAGGAGGAAATGCTATCCTTTTCCATAGATTAAACAATTTTTATAATGCTGAGATGTATTAAATCAGTTGTTTTATAACAACTGTACTGCAAGGGCCTAGAAAATGAGAGAACAACAACAAAAACCCAACATCAAACAGAAGAAATTTGCACCTCAGCATTCTGTGATCATATTCTAATCAATTACATCTGTGCACTTAAGTCTTCTTTGCAGATAAGTGTGTTTAACAAGATTATTAAAAATAAATCTAGAGTCAAATCAAATATTAGTCATATAATGTGTGTGTGTGTGTGTGTGTGTGTGTGTGTGTGTGTGTTTATTCCTTTCCCTGCTGCAAAAACCAAATCTGCTGTCCTCCTCAGTGAGGGTTCAGAGTATGGAACAGTTTATGCTCCAACCTGCACCATGCCCTCTGCCTTGCGGATTTGGGAAATGTCAGAAAAAGATCAGAGCAAGGATCCTGCTACTTTTTATTCAGATCCTCTGGTCTTAACCTTCAAGGAAACACTTAAAGGTTAGTTATGACTTGATCGCTCTGCATTAGTTTTGTCATCAGTGACCCGGCTTCACAAATGCACAGAACTGAATGAAGAGTATCAGATACGGACTTGGTGAGTGTCATCAACTGCTAGAGACGTGATAAATTTATGAACTTTATCAGCCTTGCTTTTAAAAGTCCTGGTAAGTTAAACAGTCAGAGGTGGAGGTTTCCTGTGAGCCCTCTTAATCATCCGAGAGGGCTGCGTGACCACACGTTTGAGGAGAGCTATGCAAATAAAAGCTTGACCACGTCACTTGCACACAAAGAAACCTGCCAGACCTGAAGGAGACTGTGTGGCCTTCTTGTTTAGCAAATATATATCTATGTAACTCCCTGGAACTACTGATTTAAAGCACTTCAGATAACTCACTCGAGGAAATGCCACTGTGCTACTGTCTCCGACACTTTCAACAAACTTTCTTAATGCTCCCCTGGTAGCCTTTGCTGATTTTCCACAATCTTGAGCTCTGCTATCTGAATAAGAAGGTAGTCCTGCCAAAGCAAACTTGAATTTACCTCCGTTTGGACCTTTGGCTGGAATCGCCTCAGAATCAGGATGCCCAAGAGCTGGGGGTCTCTCGCTCATTCATAATCTACAGTGCTACATGGCACTGAACTTGCAGAAACCGTGCAGATGCCGGTGGAGCAATTAAAAGGCTCTCTGGCTCCCTCTCAGCTGCTCATGGGCCCCCAGATAAAAACAAAATCATTTTGTTTGGGGATAATTTTAAATATGAAACACCAGGCCTTTTCCACAATCGGCTATTTCTAATTAAAACAGAGCCTCTGATTGCAGAACATCTTTTTTTTTAGGTTAGAAACCAATGGAACACTTCTTTCTTAAGGACCTTGGGAAACTTCCACGGAATTGGGTTTCTCCTCTAAAAAAAAGTATCTAAAAATGCACAGGGCCTTTTACTCTGATAAAGCACTTCTGACACAGAACTATTAACCTCTGAACAAAGGGTCCCCATCTACTTTTTCTCTTGACCTCCTATCCCACAATCCTTTGCTGCAGTTCTGGCCTTACTTCAAAGCCCGGCTGGCCCTGGGAGGGCCTGCGCTCCTTCTATTTCCTCCTTCCTCCCCCACTTCATCCCCTGTGCTTGCTCTCTCGCTCTTACTCTTTTTCCCCCCCACTTTCCTCTTACAGCTTTCTTGCCTTTGATAGAAAAATGTCTAATCTCTCTATCTTCCCACAGCTTTACAGTTTTCCTGACCATGTGCCTTGTTCTTTTATTTCCTTCATTCAAGGAAAAGCCCCAAATGCTCCTGCTCTAATTTAAAATGGAAAGAAATTAGTCTCAGTTTTGGAGCTATCTCTACCTTGCAGCTCGGAGTGATAGTATTTTAGGCAAAATAAAGAACATTTCGAACCTCAAATTAGTAGAAAAAGCAGATTATTACTTGATACCCAAAACATGGCTTTCTTTGAATCGAAGACTATGAGAGCTGGAAAAAATGTTGACCATCTATTCCTAGCTCCTCTTTTGAAGATAAGGTATGGGCAAAGGCTGCAGCATTTGTCCAAAGCCATGGGGTTGTTTGTGACAGAAGCAGAAACCGCTTCTTCAGTCCAGCACTTGACACCCGGATTTCCCTGGGGCAGGAAGACTTAATTCTTTGTCTTGGCTGATGGTCACTAGTAGAACACCTGCCCCAACTCTCTTTCTTGGACTGGGAGCATATGAACTAGGGGTTTCTTCATTGCCAAATTCATTCCAGGGCCAGGCATTTGGGATTATACGGCCTACTTTGACATCACATTTCTTTCTACTTCTTTACTCCTTCATCCAGAGAGAAGAGAAACATAATCTAATGACTAAAAAAAAAAAAAGGAATTCAACATAATTTTAGTATCATGAAATCTCAGAGCTGATAGGTAGCTTGAACTCCTACTGTCCACGTTCTTCACTTTACATTTGAGCCAACTTGGCCTCATGTTAGTCACTTGGTTAGTGAAGAAGCTGGGAGCAGAAGGCATGATTTATGTCTTGACTCGGCCATCTCTCTACTCACATGTAATTGAGAATATGCATATTATTGGACATTACTAGTAATACCTTTAATTTACTGTTTGCATGTGAATCTCACCTAATTACTTTTATATTTCAAAGATGTACCATATGTAATAATCAGGATGTCTCATAAATTCACTTTCTATCATTTAATTACTCTTAAAATCTTTTATAAATATAACTCCTCATGCTATTCCTACAACGGTTTCACATATCAAATATCAAATTTATCACTCTTCTGGGCAATGGCCTAAACATATAAAATTTCTTTTGTGCAGTATTTTAAGGAAAATGTCCACTTTGGCTTTTTAGCTTGTTTTTTTCCCCCCTGTGATAATCATAAGGTAATATTGATTTAGTTTTATTTTGAGAAATTTTCTGAAAAAGGGCTTCAACTAAAGTTTTAAGAATTTTTAAGGAAAACAACTTGCCTCCTACTCATGTTTGTTTTCACCTTTAAGAACAAAGTCCCATGAGTCAAAGTTTATAGTCAATCAAAAAAGGCACATTACTTCCCATTTTAATGGTGGAACAGGGACCTTTAACTTTCCTGGAGGCTTTGCTTTGGGGTTTATTCAGAGCAGAACTTCCTTAACGCTAGTAATCAGACCCACAGGACACGTGTTAATTGTTCCTGACATGTAAAACTATCTACAGTATCTCAGCTAATAACACTGCTGCAGACATTTCACTTTTGGAAAGCACAGTATTGAAACCAATTACACATCTGTTGATTAACCTTAATGCATCTCCCCAAGACAGTAGCATAGCTCATATGCTAATAACTTCAAAATTCCAGTTCCAAAATAGCAGCTGAAATAAGATCAGCCATCGCTGGCTGATTAGGGACGACTGCCAAACCAAAATACATTTGGGCAAAATAGTATTTGTGCAGTCATATAGAAGCATATCATTGATACAGTTTTACAATAGCTAATAGATTCCACAAAACATTCTTTGAAAGTAAGTCGCCTTCAGGCTGGTTACCGTTGGTTAGACCGATAATTCAGTATAAAAGATTGGCATTTATTTCCACCTAGGCTTTGAAAAGATTGTTGCATCAATGAAAGTTCTTGTTTGCATGAAATAGAAACCTCCTCTGATTATCATAAGGAAAAAAAAACTGTGGAGAAGGAGATTGAATGGAAGTATATGGAGGTTTGCAAAGTTGAGAGGAGGCTGGAGGACCAGGCTGGGAAAAGGGTCAGAAACCCAGGGGTCTGGGGACACCTGAGTGGCTCAGTCAGTTAAGCGTCTGCCTTCGGCTCAGGTCATGATCCCAGGGTCCTGGGATCAAGTCCCGCGTTGGGCTCCCTGCTCAGCGGGAAGCCTGCTTCTGCCTCTGCCTCTGCCTGCCGCTCCCCCTGCTTATGGGCACTCTCTGTCTCTCTCTCTCTCTGACAAATAAATAAAATCTTTAAAAAAAAAAAAAAAGAAAGAAACCCAGTGGTCCGACAGAGCTGGGGAGCCAGAACCCGAGGAACAGGGAGGCAGAGCAGGCTGCTCCAATCCCGTTGCCCCTCCCAGAATGTGCCTTCCTCTGTCCTTGCCTGCCTACTCACCTGCTCAAGATTCAAAGACCCAGAAGACAATGTCCAATTGCCCAAATCTAAGTCGCATGTCTACCTCCGGAGAGGAAGAAGAGGGAGGGTCTGGTCGCTTTCCCCTGTTGTGTGGCTCCCAAGGACTCCCTACTGTTAGGCTTCACCAAAAAACAACTAGAGACTAATAAAAAGGAAGTTGGACACACACAGACACACAGACACACAGACACACACACACACACACACACACACACGACAGAGGTTTATTATAAATGCCCTAGTTTGATTTGTTTTTTTAAAAGCCTTTGCATTCAGGAAATAATTTTCTATTTCTGACAAAGTCCACTTTGAGCTTTAGAAATTAAATGCCTCAGATGGGAAACAACATAGATGTACCTCACCAAGGTCTTTGCTGCAGTGAGTGAGGCTATAAAATGATCCCTGGGTTTTGCCTGACACCGGTCAGGGAGAGAGAGATGTGGCTATAACAGAGAGCCAAACAATCTATCCTAAGATCTTTGACCCGCATGCTAGCAAACAAAATTCAGCCATTTGTCCACTAAAAAATTTTCAAATTGGATTCCCATGTTTGGTGAGCCTATGTCAGACCTCTAATTTTTTACTTTAGGTGATTCTGTCAGCTTATGCTTTAATTTTCTTTGTACAAAATATGAAATGTAAAAGCATTATTTGCACATAAACATTTCACTAAATAATGGCAAAATGCCGTCCGACTGTGAAACTTCATTCTTTGGAATATTTTTACCATTTGAATAAAATAAAGATCAACTTTTTAAAAGGTCAAAAGAATATTTTATTGCGTATTTGCTTACTAAAGTCTGGATGCTGCCCTTTAAATGAAAAAAGTGTTCTTACCAAGAATTTTACTGGATACGAACACATTTTCATTAGGTTTTAACTCTTCAAAGCCTGACCTTCACTGTGGGGCATAAAGTAGTGAGGATTTGTAATCAGATTTACTTCCTTAAAGAATTATATCCCTGGGAGGCAGGGGAAATGGGGAGATGTTGGTAAAGGATACAAATTTTCAGTTGTAAGATGGATAATTTCTGGGGCTCTAATGCACAGCATGGTGATTATAGTTAACGATACTGTATTGTAGACTTGAAATCTGCTGAAAGAGTAGATCCTAAATTTTCCCACTGTACACACAAAAAAATAGTAAATGTGTGAGATAATGAATATGTTAATTAACTTAACTATGGTAATCATTTCACAATATATATGCATATTAAATCATCACATTGTACACCTTTTTTAAAAAATCACACTGTACAGCCTAAATATATAGAATTTGTATTTGTCAATCACACCTCAGTAAAGCTGGGAAAAATAATAAAATAAAATAAATCAATAAAATAGAAAAATTGTTTTCCATAAAAGATAATAATAATATAGAAAGTTGATGTGTATTAATAGATGCTAAATAATAAAAACTCTTAATAAATGTTTACTAATTAAATGAATAATAACCACATTCATATAGCACTGACTGTTCCAGGCCCTGTTCTAATTACGTTACATATGTTACTTCATTTAATCCTTACAACAGCCTGATGAACCAGGTGTTATTTTTAGACCCATTTTACAGATAAGAAAACTGAGGGATAGAACAGTTAAGTAACTTGCACAAGGTCTCACAACTAATCCAGTAGGTTTGGTTCCAGATTCTATGTTCCTAATAGTTAAGTTATAATTTCTCTCTGGATACAATTATTTGAGAAAGGTAATGGAAGTTCTTCCATTAACGTAATTTATTTTTTTTATTATTGAAGTATAGTTGACATACAATGTTATATTGGTTTCAGTTATATTAGTGATTCAACAATTTTGTACATTACACAATGCTCACCACAACAAATGTAGTCACCATCTACCATGATACAATATTATTACAGTATTATTTACTGTATTCCCTAGACTGTATTTTTCATCCCTGTGAGTTGTTTATTTTATAACTAGAAGTTTCTACTTCTTAATCCCCTTCACCTACTTTGTCCAACCCTCAAACCCCTCCCCTCTCGCCACCACCATTTTGTTCTCTGTATTTACAAGCCTATTTCTATTTTTTGTTCCTTTGTTCATTTGCTTTTCAGATTCCACATATAAGTGAAATCATATGGATTTCTCTTTCTCTGTCTGATTTATTTCACTTAGCATAATACCCTCTAGGTCCATCCATGTTGCTATAATTGGCAAGATTTCATTCTTTTTCATGGCTGAGTAATATTTCATTATATATATATATATATATATATATATATATATATATATATATACCACATCTTCTTTACCCATTCATCTACCAATGGACACTTGGGTTGCTTCCATATCTTGGCTATTGTAAATAATACTGCAATAAACATATGGTTGCACATCTCTTTTTGAATTAATTTGTTTTTTTAGTGGAATTACTGGATCATACGGTATTTTTGTTTTTTATTTTTTTTTGAGGACCCTCCATACTGTTTTCCATACTGGTTGCACCAATATACATTCCCATCAACAGTGCACAAGGGTTCTCTTTGTTCTACATCCTTGCCAATTCTTCATATTTCTTGTCTTTTCTGATAATGGCCATTCTAACAGGCATGAAGTGAAAGCTCATTGTGGTTTTGATTTTGCATTTCCCTGATAATTAGTGATGTTGAGCATCTTATTACATGTCTGTTGGCCATTTGTATGTCTTCTTTTAAAAAAAGTCATCTATTCAGTTTCTCTGTCCATTTTAATCAGATTATTTGTCTTATTGGTGTTGAGTTATTTTTTTTATATATTTTGAACATTAACCCTTTATTGGATATATTATTTGCAAATATTTTCTCTCATTCAGTAGGTTGCCTTTTTGTTTTGTTGATGGTTTACTCCACTGTGCAAAAGTTTTTATTTTAGTGTAGTCCCACTAATCTAATTTAAAGATGAAATATGCAATTGGTTGGGATCATTGAAATGATCCTCCGTCAAATTTTGGATCAAAAGGTGTTACAATTTCATCTTCATATATTAAATTCCATAAATCTGGAATAAAGGACCATCTCCAAAAAGTAGTGATACTCAGACAACTCTCTCCAAGGTACATTCCTTATCCCATAACCAAGCATGTATGTTTCCTCCAATAATATGCTTGTCAGGATATGACCTGTGAGGGTTTTGCTTGGGGTGTTCCATACAGTACAGAGTTACAGCTACATAAATAAATAAGCAAATTCAAAACACTAATCATCTGATGCTTTGGAGTGTCCGGTATACTTCTAGTGGCTTGAGACAATGAGGCAGTCTGGAGAGAGAGCTAGTTTACGGCCACAGAAGAGCTAAATGAGAGGAAAAAAATCAAACCCACAATGGTACATTGAACTGCACATTAAAATGTCAAGGCAGTAGGTCTCAGACAGCCAATATTTATGACAACAAATGAATGTGTTTTGAGAGGTGGACTGAGCATCACTGAAAAATACAGCTGTTGCTACAAAGATTTCCAGACACACTGGAGTTGTTGGACCCTGTTACAAATTCTAACTTTCACCGTCACTTAGTGAATTCATTTGTGCCATTGAAGCAACTGAAATAAGAATGATGTTTACATTTTATCAGTGTTTTATTTTCAATTAAACATCTCAGCTGCTATTTACATAGTTGAATGGTGGGGCGTTTACACCATGCAATTTGATTTTATTTCTTTGTAAATATTTCTCCCAAAAGAGACCTACATTCAAATTGGTGGTGGAAATGTCACCAAAAATCAAATAAACTTTAATTTAACCTTGATCACAAATTATTGTTAAGCAAAAGCTGAGAACCTGTAAAAATTAAAAAAGGAAGACCAAAGGAATGAACTGATATGCACACGTCTCAGAAAGTGACTTGCTTTTTCACGGCCTGGTCCTTCTAGGACATAGGTTGAGTTAATTCAACTAAGGTCAAGTTAGAGTGGAAAGTGAAGCTATAGAAGGCACAGGAGAGTGACACAGTCAGGCTGTGCTCAAGGTTTCACCTCCCAGGCCTGCAGGTCCATTCTGGGATAGGTCCCAACTGGAATGTTTCCTATTTCTCACTAATAGTGGCTGTTACCCGCCCGGCTCCTCTGTCCAAGATCATTCATCATGGCTAGAAATCTCTACTATCTGTGTCTGAAACTTTCAGGGCCAGGCAAGTCAGCATCAAATTCAGAGTGGAAATAAAAATGTAAGAGAGTCTGCCTGGCTTCCACTGCAACTTCTACTCCAGAACATTCTCTTCCTGTTCTCGCTTTACTACAGAGAGAAGCCTAAATAAATAAGTAATGTTTTAGATTTACTTTTCAACATTTCCTTGTTGATTTCTTCCAATGTTTTAGATTTTGACATAGAAATCTGAATATAAAAAAACCCACAGGCTTTTGGGTAAAACTTGCTTAATATACTCACAGTGTAAAAGTCAATAATCACAAGTATATAATGTGACTTGAGAGATTCCAATCATGCCGTTATTAAAAAAAAAAAAATCTGTTGGCTTGGCAGATACCAGAGACGGAGGTGGTTACCATCCTCTTTTAAACTCTTAGTAGCTCTAGAGGGGTAAAACATCAAGCTGGTGCCAGTCATTTACAATTCAGTGTGGATTCCTTTATTAGATTATTTTCCCCTGAGAAGGCTAAATGAAATAAACAAATAAGAATTCGACAGGGAAAAGAGAGAGATCATCTTTGGGCAGGGGTGATGTGATATCCAAGAAATTCAGCAATTTACCAATTTTGCCAGCCTACCAAATTTGCCTTGATGTGGGGGAAATAAGACAATCTTCCCCTTCCCTGTTTAGTCAGTAAACTCAAAGACCTTCACCAGTTAGGCAAGTAATATAAATCACACAGATTCAACCCTGGGGAAATCAATAGAGGGCAGTGGGCTCTATGATGATCTAGGAAGCACGAACTTCACCCCAAAAATTTGCAAATTCAAAAATGAAAATTATAAAACAATTTGACTGGCCAATTAAGACCTATATCAGCTGCTGGTTTTGGATTCCATTTAGTCCAACCTGAATGAAGTTTTATGCAAGAATGATATTATACACTATAGAGGGATTAAATTAAAACATGAACCCGTACCTTGTGAATGCTTGTTAAATCAAGCAGACCTAGAGAGAATCCAGCTGAGGGGCAATCACTAATTGCGTTCTCCCTGATTTGTATACATTTTTCTCATGGTGATGATGGTGGTTAGATAGATTACTTGAAAAAAATCTCATGTTATGCAGAATGAATTGGCAGCATCTGACAGAGCTGTGCAGGGACAGGCACAAAGGTAAGGAAGGAGCCAGCTTAGGCATTTGGGAGCTCAGAACCAGAAAGCAAAGTGCTCATCAGCAGCATCCAAATAAATACCACTTTAAATTATTTTCTTTTGTTTCTATATCTCCAAAAAGAACATAGCGCTTCCAGTGCAGTGCCTACCTCAGAGTGGTATTACGAATGTTAGTCATGTTAATGTCATACAGGTACTTTGAAGATGAAAAGGACTAATTAGCATCAAACCATGAAGTGGCAGCCAAGACATCCATAACAATTAGAGCAAAACAGGAAGGAGGCACCACTGAGAAACTTGGAAGCAATACAACAATGTATTTGTTTCTGTGCAAACCTTTTAATAATGAAAGCTTCTGAACTCCTCTTCAGATGAAAAGAGGCTTTAACTGTGCCTTTAATTAGATCATCCTATTGGAGCACAATATAGTGATAAAGAAGATTTAATAAAGCATTTTGTCTTTTTATTACTTTGATTTGATGCAACATATCTGCTCATCCAAGAAAGATGTTTAACTTCAAAGAAGTTCTGTCCACCCTCCCCTCTGGCCAATAAATAACTCCAAGAGGGGAAAAAAAACAATGTATTTGGAGCATCCCAGACTGCTGAGTGATGAAAAGATTCATCATTTTTTTTCCACTGTGGACATGGGTCTTTAATTAGTCCTTTACTTTTTTCCCATAACCGGTAGAATTTGCAGGGCTTTAGATTTTGCTGGTTATTGATTAAAATACATGGTGAAATAATTTTGAAAAAAAAATCTAACTACTCAACAATTATAGTAAGACTTTCCTGTTTGAACAAATCCTGGATATGTCCATTTGACTGGGAATTTTACGAATAAATAAAATTAAGTCAGAAAACTGTTGGCATCAAATTCTCTGGATCATGATAAACTTATTCTAAACATCTTTTTGATATGCAGGTCTATAATTGGGGCTAGTTCTTGAATTTAAAATTATGGCCAGGCTAAGCCTGGAAACATATAAATAGAATGTTTAGGAGGTCAAGGAATTGGTTTGTGGAATTTGTTGTTGTTGTTGTTGTTGTTGTTAGTCATCTTAAGAATATTAGCATAGATGATCAGATAAGCCAGACAACCATCCTGAGTCTATACAAAAGAAAACTTCAGACAAATCCATCCAAATAATCTGGCAGAAATTGATTGAGTGGCATGGATAAAAATAAGAAGAAAAAGACGGCAAACTCCAGGGAGGAAACTAAAAGAAGATCAGCAAGAAGAGAAGGGAAAGGGGCACCTGGGCGGCTCAGCTGGTTAAGTGTCTGCCTTTGGCTCAGATCGTGATTCCAGTGTCCTGGGCTCCCTGCTCAGTGAGGAGTCTGCTTCTCTCTCCCCCTGCTCTTATGCTCTCAGTAGCTCTCTCTCTCTCTCCCCTTCTCAAATAAATAAAATCTTAAAAAAAAAAAAAAGAGCAGAAGGAAGAGTGAGCAATCCTGTCACTTAATTGTCTTAACGACACTACATCTAAAAGCCATTCTGACTTTTTGGCCCTTAACAAATACTTGGCTGAACTGATGAACCAACAGCTTCTCATGGAAGCTGACCTAAATCATCAGGTAAACAGAAAGAAATAAGAAGTGTCCCAAATTGTTAGGTAACATAACAGAATTCCTACGTGATTTCTTAGAATCTATTTTTTGTATAACACAAACAGTTTAAAAAATAGTCATTCCCAACATTTCTCTTCTACAAGAAAACCATTGGTTTCTGTACCTCCCGACTTGGGTTCCTTACTACTACACTCGTACCTGTGGAATCAGAAAGACCGGAATTCAAACTTCACCTTCATCATTAACAGGAACTTCAGTTTTCTTATCTGTATAAATGGAGGTAATTAAATACCTATGACATGTAGTTATAATGAAGATGAAGTGAAAAAACATACATAAAGACCTCGGAGTGTTTGACACACTCAGTCACAAGTACGCATACTCCAACCACAACTCTACCCCTGTCCTCTGAGCTAGGCCCCTGTACTGGCATCTTAATATACTTGCATGTTCTCCTACCAGCTCTTCCACAATGGTATGGATCCAAGATTACATCCAATAAACTGCACGTGTCCAGGGGGAAACTTGTTTCCTTACCTATTGTTCATAAACTTTGCAAAGGCATTATCCATTTGCTCAGGGAGTTTGACCTGGATTTTTGGAAGCATATGGATATGGCTTTATGCTGCAAATTTCTAGAGGATAGGGGGCATCACACCGAAGGACCTGGCCTAATAGACTTGTCTGTTGCAGGTAGGAGAGAGACTCCAGAACCGAACGTATCCACTGATGTTGGACAGCTCCTGGGAGTCAATCCCCACCTGGAAATGATAAGGGACAGGCAAAATTTGACATCCAGCAGTGGGCTCCACCCTCCACGTTGCCAGTCAGTAGACTGGCAAGAACAAGGCCAGATTTGTGCAAGCAAGGCGCTGAAATTTGGGGCACGTTACCAAAAGATGAACTTGAAAGATGGGGTCTTAGTCGAAGCCTTCATGGTTACACATAACAGAAACCAACTCAATCCAGTTTAAGCAAACTAGATAATTTCTTGAAAGAAACTGAGGTATCTGATGGAACCCAGACATCTTTCCAAGGCTGGAAAAGCATCCAGGACCCAGGGAGACCTCTGTGTCTCTCAATCTCTTCCTTTCTCTACCTACTGCCTCTCTTCGTGGTGGGAGACAGCTGTCCAGCTGTGGCTCTCATGTTTACAGCCATTTGCAGAAACTGATTCCCTGGAAAGGATCCGGAAGGCCTTTGCTTGGATCAGATGATCCTAACACATCTGCCAGAGGCCCGTGCCTACGCTGAAGTGAAGTTCTCAGGAATAGAGGTCACTGGGAGGATGGTCACCATAAATATCTCAGCTACAAAAAAGGATCACAAACTCTGGAACAAACCAGCAATCGGAAGAAATGTGCTGAGCCTCAGCACATGATGCATGTGGCAGGAGAGCCATCCAGGCAGCATCTGCCTTCATGAAAGTGAATCCTTAAAACTGAGCCTGAAGGATGGATCCCGGATGAGCCCAGCCACCGAGAAGGGATACTGCCATTTTGGAAGTCTCACGGGCATGCCCATCCCAACATTTGTGGGGCCCAGAGCAAGAGCGCAAACAAAGGCCCATGGACTATATGTGTAAATATTTAAAGTTGTAGATCAAGCTCACAAACTGTTAAATACAATATATTTTTTTCTCTGACCTTGACAAATAATAACTTCATAACAACTTAGAAGGCCAGGTTCCAGTTTAGAATGCTCAGACTCCTCGGACTTCCACACTGAAACATGGTAGTGTGGACAAGCCGATGTGGATGCCCCATCCCGCACATCCACATTTAGCCCACATCCCTTGCAAATAGCCACCCCTTTTACCCAGCTGATGAGAAGCACAGACCTGGAAATGGACTGTTTAGGGAGAGAATTTCAGGGTCCTAGGAATCTAGAGCAAAGTTTCTCAAGCTTGGGACTATCGACACTTAGCCTTGGATAAGTCTTTGTTGCGGAAGGTAAGGAGGAGGTTTGCCTGGGCATTATAGGATGTTTAGCAGCATCTCTGGCCTCTACCTACTAAATGCAAGGCAACCCCTGCCCCCAAGTTCTAACAACCAAAACAATCCCCTGACATGGCCAAATATCTCCTTAGGGACAAAATCGCTCCCAGTTTAGAACCACTGACCTAGAAAGGAAAGGCTTGTGCTGTGACAAGTGGCAGGGCTGGAGAAGGGCTGGGATGAGGTAGGGGGCGCTCTAAAGCACAGAGACCAGAACAAGGGCTGTGGGGTGCCACGCTCAATGTTGGCTATCTTCCCAGAATTATTTTCTCAGATCTTCCCAACAACTCAGCAAGGTGAGTATTATTAGCCCATTTTATGGATGAGGAAACTGAGGCTTGTGAAGTTAAGCGTCTTGCCGAATTTCACACCATCTCGAAACTGGCAGAACCCATC